>NC_057867.1:84576558-84943289 GCF_019393635.1 Dromiciops gliroides | reverse complement strand
GAGAGAGAGAGAGAAGACTCGGGTTGGATGCTATGTCGAAAGAATGAAGGAAGATTGCCTGCAAAGGGCCAAAATCATGCTTTGTGGCGTCAAGAAAGCCTCCTTAAGGGAGGCATGACCTCAGCCCACTTCTCATCTCACCTGGACATTTCCCCAACTCGGCAAGCCCATTTCTTCTCCGGACTGCCAAGAAGCAATTCGAGCTTCTCTGCACGAAAGCACTGTCTCCTGCTTGTCCCACCATATGGTCTCCAGCCAGGAAGACCATTTACAGCTTGGGGCCATTGCCCGGTGGGCAAAGCCATGGACAAGTTGCCAGCTGCCCTCCCGGGAAAGGACAGACCCTGCAGGCCAGCACTGCCCAGAAATTGGCCATCGCCTGGCCGAATCCAGGACAGACCGAAGGGCCCACAAGTCCTCCTTCCAGGAGCCAGGATCCAAACACTGGCAATCACTAGTGGACTGCTTCTCACTTGCCTTGTGCTTCTTTGGCTTGGCAACGACCACGGAGCACAGGGCCTGCTGACCCAATCTGGCCCGAGTCCGCCTTGACATGAAATGACTTGGTCTGGCATGCACATGTCCCATTGCAAGCTGCACTGCCTAAAGGCCCTTCCTTCCTTGGCACGGCTAGGAAGCCTGGACGAACATTGGGCTGAGCTCATGCCTCCCTTAAGGAGGCTTTCTTGACGCCACAAAGCATGATTTTGGCCCTTTGCAGGCAATCTTCCTTCATTCTTTCGACATAGCATCCAACCCGAGTCTTCTCTCTCTCTCTCTCTCTCTCTCTCTCTCTCTCTCTCTCTCTCTCTCTCTCTCTCTCTCTCTCTCTCTCTCTCTCTCTCTCTCTCTGTCGTGTCCTCTCCTTCGAAAACCCTTTCCTGATTTTCTGCTTACGGGTAGAACAGGTCAGCTACATTTGTTCTTCGAAGATTCCTAGATGCCAAGGTTTCTCCTTCTCTCCCCCAAACTCCCCAAGAAAGGTAGCAATGCCATGAAGGTTTTCCGTGCACACGCACCTTCCACATCTTCCTGCTTTCGACAGCGTGTGAAAGAAGAATCGGAAGCAAAGGGAAACCCCTGAGCAAAGGAAACGAAGAGGTGGAAAAAGGATAGTGCTCTCTGCATCTGGAGGCTAGACTTCTTTTTCTGCATTTGCAAAGCGAGTCCTTCGGACATCTCCTGGACCATGCAATTGCTGGGAAGCGTCAAGTCCATGCCAGGTGACGGAAACCCCATGTTGTAGGTGCTGGCTACAATGCTCTTCTGGTTTGGCTGACTTCTCTGAACAGCAGTTCCTGGACGTGCTTGCAGATGAGGCCAGGTGTCTTCTGTGGCTGCCACGATTGGCCTGATTGGGGCGAGGCCCTTTCAGAGACATTGCGGGGGAATGTTGTGGCCATTTGCAATCCCTTTTCCATGAGGCAGGAAAGCAAGTTGCAGGCCAGGCTTGAATCGCGAGCTTCCGAAGGCCCCCAAGGAAAGACTTGTTGCGGCCTTGGTGGCCGTGTGGGAACAGTGGGTTTCTCCCTGAAGCCGAGTGCTGGCGGTGCTGGACGTCTTGCTCCTGTCGCCAGCCTGATGGGAACTGTGGGCTCGGGGGCCCGGAATGGAGGTCTTTCGAGTCCTAGGTGAAATGACCCATTCTGCTGCTGTGCTGGCAGATGGCTTCGTTGGCCAGGAGACCTACGGCCCATGCTAGTCTGACGGAGGTCCATGGGTATCGTGTGCAATGGGGAAAACCCTTGGCAAGAGGAAAGAGCTTTTTCGGGAGAGATTGCCGAGGGGGCCCGGCAGACCGAGTGGCCCTCGCAGGCGACAAGTGCCAAGGTCCAGGTCCCCTGACTTTCGGGAAGCATGCAGCACCCTCCCCTGGAGCGCTCTCAGCGGGGCATCCAAAAGACCTCTCCGATGATCAGCACAGCTGCCCTAGGCCGCAGGGCTCGTCGTGCAGGTGATCTGGGCATCGGGCTCTCTTCCCATTCGCCACCTTCCCCGCCAAAGCGCCACGGCAGAGGCTGCACACTCTCCCAAACCTACTCGGTCCTTGTCTTCTTGCTCTAGCCGCTGCTGCACTCAGCTCCAAGGCCCATTTGGCTGGCCAAGAGGATGCAGCCTTGGCAGCAAGGCCTTGATTCCTGCCAAGCGGGATTCGGGGTCGAGCTTCGCCCAAACGGCCGGCCAAAAACCCCTCCTGCTTGAAAGCAGCGACAATTGCCTCGTGTTGCTAGCACCCAGGGATCACGTGTTGGAAGGGCCCCGGGCGGCTAGCTTCCTGTGCCAATCGGAAAGGCCTGGCTCAAGGGGCAGAAGAAGGAATCCCCTGGGACTCCCCAATCCCCTGACGTGCTTGGCGCCGAAGCGACCACTTCTCATCTCACCTGGACATTTCCCCAACTCGGCAAGCCCATTTCTTCTCCGGACTGCCAAGAAGCAATTCGAGCTTCTCTGCACGAAAGCACTGTCTCCTGCTTGTCCCACCATATGGTCTCCAGCCAGGAAGACCATTTACAGCTTGGGGCCATTGCCCGGTGGGCAAAGCCATGGACAAGTTGCCAGCTGCCCTCCCGGGAAAGGACAGACCCTGCAGGCCAGCACTGCCCAGAAATTGGCCATCGCCTGGCCGAATCCAGGACAGACCGAAGGGCCCACAAGTCCTCCTTCCAGGAGCCAGGATCCAAACACTGGCAATCACTAGTGGACTGCTTCTCACTTGCCTTGTGCTTCTTTGGCTTGGCAACGACCACGGAGCACAGGGCCTGCTGACCCAATCTGGCCCGAGTCCGCCTTGACATGAAATGACTTGGTCTGGCATGCACATGTCCCATTGCAAGCTGCACTGCCTAAAGGCCCTTCCTTCCTTGGCACGGCTAGGAAGCCTGGACGAACATTGGGCTGAGCTCATGCCTCCCTTAAGGAGTTATCAAGAAACTAAACCAGAGGACAGATAACGCCTAGAGGAACCAAATTGGACTGAGCTAGTTTGGGATTCCTACCCTTCATTCTGGTCTCCCTTACCCTGGGGAGATAAGTTTGGGTGTGGCTGCGGCCTTTGTGTCCTGAAGAGGGATCCGTAGCCACCCCTCACCCAATTCCTCTAGTCACTACTAGTGGGGGATGGTCCTCCACTGCTCACCCAATTCCCCCAGCTACCACCAGTGGGGGATGGTCCTCTCTCACTAAAGGAACTTTTCACGGGCAGATGGTCCACCCCCATCAGTCATCTATAAAAGTATCTTCCGGTCTCCTGTTCGGGGAGATTTGGTACCTCTGAGCCATGTGCTTTATGCCAAATCTCCCCATGAAAAGTCTAAGGATTTCTTTCATGGTTTCCCTCCCCCCGCCCTTCCCTTCCCTTGCTCCTAAATAAACTATCACCTTTTTCTAACTAAGTTTTGTGTGCAAGAGGGTGTACTTCTTTAAAGAGGAATTCCCAAGAACCCCAACCCCAAATCATACCCCATTTTGGGTGGGGTTTTTTTGGTGGGGCAATGAGGGTTAAGTGACTTACCCAGGGTCACAGTGGGAAGTGTCTGAGGTCAGAATTGAACTCAGGTCCTCCTGAACCTAGGGCCGGTGCTCTATCCACTGTGCCACCTAGCTGCCCCTTGTGTATGCTTTTAAAAAATCTCCAACTGAGTGTTTAATCCACAGATTCAAGGTTTATGTCTCTATGTTTGTAAATGCCATAGTCAGTCATATCAAAATACCAGATACTTAATAAATGCTTATTGAATGGATGACTAAATGACAAATGAATTCCATGGCCAGAAGAGAAAGGATCCTAGATATCCCTAACAAAGAAATGAACTTTTTACAACATTTACACATAAAAATATTTATACCTGGTATAGTTCCTCTCTTGAAAAACCTAGGATAAACAAGAGATGATGACTTTAAAATGCATAATCTCACTAACAATCAAAGAGATAAAAATAAAACAGCTTTGAGTAATCAGCTCACAACAAATTGGGAGAAATAATGAAAAATATTGAAACCTGATACTAGAGGGGTTGTGGAGAAACTAATGTCATGGGGCCCAGAGTACCCCAGAAGTTCTCTGGGGCACATCAAGGAATCTTGTCCTTGAGAAACTAAACCAGAGTACAGATACACCTAGAGAGATAATTGGAACCAAATCAGACTGAGCTAGCTTTGGGACCCCCACCCTTCATTGTGATCTCCCTTACCCCTAGGGAGAAAACTTTGGGTGTGGCAGTGGCCTTTGAGTCCTGAAGAGAGAGAGGGCTTGAGAGATCCATAGCCACCCCTCACCCAATTCTTCCAGTCACCACCAGTGGGGGATGGTCCTCCCTCACTAAAGGAACTTTCCACAGTCAAATGGTCACACACACACACACACACACACACACACACACACACACACACACACCCATCAGTCCTCTATAAAAGTACCTGCCAGGCTCCTGCTCAAGGAGATTGGTACCTCAGAGCCAAGTGCTTTGTGTCATACTTTTCTCCCCATGTGAAGTCCAAGGATTTCTTTCATGGTTTCTCTTCCCTCCCCTGCTTCCCTTTCCTTGCCCCTAAATAAACTATACCACCTTATTCTAACTGCTTTTGTGTGCAAGAGGCTATAATTCTTTAAAGAAGAATTCCTAAGAACTCCAAACCCTAACACCCAAACCCTTTCCCTATTTTACCCCATAACACCAACATGCTTATTGAATGACATTGCAAGTTTGTAAAATCCTTTTGGAGAACAGTATGACAATACAAAGCAAAAATTTTAAAAATAATCACACCCTTTTGATATAGTGGGAAAATGGGTACGGGTTGGGGTTGGGGTTCTTGGTGATATAGTGGGAAAATGGGTAAGGGTTGGGGTTCTTGGGAATTCCTCTTTAAAGAATTACACCCTCTTGCACACAAAATGTAGTTAGAATAAGGTGATAGTTTATTTAGGACCAAGGGAAGGGAAGGGTGGGGGGAGGGAAACCATGAAAGAAATCCTTAGACTTTTCATGGGGAGATTTGGCATAAAGCACATGGCTCAGAGGTGCCAAATCTCCTAGAACAGGAGACCGGAAGGTACTTTTATAGAGGACTGATGGGGGTGGACCATCTGCCCGTGAAAAGTTCCTTTAGTGAGAGAGGACCATCCCCCACTGGTGGTAGCTGGGGGAATTGGGTGAGCAGTGGAGGACCATCCTCCACTGGTAGTGACTAGAGGAATTGGGTGAGGGGTGGCTATGGATCCCTCCTCAGGACACAAAGGCCGAAGCCACACCCAAATTTATCTCCCCAGGGTAAGGGAGACCGGAATGAAGGGTAGGAATCCCAAGCTAGCTCAGTCCGATTTGGTTCCTCTAGGCCTTATCTGTCCTCTGGTTTAGTTTCTCAAGGAGAAGATTCCTCGGTGTGCCCCAGAGAAATTCTGGGGTGCTCTGCACCCCATGACATTGGGAATTCCTCTTTAAAAAATTACACCCTCTTGCACACAAAACGTAGTTAGAATAAGGTGATAGTTTATTTAGGAGTAAGGGAAGGGAAGGGTGGGGGGAGGGAAACCATGAAAGAAATCCTTGGACTTTTCATGGGGAGATTTGGCACATGGCTCAGAGGTACCAAATCTCCTCGAACAGGAGACCGGAAGGTACTTTTATAGGGGACTGATGGGGGTGGCCCATCTGCCCGTGAAAAGTTCCTTTAGTGAGAGAGGACCATCCCCCACTAGTGGTGGCTGGAGGAATTGGGTGAGGGGTGGCTGCTGATATCTCAAGCCATCTCCTCTGGACACAAAGGAAGCAGCCACACCCAAATTTATCTCCTCAGGGTTGAGGGAGACTAGAATGAAGTGATATAGTGGAAAATGGGGTACGGGTTGGAGTTGGGGTTCTTGGGAATTCCTCTTTAAAGAATTACACCCTCTTGCACACAAAACTTAGTTAGAACAAGGTGATAGTTTATTTAGGAGCAAGGGAAGGGAAGGGTGGGGGGAGGGAAACCATGAAAGAAATCCTTAGACTTTTCATGGGGAGATTTGGCATAAAGCACATGGCTCAGAGGTACCAAATCTCCTCGAACAGGAGACTGGAAGGTACTTTTATAGAGGACTGATGGGGGTGGACCATCCCCCACTGGTGGTAGCTGGGGAAATTGGTGAGCAGTGGAAGACCATCCCCCACTGGTAGTGACTAAAGGAATTGGGTGAGGGGTGGCTACGGATCCCTCTTCAGGACACAAAGGCCGAAGCCACACCCAAACTTATCTCCCCAGGGTAAGGGAGACCAGAATGAAGGGTAGGAATCCCAAGCTAGCTCAGTCCGATTTGGTTCCTCTAGGTGTTATCTGTCCTCCGGTTTAGTTTCTCAAGGAGAAGATTCCTCGGTGTGCCCCAGAGAAATTCTGGGGTGCTCTGCGCCCCATGACACTTTGACCTAACTAATATCAAAACCAAAAATGGTAGGTAAACAGAGATTTATCTATTAATACACAGATATACAATTAGGTCTTTACCTATCTATTGTTAAATAAGTCTAATAGCTTAAAATCACATTAATACTCTTTGAATGGCTTGATTTTTCAAAGATTTTCATAGCAGAATTATATGTAATTACAAAAACCATTAAAGTAACCTAAATAATCAACAATAGGGGACTGGTTAAATAAATTGTGATGTGTTAATGTAACAAAATATGATATAAAATTAAAATATGGGTATGAGGGATACAAAGAATTCTGTAAAGACCTTAATAAAATAATGCAAAAAGGAAAAAAAAAGTAGAACCAGAAGAACAGAGAACATACTAATTACAACTGTCATGGGGTGCAGAGCACCCCAGAAGTTCTCTGGGGTACAACAAGGAAGCTTCTCCTTGAGAAACTAAACCAGAGGACAGATAATGTCTAGAGAGATAAACTGAACCAAATTGGACTGAGCTAGCTTGGGATTCCTACCCTTCCTTCTGGTCTCCCTGACCCTGGGGAGATAAGTTTGGGTGTGACTGCGGCCCTTTCTGAAGAGGGATCTATAGCCACCCCTCACCCAATTCCTCTAGTCACTACCAATGGGGGATGGTCCTCTCTCACTTAAGGAACTTTTCACGGGCAGATGGTCCACCCCCATCAGTCCTCTACAAAAGTACCTTCCAGTCTCCTGTTTGAGGACATTTGGTACCTCTGAGCCATGTGCCAAATCTCCCCATGAAAAGTCCAAGGATTTCTTTCATGGTTTCCCTCCCCCCACCCTTCCCTTCCCTTGCTCCTAAAAAAACTATCACCTTATTCTATCTAAGTTTTGTGTGCAAGAGGGTGTAATTCTTTAAAGAGGAATTCCCAAGAACCCCAACTCCTACCCCAACCCCGTACCCTTTTCCCACCATATCACGTTGATACCAATTGCCATGGCCAAATTCAACATTGTGTTTATCATGCCACCTGGGATGATCATGGGGGTTACCATAAAAGAACAGAAGTTGACAAGCCTCATAGAATACAGGGTAGGAGATAGCGAGTCCTCTCTCCCCGTGGATAGTTGGTACCTTGTTTGCTCAGATCTGATAACTAAGAAGAAAGGCAATTAATGTAAAAGAATGAATATCTAAAAGCTGCAATGAAGGCTTTCAGTTAATCAATAAACTCAAACAGTATTTAACCCTTAGCAAAATCACAAAACCAATTTACAATAGCATGCAACAACTGCTAAATATTACCATAATTTCCATCTGTCAACAGTTTACCAATTAAAACATGGAATCAGTTTTCTCAGGATTTTAAAGTAGAATTCTCAAACATTTTTTTAACATTTTCTTTTCTAAGAAAAGGCACTGAATTCACACTCCCCTTTCCCAAGCAAATGAATTGCCTGGGGCTAACGATCTTTGTTAATCCCAGACTCTGGAAGGACCCATAGGCCTCCCTCACCTTTCCCAAGCAAACCCTTTGGTTTTTCTAACGGCCCTAGTTTACCAGAGAAGTTTCCTGGAGCAAATTAAAAAGAACCCCCTCCCCAAACCAAAGGACAGACACTCCCAAAAGGTACAGAGTAACTCCAGGACCACCACTCTTCACTCCTGTCTCCTCCACCCCCAGGGAAGACAAGATTAGGTATGGCTGCTGTCTCGGTTGTGTGAGGGGGTGGGGCGCAGAGTGAGATGACATGAACAGTTTTGTTTTGTTGTTGTTGTTTTTTTTTTTCTTTTCTCTTTCTGTTATAATATATACCATCTGTAACATGTACTCTCTGCAGAGGTCCTCCCTTTGCAAGACCAATGTCAAAGCGTCGGTTCACGAGGACAAAAAATCGCCCCTCTGGACAAAACTTTCCTCTCTCCCTTTTCTATATTGTTATTAACATATTGTTAGTTAGCATAGGTTATTATATTCTGTTATTTCTAACTGTTTCATCAAGGAAATGTACCGTTTCTTGAGGAAACAAAGTGGGGAACTGTAATGATTGGAATGTCGCCACCTGCTGGAGACTTACTGTAGAAGAGTCCCGTCCATGAAGCGAAGGTCTTTGAGGGCAAGACCAGGAATCTTTTCTTTGGTGTCAGGAAGTGATGCGGGCTAGTGGGAGGAGGAAGGAAGAGACTGGTGATCAGTCTCACTCTCTTTCCTGAGGACGTTGGTGGAGAGTGGAGCTAGAAATGCACTCTCTCTTTAATAGATAGAAATCTAGGCCTTTCTCTCTTTACCAAATTCTTATTCTCCTTAATAAATGCTTAAAAGTCTAACTCTTGCTAAAGCTTATAATTTATTGGCAACCACTCATTAGATATTTTAGACAGTTTAGCTAGAATTTTAACCCTTAACAGTCATGAAACCATTATCTAAGGATTCCTACAGGCCACATATTTACTTAGAAAACCACATGTTAATATTATCTATATCCTATTGTATTTTTGTTTATTTTGTTAAATATTTCCCAGTTGCATTTTAATCTGTCTTATGGTCCTCAAGAGTGTTGCTGCTTACTGCAGCATATCTCCAGATAGGGGATGTGGATGATGTTTTCCCATTATAGATGATAAAACTGTCACAAAGATAGTATAGAGAAGTGATGGAATTTCCAACTCTCAGAAGTTAGAAGTGATGAAAAGAATTGTTATTTTTAATATAGTCGTAAGTAGCAAGGAAAAAGTATCAGGTAATGAGAATTTGGGGGAACAGTATCCATCTCATCTTGAAATTTGTGATAGAGAACAAAGAAAATACCAGCCAAGATGATAGAGGCATACTAACCTTTAGGGAAAAAGCAGATTTCAAAAATTTAAGAGAAAAGATGGGCATGATCTCATGGGTAGGAGTTGGAGGGGGTTTGAAACTGAGATATCTAAACAATGCAAATAGAAATAATGTTAAAGAGAAAGAGAATGGGGAAACATTTAAAGAAACTGTAAAGGGAATATGGCTTCAAAGAGTGAGCTCAAAACAGTCCCAAATTTACAAAGTTAGCTATGAGGTGAGTCAAACTCCCCCCTCTCCCTTTCCTCTCCATCTTAGTCTCTCCTTAGCATTTCCCACAATGTCCTGTAATAATAACAACACTCTGGGCAAGTCAGTTAAACTTTATGAGCCTCAGTTTTCCCATCTGAAAAAATGAAGTTCTCAATCCATGTTCCTATAAAGAAGTTTCTTCATTAAGGGCTCTCTGTGACAATGAAATCACAGGTCCCAACATGTGATGGGTACCCACACCAACCCTGTGAGGTCTATAGTTCAAGTACTGTTATGCCCATTTTAAAGTTGAGGAAACTGAGGCTCAGAAAATATGAGTGATGCTCCTGTGGACGCAGTACTAGAAGACTAATTAGGGCTGGAATTTGAAAGCAGGTCTCCTGAATCTCAGTTTGACATATTTTTTTGTGATACCTTGACCTCTGCTATATGTGGCAGATGCACAAGGGCTTTTAAAAAGTCTGTTCAGTTGAATTGAATTTCCTTCTACACTGGGCTCCTCTATTCTCAGAGACTGGAATCTCAGAATTGATGTCTTTGGTGTTTCTGCCTTTCTTGGTATTCTTAGTGCTTGGTATTCTCAGTGCTTAGCACAACATAAGCTCTTAATAAATGCTTGTTGATGACTGTTATCAAGTATTGAATCTACTCCAACATTTCCAAAAAGGAGAAACCAGAAATCAAAGTTGGACACTTTAAAAATGCCCAAAAAACGTGCTCTTTTGTACAACTGCCAATCGGAGAAAAATAGTAGTCTGCCAAAATATATGTTCTAATCCTATAGTGCATATTTTAGTGGGAAGCCTCCTTTCCCTTCCAAAGGACAACTCAATTGGAGTACAAGAAGGGAATGGATCTCTCAATCCTTTTTTTCCCCCAGGCTTTAAATTACTTCCAGCTTTCCTGAGGTTTACCCACTGTAATATTAACTCAACAATAATAAAAAGCAAAACTTGCTTTAGTGAAAAAAACCCACAAATCAAGGCCTTTTTATAAAAAAAACTTTGTTCTTAATAGTCTTCCAATTAGCTTCTAAATGCCATGAGGTAAAATGGGGGAATGAGGATAAATCACATGTTTGGTCTCTTGTGATTATTTTTTTTAATTAATAAAGTATTTTATTTTTTTCCATTACATGTAAAGATAATTCTCAGCTTTTGTTTATACAAGCTTTACAATTTCTGATTTTTCTCCCTCCCCTCCCTAACCCCTCCCCTAGATAGCAGGTAATCTGATATAGGTTACACACATAATAACATTAATCCTATTTCTGCATTAGTCATGTTATAAGAGAAAAAATCAGAGGAATGATGAAAAATCTCAAAATAGAAAAAAAACAGCATCAAAAACAAAAGAAATAGTATGGTTCATTCAGCATCTATACTCTGCAGTTCTTTTTTTTTTTTTTTTTTTTTGCTTCTTGGATTTGGAGATCCTCTTCTACCATGAGTTCCATTGGTGAGAAGAATATAGTCCATCACAGTAGATCAACACTCAATGTTGATGATACTGTGTACAAATATTCTTCTGGTTCTGCTCATCTCGCTCATCATCAGCTCACACAAGACCCTCCAGGTTTCTCTGAACTCCTGCTGCTCATCATTTCTTACAGCACAATAGTATTCCATTGTATTCATATACCACAACTTGTCCAGCCATTCCCCAATTGATGGGCATCCCCTCAACTTCCAATTCCTTGCCATCACGTAAAAAGCAGCTATAAATATTTTTGTACATGTGGGTCCCTTTCCCCTTCCCATGATTTCTTTGGGAAAAAGACCCAAAAGTGGTATTGCTGGGTCAAAGGGTATGCACAGCTTTATCACCCTTTGGGCATAATTCCAAATTGCTCTCTAGAATGGTTGGATCAGTTCACAGCTCCACCAACAATGTATTCGTGTTCCAGTTTTCCCACAGCTTCTCCAACATTTATTATTTTCCTTTTTTGTCATTTTAGCGAATCTGATAGGTGTCAGGTGGTACCTCAGAGTTGTTTTAATTTGCATCTCTCTAATTATTAGAGATTTAGAGCATTTTTTTCATATGGGAATAGATAGCTTTGGTTTCTGCATCAGAAAACTGCCTGTTCATATCCTTTGAGCATTTCTCAATTGGGGAATGACTTGGGTTCTTATAAATTTGATTTAGTTCCCTATATATTTTAGAGATGAGGCCTTTATCAGAAGTACTGGCCTCAAAAATTGTTTCCCAGCTTTCTGCCTCCCTTCTTTTTTTTTTTTGTTTAGTGAGGCAATTGGGGTTAAGCGACTTGCCCAGGGTCACACAGCTAGTAAGTGTTAAGTGTCTGAGGCCAGATTTGAACTCAGGTCCTCCTGAATCCAGGGCCGGTGCTCTATCCACTGCGCCATCTAGCTGCCCCCTCTGCCTCCCTTCTAATTCTGGATGCATTGCTTCTGTTTGTACAAATTTTTTTTTAATTTAATGTAATCAAAATCATGCATTTTGCATTTTATAATATACTCTATCTTTTGTTTGGTCATAAACTGTTTTCCTTTCCAAAGATCTGATAGGTAGACTATTCCTTTCTCTCCTAATTTACCTATGGTATCACCTCTTATGTCTAAATCATGTATCCATTTTGACCTTATTTTAGTATAAGATGTAAGATGTTGGTCTATGCCTAATTTCTGCCATACTATCTTCCAGTTTTCCCAGCAGTTTTTGTCAAATATTGAGTTCCTATCCCAGAAGCTGGAGTCTTTGGGTTTATCAAACACTACATTATTAATGTCATTTACTACTGCATTTCCTGAGCCTAGCCTATTCCATTGATCTACCACTCTATTTTTTAGCCAGTACCAGATAGTTTTGATGACAGCCACTTTATAGTAAAGCTCCAGGTTTGGTACCACTAACCCACCTTCCTGTGAATTTTTTTTCATTATTTCCCTGGATATTCTTGATTTTTTGTTTTTCCAGATGAATTTTGTTATTATTTTTTCTAGCTGTATAAAATAATTTTTAGGTAATCTGATTGGTGTGGCACTGAATAAGTAAATTAATTTAGGGAGTATTGTCATTTTTAATATATTAGCTCTGCCTATCCATGAGCAATTGATATCTTTCCAATTATTTAGATCTGATTTGATTTGTGTGAAGAGTGTTTGGTAGTTGTGTTCATAGAGTTCCTGGGTTTGTCTTGGCAAGTAGACTCCCAAGTATTTTATATTATCTAACCATTAATTTAAATGGAATTTCTCTTTCTATCTCTTGCTGCTGGACTTTATTGGTCATGCATAGAAATGCTGATGATTTATGTGGATTTATTTTATATCCTGCTACTTTGCTAAAGTTGTTAATTGTTTCAAGTAATTTTTGAGTTGATTCTCTAGGATTCTTTAAGTATACCACCATATCATCTGCAAAGAGTGATAGTTTTGTTTCCTCCTTGCCTGTTCTAATTCCTTTAATTCCTTTCTCTTCTCTGATTGCTAAAGCTAACATTTCTAGGACAATATTAAATAATAGGGGTGATATTGAACATCCCTGTTTCACCCCGATCTTATTGGGAAGGCCTCTAATTTATCTCCATTGCATATAATACTTGCTGATGGCTTTAGGTAGATACTGTTTATTATTTTAAGGAAAGCTCCCCCTATTCCTAAACTCTCCAGTGTTTTTATTAGGAATGGGTGTTGTATTTTATCAAAAGCTTTCTCTGCATCTATTGAGATAATCATATGATTTTGGTTGGTTTTCTTCTTGATGTGGTTGATTATATTGATAGTTTTCCTAATGTTGAACCAGCCCTGTATTCCTGGCATAAATCCCACCTGGTCATAGTGATCACTTGCTGTGATCTCCTTGCTAATATCTTATTTAAGATTTTAGCATCAATATTCATTAGGGAAATTGGTCTATAATTTTCTTTCTCTGTTTTTGCTTTACCTGGTTTTGGTATCACCACCATATTTGTGTCATAAAACGTATTTGGTAGAACTCCTTCTTTACCTATTTTTCCAAATAATTTGTATAATATTGGAATTAATTGTTCTTTAAATGTTTGGTAAAATTCACCCATAAACCCATCTGGCCCTGGGGATTTTTTTTCTTAGGGAATTCATTAATGGCTTGTTCAATTTCTTTTTCTAATATGAGTTTATTTAAGGATTTTATTTCTTCTTCAGTTAACCTGGGTAGTTTGTATTTTTGTAAATATTCATCCATTTCATTTAGATTGTCAAATTTATTGGCATACAGTTGGGCAAAATCCTAATTATTGATTTAATTTCCATTTCATTGGTGGTAACACCCCCTTTTTCATTTTTTTTTTGCGGGGCAATGGGGGTTAAGTGACTTGCCCAGGGTCACACAGCTAGTAAGTGTTAGGTGTCTGAGGCCGGATTTGAACTCAGGTACTCCTGAATCCAGGACTGGTGCTTTAACCACTGCGCCATCTAGCTGCCACCCCCCTTTTTCATTTTTGATACTGGTAATTTGGTTTTCTTCTTTCTTTTTTTTAATCAAATTAACCAATATTTTATTGGTTTTTTCATAAAATGAGCTCTTAGTTTTATTGATTAATTCTATAGGTTTTTTGCTGTCAATCTTATTAATTTCTCCTTTGATTTTCAGTATCTCTAATTTAGTATCTAATTAGGGATTTCTAATTTGTTCTTTTTCTAGCTTTTTAAGTTGCATGCCCAATTCATTAATCTTCTCTTTCTCTTTTTTATTCATGTAAGCATTTAGAGCTATAAATTTTCTCCTAAACACTGTTTTGGCTGCATCCCATAGATTTTGGTATGTTGTCTCATTATTGTCATTCTCCTGGATATAGTTATTGATTGTTTCTATATTTTGTTGTTTGGCCCATTCATTTTTTTTTTTTAGTGAGGCAATTGGGGTTAAGTGACTTGCCCAGGGTCCCATTCATTCTTTACAATGAAATTATTTAGTTTCCAATTGATTTTCAGTCTACTTTTCCCTGGCTCTTTCTTACCTGTAATTTTTATTGCGTCATGATCTGAGAAGGCTGCATTTGCTATTTCTGCCTTTCTACATTTGACTATGATGTTTTTGTACCCTAATACATGGTCAGTTTTTGAAAATGTGACATGTACTGCTGAGAAAAAGGTATATTCCTTTCTATCCCCATTCAATTTTCTCTAGACATCTATCATGTCTAACTTTTCTAGTAATCTATTCTCCTCTTTCACTTCTTTCTTATTTATTTTTTGGCTAGATTTATGTATTTCTGAGAGGGGGAGATTCAGATCCCCCACTAGTATAGTATTACTGTCTAATTCCTCTTGTAACTCATTTAACTTCTCCTCTAAGAACTTGGATGCTATACCACTTGGCGCATACATATTCAATATTGGTATTACTTCATTATCTATAGTACCTTTAAGTAAGATGTAATTTCCTTCCTTATCTCTTTTTTAATGAAATCTATTTTTGCCTGCACTTTGTCTGAGATAAGGTTTGCTACTCCTGCTTTTTTTACTTTAGCTGAAGCAGAATTTTTACCTTTACTCTGTGTGTATCTCTCTGCTTCAAATGTGTTTCTTGTAAACAGCATATTGTAGGATTCTGGTTTTTAATCCACTCTGTAATTCGCTTCCATTTTATAGCAGAGTTCCTACCATTCACATTCACAGTTATTATTACTGACTGTCTATTCCCCTCCATTCTATTTACCCCCTTTGTACTTTTCCCCCTTCTTTCACCCTATTCCTCCTCATCGACATTTTATCTCTTACCCCTGCCTCCCCCAATCTGCCCTCCCTTTTTATCACCCCCCTCTCTTTTCTTTACCCTTTCCTCCCTTGCTTTTGTCCTCCCTTCTATCAGTCCCCCCCTTTCCCTTACCCTTTTGCTTCCCTAAAGAATGAGTTAAGTTTCTTTATCCCAATGAACGTATATGTTATTCCCTCTTTGAATCAAATCTAATGAGAATAGGGTTGAAATAATGTTCCCCCCTCCTTTCTTCCCCTCTATTGCAATGGGTGTTTTTTTCACCTCTTCATATGATATAATTCATCCCATTCCACCTCCCCTTTCCTCTCCTCCACATAGACTCCCTTTTTAACCCCTTAATTTTTTTTTTGTATCATCACATCAAAGACAATTTATATTTATACCCTCTGTGTAAAGTCCTTCTCTCTGCCCAAATACATTTACAATTCTTAGGAGTTATGAGTATTATCTTCCCATGTAGGGATGTAAACAGTTTAACCTAATAGGGTAAAAAAAAAATTTCCCCCTCTGTTTACCTTTTTAAACTTCTCTTGAGTCTTGTATGTTGAGATCAAATTTTCTATTCAGTTCTGGTCTTTTCATCAGGAAAGATTGAAAGTCCCCAATGTCATTAAATGTCCATCTTTTCCCCTGAAAGAAAATGCACATTTTTGCTGGGTGATAGATTCTTGGCTGCAATCCAAGCTCCTTTGCCTTCTAAAATATCATATTCCAAACCTTGCAGTCCTTTAATGTTGAAGCTGCCAGGTCCTGAGCAATCCTGACTGTGGCTCCATGATATTTAAATTGCTTCTTTCTGGCTGCTTGGAGTATTTTCTCCTTCACCTGATAATTCTGTAATTTGGCTACAACATTCCTTGGAGTTTTCCTTATGGGGTCTCTTTCAGGAGGTGATTGGTGGATTCTTTCAATGATGATTTTATCCTCTGATTCTATGATATCAGGGCAGTTCTCCTTAATAATTTCCTGGAATATGGTGTCTAGATTCTTTTTCTGGTCATGGCTTTCAGGAAGTCCAGTGATTCTCAGATTGTCTCTCCTCAATCTCTTTTCCAGATCAGTTGTCTTTCCAATGAAGTATTTCACATTTTCTTCTATTTTTTCATTCTTTTTATTCTGCTTGACTGATTCCTGGTGTCTCATGGATTCCTTATCTTCCAAGTGTCCAATTTTAATTTTTAAGGCATTGTTTTCTTCAGTGAGATTATGCATCTTTTTTTCCATTTGGCCAAGTGAATTTTTTAAGGCAGTGTTTTTTTCAATGAGATTATGCACCTTTTTTTTCCATTTGGCCAGATGAATTTTTTAAGGCATTGTTTTCTTCAATGAGCTTGTGCACCGTTTTTTTCCATTTGGCCAAATGAATTTTTTAAGGCATTGTTTTCTTCAGTGAAATTATGCACTTTTTTTCCATTTGACCAGGCGCATTTTTTAAGGAATTGTTTTCTGCAGTCAATCTTTATGCTTCCTTTTCCAAGCTGCTGATTCGTTTTTCATAGTTTTCTTGTTTTGCTTTCATTTCTCTCCCCATTTTTTCTTCTACCTCTCTCAATTGATTTTTTTTTGTTTTGTTTGTTTTGATTTTTTCTTTTTTTGCGGGGCAATGGGGGTTAAGTGACTTGCCCAGGGTCACACAGCTAGTAAGTGTCAAGTGTGTGAGGCAGGATTTGAACCCGGGTACTCCTGAATCCAAGGCTGGTGCTTTATCCACTGCACCACCTAGCTGCCCCCTCAATTGATTTTTTAAATCCTTTTTGAGCTCTTCCAGGAAGGCTTTTTGTTCGTGAGACCAATTCACCTTCCCTCCTGAGGCTTCAGATGTAGGCAATTTGAGGCTATTGTCCTCATCTGAGTTTGCATTGGCTTCTTCTCTATTGATACAGAAGCTCTCAATGGAGAGGGCTCTTTTTCGCTTCTTACTCATTATTGCAGCTTATTTGTTTATTTTTTAAGTTGAGTTGAGGTCTGCTCTGGGGGCATCAGGGTCCCTGTTTTGGGGTTCTTGTGCAGGGGTATAGGTGCTGTGTGACCGGCTTTTTACTGTGAGGCCTTTATAGGGTGTTTGCCCCCCCTGCACTTCCTGTCTGCGTGCGCTCAGCCAGGTGCCTGATCCCTGCGCGCGATCCTGCCTGACCCATTCGTTGCCGTCCCGGCTGGTGCAGGTTGGTTTTTCCACTGTCCTTCTTGGACACCAGATTTTTGAGCCAGGTTCCAGGGGCCTCAGTTGTTCAGCTGTGGCCCGCAGCTCCTGGTGACTTTCCTCAACCCCCTCGGCACTGGGCTGCTGCCCTGTGCTGGGCCTCCCTTTTGCCTGAGTCAGACCGACCTTTTCCTGAAGTCTTCTAAATTATCTCTGGTTGGAAGACTGTGTCTCCCTGTCTCTTTTCAGGTTCTGTTTTTTCAGAATCCATCCAGAGGCTTGATTTAATGTTCTTTTTGAGGGAACAGAAGGAGAGCTCAGGCAGCTTGCTGCTTCCTCTCCATCATCTTCTTTTGTGATTATTTTATGTCCACCTCTGAGTAAATACATCATTTATTTTCTTAAAATATTTGTTGTTTTTCCAGGAACTTTTCAGTTTGGAACTTATTAATGTAGCCTGTCATAGTGGATAGAGCATTGGACTTGGAATGAGGAAGACCTGGGTTCTAACTCTATCTCTGAAACGTACTAGATCTGTGAGCCTCAGCTTCCTCATCTGTAAATTAAGAAACAAATAAATTTACAAGGTCCCTAAGTAACAATAATTTGCTATGGAATATTCTGTGAAAAAAAAACAGTAAAAATTTATGTGTATGTATGCACATATGTACATATATATGTATGTATATATATATATATATATATATATAATCACACATATACATATGCTTATAAATGTAAGAAGTACAATGGCCTCACTCTCCCAGAGCAAGAATGGCTATATCTCTCCCTCAGAGTTCTAGGGGTATCCCTAAGGATTTGGGAGTATTTTTCTCAACTGCCACCAGCCCAAGCCCTGTTATGGGTATATTCCCATTTTCAGTTGTGAGTTATTAGCATTCCAGTTCTGTTTAAACAGTTAACAAATTACCTTTTACAAAGGGATATTTAATTCAAAGATACAGCAAGAGTAGAAGTATAAATATTTCCTATTGACTCTTCAGGGCTCACTGTCCCCTATACCACTTGAGTCTGTGGAGAGAGGAGAGAACAAAAGACAGACAGACAGACAGAGACAGAGACAGAGACATCTTAATTTGATATAGTTCTTATATACCATTGATGGCACCAAGATCACACCCAAATGCAGTATTGGGCTGGAGCAGGAAGGTCACTCCTAGTTCCTTGGTCTTCACAGGGTAGTTAAAACTCAAGCTCTGAATGTCTTTGGTGGTTCACTCTCCTGACCCCTAAAATCTCTCAGTCCCTCATCTACACCTTCAGTCTCCTTCACCAGAATGCCAGGAAGTAGGAAGAAGTCACTCAAAGAGAGTGATAAGGTACCTTCTGAAGGTACCCCCATATGGATATGGATATGGATGTGGATGTGGATGTGTATATGTATGTGTGTGCATATGTGTATGTGTCTATGTTTGTGTGTCTATATGTGTTTGTGTATGTGTAGATGTAGATATGTGCTCTTCTCTGGAGCTATCTATATGAAGGAATGAAGCGCACCCCTACTTCAGACCTTAAATGACTATATAGCTAAACAAAAAGGTACCTGTTTACCATTTAGTTAGGAGACCAGTTAGTTAGTTTACCATTCTGGTTAGCAAAAGTCTTCAGATGCTCCAAAGTCCATGTAGGCATTGTATCAGCTGTGCATTCTGAAAATGCTCATAAGGTCTGGGCTCACAGACCAGTCTCCAGTTAGACTCACCATGAGCTTTCAGTGTCATGCTGAGTTAGGGTGAGAGGGAGCCACTCTTCCATTAATATAACATGATAGGATAGGATAGGATATATGATATCATATGGTATGGCATGACATAATAGTATATGTCATATAATATTACATACATTTAATTAAATATGCATAAATATAAATTATTATGTCAATACACATATGTGTGTATATTCATACAGAGAAAATATTCTACAAAGTTCAACATTTTGGCTTTTAAAGCTTCATCTTTGTAACAACATGAAAAGGAAAACTGTTTTGTTATTAAAAAGCATTAAGAAGATCTTTTTATAAAAGAAAAACTTTGTGATCAGTAGTTAACCTATGGGTCTTCCAAATGTTATGGAGTAAGATAGGCGAATAAGGTTCAGTGGTGTTCTCATTCTCCTTTAGCCCACCTTAATTCCACTCCCCTACTTCTGGGTGGATGTGCTATTTATTTTCTTAAATGATTATGTTGTTTTTCCAGAAACTTTTCAGTTTGAACCTTATTGTGCAGCTACCAGAGCAGCAAGCTTGGAATTATGTTCACGTGTGTGTATTTTTGTATGAGTGATGTGTAATTTAAGATTCTAAAAATCACTGATAAAATGAGTTTAGGTTTTTAAGGGTTTATTGGAAAATAGAAAGAAAAAGATTGAGAACAGAATTCTAACAGCCTGGCATTCCTATCTTTCCTCAAATTTCCTGTGAAGTCCTCTGCCGCCACCACCATCAAGTCAGGAAGCCAAAAAAGGCCAGCGCTCTCTGTGCAGGCTCCCTTTCCTCCTTCCTGTCTCCTCCCAGACCATAGGAGGCTCCTCAAGTTGATTGGCTGGTAGCCTTGATAGACAGCACCCATGAGCAAACGTCATTTCCTGACACCAAGGAAAAGCCACAATGCCTCTGAGGCATTTTCCTCATGGTGGAGCTTTTCCACAGCAAATCTCTAGTAGGTGGCGTCATTCCAATCATTACAGTGAATATGTATATATGTGTGTATACATATACATGTGTGTATGTATGTATGTATGTATGTATGTATGTGTGTATGTATGTATGTATGTATGTCTCTGCTACAACACTGGCTGCTGATGGTACTGATCTTGATGGTTCAAAGCTCACAAATTTGTAGTGTGTGTTTGTGTGTATGTGTGAGAGAGAGAGAGAGAGAGAGAGAGAGAGAGAGTGAGCAAGACAGAGACAGAGACAGAGAGAGACAGAGACAAGCACAGAGACACAGAGTGAGAGACAGAGACAGAGAGAGCAGGCACTCACAGAGATGTATGAATGGAAATAGGCCAGTGAAGAAATGGTCCTTGGAGCAAATTTGTATTTCCCCTTCCAGGTGGGGATTTTTTTCTTAGGGGGTTCATTAATGGCTTGTTCAATTTCTTTTTCTAATATGGGCTTATTTAAGGAATTTATTTCCTCTTCAGTTAACCTGGGCAGTTTGTATTTTTGTAAATATTTATCCATTTCATTTAGATTGTTAAATTTATTGGCATACAGTTGGGCAAAATAGTCCCTAATCATTGATTTAATTTCTACTTCATTGGTGGTAAGATCACCCTTTTCATTTTTGATACTGGTAATTTGGTTTTCTTCTTTCTTTTTTTTTAATGAAATTAACCAGTAATTTATCTATTTTATTGTTTTTTTCATAGAACCAGCTCTTCATTTTATTGATTAATTCTATAGTTTTCTTGATTTCAATTTTATTAATTTCTCCTTTAATTTTCAGGATTTCTAATTTAGTATTCAATTGGGGATTTCTAATTTGTTCTTTTCCTAGCTTTTTAAGTTGCATGACCAATTCATTGCTCTCCTCTTTCTCTTTTTTATTTATGTAAGCAGTTAGAGCTATTAAAATGTCCCCTAAGCACTGCTTTGGCTGCATCCCATAAATTTTTGTATGTTGTCTCATTATTGTCATTCTCTTGGATAAAGTTATTGATTGTTTCTATGATTTGTTGTTTGACCCACTCATTCTTTAGAATGAAATTATTTAGTTTCCAATTGATTTTCCATCTACCTTTCCATGGCTCTTTATTACATGTAACTTTTATTGCATCATGATCTGAGAAGGCTGCATTTACTATTTCTGCCTTTCTATATTTGACTATGATGTTTTTGTGCCCTAATATATGTCAATTTTTGAAAATGTGACATGTACTGCTGAGAAAAAGGTATATTCCTTCCTATCTCCATTCAGTTTTCTCCAGACATCTATCATGTCTAACTTTTCTAGTATTCTATTCACCTCTTTCACTTCTTTATTATTTATTTTGTGGCTAGATTTATCTAATTCTGAGAGGGGAAGATTCAGATCCCCCACTCATATAGTTTTACTATTTCCTCTTGTAACTCATTTAATTTCTCCTCTAAGAATTTGGATGCTATACCATTTGGTGCATATATGTTTAATATTGATATTACTTCATTATCTATAGTACCTTTTAGCTGGATGTAGTTTTCTTCCTTATCTCTTTTAATTAGATCTATTTTTGCCTTTGCTTTGTCTGAGATAAGGATTGCTACCCCCTGTTTTTTTTTACTTTAGCTGATGCATAATATATTCTGCTCCAGCCTTTTACCTTTACTCTGTGTGTATCTCTCTGCTTCAAATGTGTTTCTTGTAAACAGCGTATTGTAGGATTCTGGTTTTTAATCCACTCTGCAATTCACTTCCGTTTTATGGGAGAGTTCATCCCATTCACATTCAGAGTTAAAATTATTAACTGTTTATTTCCCTCCATCTTCTTTTCCCCTTTGTACTCTTTTTCCCCTTCTTTCCCCCTATTCCACTTGACCAGTGTTTTGCTTCTGGCCACTGCCTCCCTCAATCTGTCCTCCTTTTTATCAGCTGCCCTTCTTTTTCTTGCCCCTTTTCCCCCCACTTGTGCCCTCCCTTCTATCAATACCACCCTTTTTCCCCTTCCCCTTTTGTTTCCTTAAAGAGTAAGATAAGTTTCTTTATACAAATGGGAGTGTATTTTATTCCCTCCCTGAACCAAGTCTGAAATAGAATGCTCAGTTTTGCTGGGTAGTTGATCCTGAGTTGTAATCCAAGCTCCTTTGACTTCCTCTATATCATATTCCAAGCCCTGCAATCTTTTAATGTTGAAGCTGCCAGGTCCTGTGCAATCCTGATTGTGGCTCCATGGTATTTAAATGGTTTCTTTCTGGCTGCTTGGAGTATTTTCTCCTTCACCTGATAATTCTGGAGTCTGGCTACAATATTCCTTGAAGTGTTCCTTTTGGGGTCTCTTTCAGGAGGTGCTCAGTGGATTCTTTCTTTCTTTTTTTTTTTTTAGTGAGGCAATTGGGGTTAAGTGACTTGCCCAGGGTCACACAGCTAGTAAGTGTTAAGTGTCTGAGGCCGGATTTGAACTCAGGTACTCCTGACTCCAGGGCCGGTGTTCTATCCACTGCGCCACCTAGCTGCCCCCCAGTGGATTCTTTCAATGATGATTTGATCCTCTGATTCTACAATTTCAGGACAGTTCTCCATAATAATTTTCTGGAATATGCTGTCTAGACTCTTTTCTTGATCATAGCTTTCAGGTAGTCCAATAATTCTCAGATTATCTCTCCTGGACCTATTTTCCAGGTCAGTTGTTTTTCCAATGAGGTATTTCACATTTTCTTCTATTTTTTCAGACTTTTGATTCTGCTCATCAGATTCTTGTCATCTCATGGAGTTATCAGCTTCCATTTGCTCAATTTTAACTTTTAAGGCCTTATTTTCCACAGAAAGTTTTTGCACTTCTTTTTCTGTTTGGCCATTTTTTTTCTCATTTGGCCAATTGTATTTTTTAAGGAATTGTTTTCCTCAGTCATTTTTTGTACTTCTTTTTGCAGTGTAACTCTTGTTTCTCTTACTTCATTTTCCATTTTTTTCTCCTACCTCTCTTATTTGATTTTTAAAAGCCTTTTTGAGCTCTTCAAAAATGGCTTTTTGGTCTTGAGACAAGATCATCTTCCCTCTTGAGTCTTCACTTGTGGGTATTTTGACTAACTCATCTGTGTTTGAATTTTGGTCTTTCCTTTCACCATAGAAGTTGTCAGTGGTAAGGTTCCTTTTTTGTTTCTTGCTGGTGTTGTAGGTTATTTTTAAACTTATCAAGTTGAAGTCTGCTCCTGGGGCACAGGGTTCACAGTTGCAAGTTTCTTACTGCTTTCAGCTGACCCACTCTCAGCTGCCTCACTCTTGGCTGCCCCACTCTCAGAGCTTTGATGAGGTGATCTGTCAGCTGAAACAAGTGGTGTTAATTCACACTGACCTGAGCTTTGCTGAGGTGATCTGCCAGCTGAGACAAGTGGTACTAAGCCACACTGAGCTGAGCTTTACTGAGGTGAGCCACCCTCCCCTTTTACCCAAGGTGAGACAGACCTTTTCTGAAGTCTTCTAAATTTTCTCATGTAGCAGGATTTTGTCTCCTTTTTGTAGGTCCTGTAGTTCCAGAACCTGTTTAGAGGCTTGGTTTAATGTTGTTTTTGAGGGAAATATGGGAAAGCTCAGGAATGTACCTAACTTCTTTCTGCCATCTTGGCTCCACCCCCAGAAGTATCTCTCCTTTCATTTTTAGACTGTGAGTTCCAAGAAAGCAGACAATGTATTTTATATAAACTTTGCACAATGCCCAGAACAATGCTGTACACACCCTAGGTATTTAAATATTGATTGACTGCATTTTTAATCTCTATTAAATGCTTTCTCAGTTCTATTGCCTTTAATATTGGACTTAATGAATATTATCATTGCCCTGTATCAATGTAGAAATGCTGACAAAAATAATGGATGTTTTCAGAACTGAACAGAAACTTCAGTCTGTCCATAAATAAGTATTAATAAAGTGTTCATGTTGCAGGCAATATTCTAAGCATTTGGGGATACAAAAAAAAAAAGAGAGAGAGAGAGAATCACTTTGGCAGATATATGAGTGGAAGATGGACTAAGTAGGGAGAGACTTCAGACAAGAAGGCAACTGCAATAGTTCTGGAATGAGGCAAGCCCCTCCCTGCTGGTTTTATAGATGATGAACTTAAGAATGGACTGAGTGGAAAAAATAAATCAGGAGGAATTGGTAGGAGGTCAGAGGTGAGTGACTTGCCTAGGTCACTCAGGCAGTAAGTGACAGAAGTGAGATTTGAACTCACATTCCCTGACACCAAATCCTTTGCCCCTCTTCCTATGTTGCCTCTTGATACATGTCATTCTCTGGGATCCTCACCACAAACCTCAGAGTTCAGCACTCCAGTTACTAAACAGCCCCCAGATATCTGTAGCCCAGATAAATTAATGTCTTGCTCATGATCATATAGCCCATGAGCCTCAGAAAGGAAATTTAAATCCTAAGCCTGGTACCCTTTGCCCTGGATGTGCTGTTTCTCTTGATAATAAATCATTTTCATTAACTACATAAAAAGAGTCTCCCTTTTAGAAACCTATTGAAGACCCATTTATAACCATTTCATTCTCCTGTCTGTCTGTCCACTGTCCATCTTCTGGACATCTTCCTAAGCAAAGCATTGAATATACAAGTAGCCCAAACAAAGGAGTCAATAGAGCACTGAGTCTGGAGTCAGGAAACCCTGAGTTCAAATCTGACCTCAGAAACTTACTAGCTGTGTGACCCTGGGCAAGTCACTTAATCCTGTTTGTCTCAGTTACCTCATCTGTAAAATAGGGATAATAATAGAACCTACCTCCCAGGGTTGTTATGAGGATCAAATGAGATAATATTCAAAAGGCATTTTAGCACAGTGCCTGGCACAAGATAATTGCATAATAAATACTTGTTTCCTTCCTTCATTCTTTCCATTCTTTATAGGTTAAAAAAAAGGTATTAGGGTCTCTTTCAAAGGCAGCAGGCATAAGGCCATGCACACAGGAAGATTGGCTCCATAATAGAAAAACCTTCAGTTTCTTTTTAGGTGATCTTTCAGCCTTTAAGTCATCTTTTAATGTGCTCTGACTATACAATGGATGTCAATTAAGGATTGTCTATAGTTCAATCTCATAGCCATCAAATCTCTGAATCATTTTTTGTTTGTTGTTTTTTTTTATGAGTATTACCTAGTTTTATCACACACTTTATTCACCAAATGTGGCTCTTTTCACTACTTCTTTGGTTTTTGGTTTGGTTTGGTTTGGTTTTTTTAGTGAGGCAATGGGGGTTAAGTGACTTGCCCAGGGTCACACAGTTAGTAAGTGTTAAGTGTCTGAGGTCAGATTTGAACTCAGGTACTCCTGACTCCAGAGCCGGTGCTCTATCCACTGCACCATCTAGCTGCCCCCTTTGTTGTTTTTAAAGAAAAACTAGTGTTCCCTTGTTCCCTTTCTGATAATTCCTAGGATCAAAGAGAATTCCTCTGCTCATGACATTCAGTCTTGTTTGTGAATCACGTATTAATTAATGAGGTTGGAACAAGCAATATGGAGCACCATTTAAGCTTCTAAAATAGTCCTTATAATGAAAATATGTGCACGTTTAAAAAAAAAAAACATACCAAACCTCAGTCAAGACTGAAATTCCGATCTTTGCATATTTCTAAATTCTCCAGTGCAGTTGTGGCCAGGAAATCTGTGGTGAAGGCCAACATTCCTCCCCTCTATCTCTTCCTCTGTGGTCATAGAAAACAAGGAGAAATAATTACTGTGAGCTTGGACCCAATTACTATGTCCTTAGGAATAATCAAATGACTTAAGAGCCAAGTTTCTGGCTGAATTCACTGTCTTCTGCTGCATGCTGATAGAGTTGATCTTATTTCAAGATGAGTCCACAAGCATTTATTAAACACCTACTTCCAAGCTCTGTTCAAAGGCTGGGTTTTATTTGACCGTCACCTCACAAATGACTATACGAGGCGTAGGGCTAGAAGAAAGGCACAGTAGCACACTCTCAGTGCAGAAAGGATTGCTCTGCACTGGATGTCAATGTCATTTAAATTGAATGAGACAATGTTGGACAGAGCCATAAATCGGAGGTTTTGTGCTCAAGGCAAACACCACAACCACTGTCTAGGACAAGGGGCAGCCAGCGAAACACTGTCCTATGGCAGGGAGGTAGTGAGAGACGATGGGGGAGGAGGAAGAACTAACCCTAGTTTCCTATCTGCTAGCTTCCTATTTCATTAATTATCCTTGCTAACTGGAGACTAAGCTCTGTTGCTTGGATGCTGCCAAAGGACTACAAGTGCTGTCAGAATCCTTTAAATTCAGAGTTCTGGGGGCAGCTAGGTGGCACAGTGGAAAAAACTCTGGCCCTGAATTCAGGAGGACCTGAGTTCAAATCTGGCCTCTGTAAGGGGTTAAAATTCTAGCTTGTCTGTCTAAAATATCTAATGAGTGGTCGCCAATAAATTATAAACTTTAGCAAGAGTTAGACTTTTAAGCATTTATTAAGGAGAATAAGAATTTGGTAAAGAGAGAGAAAAAGGCCTAGATTCCTATCTATTAAAGGGAGAGCACATTTCTAGCTCCGCTCTCCACCAGAGTCCAGAGGAAAGAGAGCGAGCCTGAGCGCCAGTCTCTTCCTTCCTCCTCCCACTAGCCCGCGTCACTTCCTGACTCCTGGTCTTGCCCTCAAAGACCTTCCCTTCATGGGCAGAACTCCTCTACAGTAAGTATCCAGCAGGTGGCGTTATTCCAATCGTTACAGTCCCCCCTGTTGTTCCTCAAGAAACAAAATGTTTCCTTGACGGAACAGTAAAAAGAATATAATAACTATTGCTAACTAATAATATGTGAACAACAATATAGAAAAGGAAGAGAGGAAAGTTTTGTCCAGAGGGGCGATTTTTTTTTTGTCCTCATGAACCAACGCTTTGACATTAGTCTTGCAAAGGGAGGGCCTCTGCAGAGAATACATGTTACAGATGGTGTATATTATAACAGAAAGAGAAAAAACACAACAAAAACAACAAATCAAAACTGTTCATTTAAAGTCTCTGAAAGTCTTTTCTCAGATGTCCTCTAGGTGTAGTCGTGGAATGGAAGTCTTTTCAGGGGTTGATGTGTGGATACTGGTAATCAGCCAGGAAATTTCCTACAAAATTGAGCTTAACACAACTTTAAAATAGCTTTGTCAATAATCAAATCCAACAATGAAAGTTCTCAAAAACATGTCTAAGGGAATTCAGAATCTTGGTTGTTACACATGAAACATATAATAAAAAAAATTGAACCATTCTTTAAAATTATAATATTACTATAGTCCCCCCCTTATGGAGGGTAATTGAGAAGACAATTGCTGCGATATTAATTATTAAAAATAATTTTTATCTTTGTTTCATCACTTTTTGCATCATCTGCCTAATTATCCTCATGCCATTATGAGAAATTAGAAAATCTAATATAATTGGTAACAGGTGTCAAGGCCAAATTCAACACTGTTATTTATCATGACACCTGAGATAATTATGGGGGTTACCATAAAAGAACAGAGAAATGATGGGATATGAGCATTCCCACACTTGAGCAATATGTACTGTCCATGCAGTATGCCAGGTCTAAAATAGGTGGATGGAATATATGTCCATGCCACCGAACATATTGGAGGAAACTGAGTCAGACTTAATCAGATGCATGGGATTGAGATGTCCATGGCATCAGGCATATAGGAGGGAGCATAGAAGCCAGGTGTAGAAGTGAGATGGGTGGGATGAATACTTCCAGCCATCTGTACCATATTGTGGGGAAAAAGAGAATAAAATATTAAACCAAGAGAATCCAACCTCAACATTTGTCAAAAGCCGTTCCCTCGGCCATACCTTGACTTCATGCATGTCTCCCCTCATGCGACAGTTCAGTGTCTGCTCTTGCATGTATTCCTCTTGTGATTGGATGGCATCTTGGCCAACTGGCATCTGATAACTCAGAATAAAGGCAATTAGTGTCTTAAATGATAAGTTCCCATAATCCAAGTCTCATATGGATTTAAAAATTGAGGATAATAAATGATTGCAAAAAATGTGAATACATCTTGACTCAGAATATAATATATAATTATGCAACAATTTCAAATAATACCCTTTTTTTTACTTAGTATACAATTACTTTTGTGAAAAATCTTAACATATTTAAATACAAGTTAAAGCACAACACAATCCTAAAGAAAACTTTTTTGAAAAAAGAAAACTTTTACAAACATTCCCCTCTTTTTTTTTTAAAATATGCTTATCAAAAATAATACTTCTAGAATCAATTTACACTTGCCATGGCAACCAATTTGCCAAGGAAATGCTTTAAAGAGTTTGATCAAATAATCAGTTGAGGAAAAAAAAATAACAAAAACAAACAACTCAGAATATGGGAGCACAATACTCCTAGAATTAACATTGTATTATGAAATCAAAACCATGTTTAAAAATAGATAGATGAATGAATAGAAGAAAATACACATGGAATAATAAAAGACAATGAAATTCAAACTAGGGAAATCTAAATGAATATGAATTTAATATCAATAAGAGTATTATAAAATATAAACTTGATCACATGACTATAAAAAGCTTTTACAAATATTCTCCTTGTTTTAGAAACTAAGTATAAGACACAATCTCAAAAGCATGAAAATCTCTATGAAAATAAACCCATACCATTAATTTCAAAATGTATATATAATAGCACAGAAATCCTATGTAACCTCTGAACTGATACTATTACTTTGAGTGAATTCAGAACACTTTTGATTCCGATATCTAAAATCCCCAATACTCATATCAATACCTTGCTGTTTACTTCTACATTTCTGTAAAATATATATACTTCCATGGCAAAAGAAGCGGAGTCTTGAACTATGGTGATGATTGTCATTCTCATTCAGCTTAAGGTTTTCTTCTTTAACCCCTCTATATTGTCTGTCAGTGTTTTCACCATACAAATGCTTTATAAGATTACTAATTAAAGACAAAAGCAGGTTAGCAAAATTATGAACAAATCGAGCATATCTGGAATTTAAAGGGTTTTCTAAGATTGTCTCAGAAGCACAGCCAGGCTGGGGAAGGGCTGAGCCTAAAGCTGCAAATGCAGGTAGAAAAAGTTGAGCATGCGCATCAGATCTCTGGACTTCCCAGGCAGGGGAAGCTATGGGCTTGGCCATAGGAGGAGTAGAGGGTGGGGTCTGGAGAGGAGGGGAGGGACCAGAGCAATTTGAATCAGACTTGATTTTGAACTCAGGTCTGGATTCCTCTTCCCCCACTTTGCCTCCAGGTGCTAGGGGATTAAAAGCTTCTAGAGGGTGGGTCATTGCCTCCAGGCATGCAAAATTAGAGCAACAATTAGTGTTAGAACTGGGAAAAGCTGCGGGAATCTCTACAGGTTTCTCTGAAAAAGCATGGTTGGGAGAGGGAGAGATATTTCTTTGTGGGAGTACATTGCTGGCTCTTCTAACAAAAATAAAAAGAAAAATAGAAAATCCACAAAAACAAAGCATTAACATGATCTTATCTCCCATTTGTCTGGTTAAACAGACTAAAATCAAAAATAGGATAATTAGGGAGTTTAAAAGGTCCATTTGAAAAAATTTAAAGGGAAAACACCAGGCAATTCAGCAGTACTTAAGATTTAAAGGGTTAGGGTAGGGAAAATTTCTTACCCAACCGGAAGATCAGAAGTGAGGTTCAGCTTTCCTCTTCGTGGTCAGCCATCTGTAAGGGGTTAAAATTCTAGCTTGTCTGTCTAAAATATCTAATGAGTGGTCGCCAATAAATTATAAACTTTAGCAAGAGTTAGACTTTTAAGCATTTATTAAGGAGAATAAGAATTTGGTAAAGAGAGAGAAAAAGGCCTAGATTCCTATCTATTAAAGGGAGAGCACATTTCTAGCTCCGCTCTCCACCAGAGTCCAGAGGAAAGAGAGCGAGCCTGAGCGCCAGTCTCTTCCTTCCTCCTCCCACTAGCCCGCGTCACTTCCTGACTCCTGGTCTTGCCCTCAAAGACCTTCCCTTCATGGGCAGAACTCCTCTACAGTAAGTATCCAGCAGGTGGCGTTATTCCAATCGTTACACCTCAGACACTTGACACTAGCTGTGTGACCCTGGGCAAGTCACTTAACCCTCATTGTCCTACCCCCCCCAAAAAAATTCAAAGTTCTGAGACAAATCTCTGGTCACCTTACTCTAGTTACAGATCTACTACTCTAGCAAGCAAGTGACCACCCCTAGAAGGAGCATGATAAACTCCTTTTTCCTACTGAATCTCTTTGAAAAGGGATATATTCAATAAGTGAGGTGTGAATTCCCCTTGTCCTAGGTCCTTATTGCCACATTGACTTGGCATTGACTCAGTTTCTTAGCTTTGGTGTCAAGAAGGAGCATTGAATTGACCCCTTATGGCTGATAAAGTTCACATACCTGAGCCTGCAAGAGTTCCTTCTTTTTTTTTTTTTTGTGGGGCCGGATTTGAACTCAGGTACTCCTGAATCCAGGGTCGGTGCTTTATCCACTGCACCACCTAGCTGCCCCTAAGAGTTCCTTCTAAGGAGGATCAAAGACAAAAAGGAGATGTGTCATATATGGATTCCCCTCTGTTCCCTTTAGCACCCAGGAGAATAGTAGCCTCCCCTAGACAGAGACATGAAGGGGAGTAGGATTTGCCTAGTCAGGAGCCACAATGTGGATGTTTCCCTTCACTGATAATGTGAGTCAATATGGACTGTGGCAGTCTCCTGACTTGCTAGAAATTTCTACTTCTTTCCCCTTGCAAAGGGATGAGGGGGCATACCAAAGTCTGGGGGAGTGTACCCTGAGGAAGGGCAGAAGCCTAGCAGAGAAGGAAGAGGGTAAAGGGGGATTGCTTTGATTTATTTGTAGGCACATCTTTTTTGTTTTTTTGTGAGGCAATTGGGGTGAGTGACTTGTCCAGGGTCACACAGCTAGTAAGTGTTAAGTGTCTGAGGCCGGATTTGAACTCAGGTACTCCTGAATCCAGGGCCCGTGCTTTATCCACTGCACCATCTAGCTGCCCCTGTGGGCAAGTCTTTTAAAAAAGACTATCCCATGTTGTCACAATATCATCATACTTATATACCACTTTAGGGTCTGGAAAGCACATTACATATGTTATCTCAGTTGATACTAACTACAGTCCTGTGAAATAGAAGTTATTACAACATCTCCATTTTACAGATAAGGAAACTAGAGACCTGACCAAGATCACACAGCTGACAAGTGTCTGAGGCAGGATTTGAATTCAAAGTCTTCTTTATTCCAGGCCCAGAACTCTATTGCCCATGCTCCCTAGCTAGCAGTTCAATATTGTGTTAGTCTGTGTGGGAGCTAAGGGCACTTAGTGAGACATGTCAGATGCCAATATTCCTGGCAGACAGGAGCCAATGGATATGACTTCTGAGAAGCCCTCAAGACTAACCCTGACCCACATGAGCCCCAGGCTGCTTTTCTGAAGTGATACAGGCCACAGGCTTTAACACACAAGAACACCAAACTACTAACAGCAAAAGAGACCAGAGATGTCTCCATTTGCAATTGTTTAATTAAGCATCTATAGAGAGAGGACATGATAATTTTGTTGTATATTCAAAAGGAATAGCAGGTTGTGCATAGTAGATTTTCAGTTTCATGTTCAATCATCTTTTTTTACTGAACTATATTGTGGAAATGCTTGTTTTATTCCATAAAACTAAAAGGTAAAGGGAATAATAAAATTAAAAATAAAAAATAAAAGATGACAGAAATCATAAAATTAGAATTAAAAATAAAAGATGAAGGGAACTGATGATGTGACATTGCAATAATCATAAAAACCTGGCATTTATTACAAAGCCCTTTGCATACACAATATTTCATTTACTCGTCATCACAATCCCATGAGGGAGGCATTAGAGTAATTATTATACTTATTTTGTAGATAAGGACATGGGAGGCTCAGAGACAGGAATTGATTTGCCCAGGGTCACACAGCTAGTGAAAATCAGAAGCAAGATTAAAGCCCATACTTCTCCTGGATCCAAGTCCAGTATGCTGCCTCTCTACAAAACTGATAGAAAACTGCTGTTCTTTTTCTTGGTGAGGTGATGTTAGCATGTTATTATCACCTTTCTGGGACTCAGGCTTCTCAATTCACTATCCTCCATAGCATCCATGACCTTTGACCCTCCTCCTACCTTGGCCACCAGCCTGAGGATCAGATCTTAGATATCTTCATTATCTTCTGGGCATGCCAATTATTGGTGACTTGTATTTTATTATAAAATCATCCTGCCCATTTTTTGTTGCTATTTTTCCTTCACAGAGCTTTCATAGATGGGTGGGAAAACATTCCATATCACTTTCCTTCTCTTTCTGACAAAAAGAAAAAAATTCTGTGACTCTGGCCCTCCCACATTTTGTTGTTGTTGTTGTTGTTCAATTGTTTTGGTCATGTCTGGCCCTTCATGATCCTATTTGGAGTTTTCTTGGTAAAGCTACTGCAGTGGTTTGCCACTTCTTTCTCCAGCTCATTTTACAGACAAGAAAACTGAGGCAAACAGGGTTAAATGACTTGCCCAGGACCCCAGAGCTAGTAAGTGTCTGAGGCTGGACTTGAATTCAGGTCTTTCTGACTCCAGACCTATCCATTCTATCAACTTTTGACTTGTAACTGCCTTCCCACACTACTTCATCAAATTGTGTGGTGTAGGGTGGGCATGAACCCTTGTGTACCATGTTTTAGACTAAGAAAATGTTTAAAATTCATTTACAGATCTTTCTGAAGCCATACCTGAGCTAAATGAACCCTTGTGTAAATGAACACTTTCAATAATGTTTGACTACAACTATTATTATCAGCAGACTTTTCATATACACTTAATCTTTAAACCTGATTTATGAGTCATAGGTCTGCATCTACCAAGGGTGGGAAAAGTAGAATGAACATTGACTTTGGATTTGGAGGATCTCAGTTCAGATCTTGGTTGTGTCACTCATTACCAGAGTTACTTTGGACAAGTCATTTAGTAAACTCTTGGCTTAATTTTCCTCATCTGTAACATCAAGTCTGGGATGCCCAGAGTATACTCCTTCCCAAAACTCTACTTCCTTCAAGTCTCAACTCAGGAAGTCTTTCCTGACCCCTAAGCTTTTCTTTTCGTCATTGACTCTTTTGTGGGGGTGGGAAGGGAATGAGGGTTAAGTGACTTGACCAGGATCACACAGCTAGTAAGTGTCCAGTGTCTGAGGCCGAATTTGAACTCAGGTCCTCCTGAATCCAGGGCCGGTGCTTTATCCATTGTACCACCTAGCTGCCCCATCACTGACCCTTTTGTCAATCTGGTGAAGCTTATGGACCCATTCTCTGATGTTAAGGGCTAAAATTCTAGCTAGTCTGTCTAAAATATTTAACGAGTGGTTGCCAATAAATTATAAGCTTTAGCAAGAGTTAGGCTTTTAAGCATTTATTAAGGAGAATAAGAATTTGGTAAAGAGAGAGAGAAAGGCCTAGATTTCTATCTATTAAAGGGAGAGCACATTTTTAGCTCCCTTCTCCGCCAGCGTCCCCAGGAAAGAGAGCGAGACTGAGCGCCAGTCTCTTCCTTCCTCCTCCCACTAGCCCGCGTCACTTCCTGACTCCTGGTCTTGCCCTCAAAGACCTTCCCTTCATGGGCAGAACTCTTCTACAATAAGTATCCAGCAAGTGGCGTCATTCCAATCGTTACAGTCCCCCCTGTTGTTCCTCAAGAAACAAAATGTTTCCTTGACAGAACAGTAAAAAGAATATAATAACTATTGCTAACTAATAATATGTGAACAACAATATAGAAAAGGAAGAGAGGAAAGTTTTGTCCAGAGGGGCGATTTTTTTTTTTGTCCTCATGAACCGACGCTTTGACATTAGTCTTGCAAAGGGAGGGCCTCTGCAGAGAATACATGTTACAGATGGTGTATATTATAACAGAAAGAGAAAAAAAACAACAAAAACAACAAATCAAAACTGTTCATTTAAAGTCTCTGAAAGTCTTTTCTCAGATGTCCTCTAGGTGTAGTCATAGAATGGAAGTCTTTTCAGGGGTTGATGTGTGGATGCTGGTAATCAGCCAGGAAAATTTCCTACAAAATTGAGCTTAACACAACTTTAAAATAGCTCTGTCAATAATCAAATCAAACAATGAAAGTTCTCAAAAACATGTCTAAGGGAATTCAGAATCTTAGTTGTTACACATGAAACATATAATAAAACAAAAATTGAAACATTCTTTAAAATTATAATATTACTATAGTCCCCCCTTATGGAGGGTAATTGAGAAGACAATTGTTGCAATATTAATTATTAAAAATAATTTTTATCTTTGTTTCATCACTTTTTGCATCATCTGCCTAATTATCCTCATGCCATTATGAGAAATTAGAAAATCTAATATAATTGGTAACAGATGTCAAGGCCAAATTCAACACTGTTATTTATCATGACACCTGAGATAATTATGGGGGTTACCATAAAAGAACAGAGAAATGATGGGATATGAGCATTCCCACACTTGAGCAATATGTACTGCCCATACAGTATGCCAGGCTTAAAATAGGTGGATGGAATATATGTCCATGCCACCGAACATATTGGAAGAAACTGAGTCAGACTTAATCAGATGCATGGGATTGAGATGTCCATGGCATCAGGCATATAGGAGGGAGCATAGAAGCCAGGTGTAAAAGTGAGATGGGTGGGATCAATGCTTCCAGCCATCTGTACAATATTGTGGGGGAAAAGAGAATAAAATATTAAACCAAGAGAATCCAACCTCAACATTTGTCAAAAGCCGTTCCCTCAGCCATACCTTGACTTCATGCATGTCTCCCCTCATGTGACAGTTCAGTGTCTGCTTTTGCATGTATTCCTCATTTTGTGATTGGATGGCATCTTGGCCAACTGGCATCTGATAACTCAGAATAAAGGCAATTAATGTCTTAAATGATAAGTTCCCATAATCCAAGTCTCATATGGATTTAAAAATTGAGGATAATAAATGATTGCAAAAAATGTGAATACATCTTGACTCAGAACACAATATATAATTATGCAACAATTTCAAATAATACCCCTTTTGTTTTACTTAGTATACAATTACTTTTGTGAAAAATCAGAACATATTTAAATACAAGTTAAAGCATAACAGAATCTCAAAGAAAACTTTTTTTTTTGAAAAAAGAAAACTTTTACAAATGTTCCCCTCTTTTTTTTTTTTTTTTGGAATATGCTTATTAAAAATAATACTTCTTTACACTTGCCATGGCAACCAATTTGCCAGGGAAATGCTTTAAAGAGTTTGATCAAATAATCAGTTGAGAGAAAAAAAAATAACAAAAACAAACAACTCAGAATATGGGAGCACAAAACTCCTAGAATTAACATTGTATAATAAAATCAAAACCATCTTGCAATGTTTCAAAATTAGATAGACAAATGAATAGAAGAAAATACACATGGAACAATAAAAGACAATGAAATTCAAACTAAGGAAATCCAAATGAATATGAACTTAATATTAATAAAAGTACTATAAAATATAAACTTGATCACATGACTATAAAGCTTTTACAAATATTCTCCTTGTTTTAAAAACTAAGTATGACACAATCTCAAAAGCATTAAAATCTCTATAAAAATAAACCCATACCATTAATTTCAAAATGTAGGTGTAATAGCATGGAAATCCTATGTAACCTCTGAACTGACATTAATACTCTGAGTAAATTCAGAACACTTTTGATTCCGATATCTAAAATCCCCAATACTCATATCAATACCTTGCTGCTTACTTCTACATTTCTGTAAAATATATACCCTTCCATGGCAAAAGAAGCAGAGTCTTGAACTATGTTGATGATTGTCATTCTTATTCAGCTTAAGTTTTTCTTCTTTAACCCCTCTATATTGTCTGTCAGTCTTTTCACCATACAAATGCTTTATAAGATTACTAATTAAAGACAAAAGCAGATTAGCAAAATTATGAACAAAACGAGTATATCTGGAATTTAAAGGGTTTTCTAAGGTTGTCTCAGAAGCACAGCCAGGCTGGGGAAGGGCTGAGCCTGAAGCTGCAAATGTAGTTAGAGAAAGTTGAGCATGCGCATCAAATCTCTGGACTTCCCAGGCCAGGGAAGCTATGGGCTTGGCCATGGGAGGAGTAGAGGGTGGGGTTTGGAGAGGAGGGGAGGGACCAGGGCAATTTGAATCAGACTTGATTTTGAACTCAGGCCTGGATTCCTCTTCCCCCACTTGGCCTCCAGGCCCTAGGGGATTAAAAGCTTCTAGAGGGTGGGTCTTTGCCTCCAGGCATGCAAAATTAGAGCAACAATTAGTGTTAGAACTGGGAAAAACTGTAGGAATCTCTTCAGGTTTCTCTGAAAAAGCATGGTTGGGAGAGGGGGAGATATTTCCTTGTGTGAGTAAGTTGCTGGCTCTTTTAACAAAAAGAAAAAGAAAAATAGAAAATCCACAAAAACAAAGCATTAACATGATCTTATCTCCCATTTGTCTGGTTAAACAGACTAAAATTAAAAATAGGGTAATTAGGGAGTTTAAAAGGTCCATTTGAAAAAATTTAAAGGGAAACACAGCCAGTAAACCAGTACTTAGCAGTTAAAGGGAGAGGGAGGGGAAATTTCTTACCCAACCAGAAGATCAGAAGAAGACTGAGGGTTAGCTTATCCCTTCGTGGTCGCCATCTGTTAAGGGCTAAAATTCTAGCTAGTCTGTCTAAAATATCTAACGAGTGGTTGCCAATAAATTATAAGCTTTAGCAAGAGTTAGGCTTTTAAGCATTTATTAAGGAGAATAAGAATTTGGTAAAGAGAGAGAGAAAGGCCTAGATTTCTATCTATTAAAGGGAGAGCACATTTTTAGCTCCCTTCTCCGCCAGCGTCCCCAGGAAAGAGAGCGAGAGTGAGCGCCAGTCTCTTCCTTCCTCCTCCCACTAGCCCACGTCACTTCCTGACTCCTGGTCTTGCCCTCAAAGACCTTCCCTTCATGGGCAGAACTCTTCTACAGTAAGTATCCAGCAGGTGGTGTTATTCCAATCGTTACACTGAATAATATTTTAAATGCATACAATAAAATACATAAGACTACAAAGGAAAACTATTATATTGATATTTACTTATCAGAACATGAAACACAATTTTAATGTTAATTGAGCAAAGTCATTTAATATTAATATAATGATTTACTTTATTAATATTTAAATATTAAACAAAAACCTATAGGTACCAGGTTAAGGACTTCTATCCTAAATCATGTATGTTCTTGTTCCTCAAATTATCTTATACTATTTAATTTGTATAAATGGTGTATACCCTCTGTAGATCCTAGGAGAGAGTTTTCAAAAATTTGTCTTTGTGTCCCCAATATCTAGCAGGATGTTTTGCAACTAATAGGTGCTTAATAAATGCCTGTAGAATGAATGAAAACATCTCTAAGGTCCCTTCCAGTTCTAAATCTATGATCCTATCATCTTTTATTAGTTTTGACCATCATTGCCAATGTCACACCAGTGATAATAAAAACAACAGCTGTTCAAGGAGCCCCATTTGATTCAGTTGTAGGTTGTATAATCTATTTCATTAAACTTCTTATTTTAATATGTTGCCATAAAAATAGGAAGCTCCCAGGCCTCTGAATCAATCTGGTTCTCATAGTTGCTATATACACGATCCAGCTGACATGACTACAATGCAAGTCTATTCTGAATAGTGTTGATTGGACAAGCATGTAGCAGCTCAATATTATTTTATTCATGTTACTTAGTTCTGTTTAAGAAAAAACACCATATTGTTCCTCTTATGTAAAGAAAGTAAATATTGTGCTACCCATTTTAGTAATGTGCTCAGGAAGTGAATAATTTAGAGATGGGAAAACCAATGCATAGAAATCTGAAAAGATTTGCCCAAGAACTGGCAATATATTAATGGTAGTACAATCAATGGAATATTTCCTGACTCTTCAAGATCATCCTGTAGTCTCTAACAATCCATTTTTGGAAGAGGTTCGGCATTGTAAATCTGTAATATTTAAGGAGAGCCAGGACTATCCAAGTCTAGGGGATAGAAAGATCCCATCCTGCCCCTGTGTAACTCATTTCTCTGTAAGCCTCACAAAAATAGGTAAGAAAACTAAATAACCCTAGCTACCAATATCCCAAAGAAATCTAAAGGGGTTTTTCAGAAGGTCATAAAAATTGTAGAGTTTATAAAAAAAAAAACCAACTAATTGCTATGTAAATGAAATGTGATCACCACTTCTCAGAAGCTCAAGTTTTTTTGTTTGTTTATTTTGGTCTAAACCTTTGGTTCCATATGTGTGGGGAGCTCCCCTTGTAGAAACTCCTTAAGCAATTGTCTAGACATCTGAGAGGCAAATTGATTTGTCCATGGTGACACAGCTAGTGTGGGTCAGAGGTAGGACTTGAGTTGGGGTCTTCCTGATTACAAGGCAAGCAGCCCCTCTATTAAGCCATGTTGCCTCTTGAACCTTTGTAGTTGTTGTTGAGTCATGTCTGACTCTTCTTGACCTCATTTGGGGTTTTCTTGGCAGAGATACTAAAATGGTTTGCCATTTCCTTCTCCAGCTTATTTTACACATGAGAAAACAGACAAATGAGGTTAAGTGACTTGCCCAGGGTCACAAGGCTAATAAGCATGTGATATGGATTTGAACTCATGAAGATGCGTATTCCTGATTCCAAGCCCACTGCTCTATCCACTAAGCCACCTAGCTGCCCTGAACCTTTGTTTACTGATCTAAAAATTGGGTAATGAAATACTAGCACATTTGACATGGCTGTTGTGAAGAAAATATTTTGCGTGCTTCTTTTCTCTATCTAAAAAATTTTATTGATATTTTGTTTTTGTATCATCTTCATTTCCAATGCATTCCCTAATCCCCAAAGAACAATGTCATGTAACAAAGAATTAAAGTAAATAAATAAATAAAAAAACAAGAGAAGGGAGGGAAGCAGTTCATCAGAACCAAGCAGCATATTAACCTGAGTCTGACAGTATATGTAGTATTCAAAACCCGTAGTTCTCTATCTCTTTCAAAGAGGCGAGGGAGGCACCTTTTCTCTTCTCTTCTTTGGGGTTGGGTTTTGTCATCATAATTACAGAACATCAAGTTTTGTTTGTTGTTTCTTATACTGACATGGTCATTTTATATGTTATTTAAGGAAAACACTTTGTAAACCTATGAGCACTATGCAAATAAGTTATTATTATGATCACTATATGCCCAATTAGGAGCCCAGTGTTCCAACCTGAAGGATCCAGCTTTCTGCTAAGTTACTCTACAGTGACATCACTTGTATGGCAGCAAACATGGGCACTTGGCTGTGTTTCAAGACATGACCTTGGGTGGGAACAACAGCCAGCATCTTCTATGTCTCCAAGTTATTGTTACCATTTCCCAGTCACATTCATAAATGCTTGGAAAACAAGAAGAACCTGTGGTAAAATATGAAAGTTTTTAACAGTCGGTTAGGATAACTGAAAGACGCCAGTTTTTCAAGGACCACCCTTTTGGGGAGGAGATGAACAGTCCGCCTGCTGCGCATGTCAGACTGCCTGCCGGGTTTTTTGACTTCCGGGGTGGAGAGAAGGAGAGTAGCCTTTTTTGCCGGCTTGTCGGGACTCCTGGCGGCGCAGCACAGATGGTCTGACTCACTCCAAAGGTGGCCTTTTTGGTTTGGTGAGTTTTTATAAGGAATATAGACTAAGCCTAGATTTAAGACGATTTGTACTGTATTTCTATTTTCCTATCCTTCTAATCAACAACACCTTATATACAATAAAGGCTCTATCTAGAAAACCAGAAGCTTCTTCCATTTACTAGTCTGGGAGATAAATTAAGGGAAAAGTTAAGTAGGGGAGATTTATGATCTAATATCCAATTTTAAATCTCACAGTTTGGCGACCACGAAGGGATCTTAAGGACCCTCCCACCCTCCCTAGTTTGGCCATAAACCGGCTAATTCGGTGGATTTTCCAAATACCCCCCCCCAGTTGCCAATTGACAACTCCTACTGCCATTAAAATTGGTGAAAAAGACTCATGGATTCATTGCTCTCATATAAAGCCTGCACCATTCATAGGTGAAGAGATTTCAGATAGACCTGAGGTAGACGCTAAAGAGGTAAAAACCCTAACGATAGCAACTGTTAAAGAGCAAAGAAAGTTCAGAGGAAACAGGCAGTTCCCATTTAAGAATCCCACTGATCAGTTAAATGCTTTGGGACTCAGTCTTCGTAAAGTATCAGGAGACGGAAATTGCCTTTTTAGGGCTTTAGCAGACCAGCTAGAAGGTCACTGTAGAAATCATCTCAGACACAGACAAGAAGCTGCTTCTTATATGATTAACCATAGACAAGAGTTTGAGTCTTTTATAGTAAATGACTCCCCTTTTGAAGAATATGTTGATGAATTAAAGAAATTTGGAAAGTGGGGAGGAAATGATACAATTGTAGCATTTGCTAAGCAGCATCAGCTGAATGTTGTGGTTCATCAATTAAATCAGCCTTTATTGAGAATCAGTGGCACAGACAAAACTGATGCTAGAGAACTCCACATTTTCTACCATAAAGAACATTATGACAGCATTAGAAAGATCAATGACAATTCAGAAACCCCTGCCACTTTGGCATGCAGAGAATTGGGGAGCCAGTTAAAACAAACTCTAGCAGCTTAAATACCTTAAAATTTAACAAGCATTTCCTTCCACAGGCAAAAGCACTGAAGCACATGGCCTAGTTTTCTGGCCCACCTCAATTTCTCCCACCCTTTTCCCTACCCTATACCTATTTTTTTTTATCCTTTTTGTTTTTTGTTTTGTTTTGACTTTTGAAAGGCACTGAAAAGACCTGGAATTCACCACACCTTTAAATTCTTTAAGAGCACAAAAGGGTGCTTAGCGAATCTTTTGCCTTTTATTTTTGGTTTTTGGTTTTGCTTTGTTTTTTTTTTTACTTTTGTTTCTTTTGCTTTTCTTTAAAAACCCGATTTTGTAAACTAAGTGACTTTTCAAAGGCATTTTAAGTATATGCTATTGAATATTGAATCTTGCTAATTGAAGTCATTTCTTTTTGATGAATTAATCACCACTTTAAGTATCTGCTACTGTTATACTAGAGAATTCATGTATAAGATGATGTGGTCTGCTTGCTAAAAGAAGATTATGTAATAATGTCTAAAAGAAGATTATGTAACAATGTCTAATATAATCAGCTATTTACATTCGTTTATTATTTATATGTCATTATACTCTGGGTATGGTTTGGAATTATTGTATATATCACTAATATATTCTCAGTTATGCAGCATAGCACACATTTTTACCATCATATTGTCTTTGGTGAAATTAATGAGATTTCAGAAATATGGAAACTTATCATTTCAGAGACTAACTTGCTGTGAACTCTGATGCAGGCCCTGGAGAGAATATATGTGCAACAAAAGGAGAGACAGGTATACATAAGTCCATGGTTTGCTTATGATGGTGACTATGTAGAGCACAATTACTAGGCACAGTCCAGTATTCATCCTTTCTCCCTCCTAATTTCAGCTAATTTAACTGAACTTACTTATCTTTTTATCTCACTCAGTTGAATTCACCTGTGGCCTAGCACAATCACTGGCTGTCTCGGAATCATGAGATATGGTATGATAACCTTTCCATAACATTTTCAGGTGTCATGAACACATACTAAATTTGCTTTGATCCAGACACATGGTGGTAAAAAGTGTTACTGATTGCAAAATACTATGCTAAGGTTTAGTAAAAAGAAAAAAAAATACAGCAATTCAAACAGTTAAAGAAGAAATCCAGCTTTCCAGACCAGAGTCCAGAGTCCAGAATCCAGACCAGAGTCCAGAATCCAGTTTTCCAGACCAGAATCCAGTTTCCTCCTGATGACATCTTACCACTTCAAGAAGACAAGAGAACTCAGAGACTTTATATGAACTGTTTTGCTTTATTAGCTTTTACTATCTCCTTTCTGTTATATACTATCTGTAACATGTACTCTCTGCAGAGGCTCTCCCTTTGCAAGACTAATGTCAAAGCCTCGGTTCATGAGGAAAGAAAAAAAATCGCCCCTCTGGACAAAACTTTCCTCTCTTCCTTTTCTGTATTGTTGTTCGCATATTATTAGTCAGCAAAAGTTATTATATTCTTTTTACTGTTCCATCAAGGAAACATTCCGTTTCTTGAGGAAGCAAAGGGGGGAAATGTGGTAAAATATGAAAGTTTTTAACAGTCGGTTAGGATAACTGAAAGACGCCAGTTTTTCAAGGACCACCCTTTTGGGGAGGAGATGAACAGTCCGCCTGCTGCGCATGTCAGACTGCCTGCCGGGTACAGTCTGCCTGCTGTGCATGTCAGACTGCCTGCCGGGTTTTTTGACTTCCGGGGTGGAGAGAAGGAGAGTAGCCTTTTTTGCCGACTTGTCGGGACTCCTGGCGGCGCGGCACAGACGGTCTGACTCACTCCAAAGGTGGCCTTTTTGGTTTGGTGAGTTTTTATAAGGAATATAGACTAAGCCTAGATTTAAGACGATTTGTACTGTATTTCTATTTTCCTATCCTTCTAATCAACAACACCTTATATACAATAAAGGCTCTATCTAGAAAACCAGAAGCTTCTTCCATTTACTAGTCTGGGAGATAAATTAAGGGAAAAGTTAAGTAGGGGAGATTTATGATCTAATATCCAATTTTAAATCTCACAAACCCATGTCCCTGTAGGTTTGAAACTATATCTGTATCTACTATTCCATCTATTATCCCAGAATCTAGAGGAGCTGTAGAAAGATTCCTGCCACCCCACTCCATTTGCTGTTCTGAAGACTATGTAGACCCACCTTGAGAAGTCGGAAGGGGATAAATAAATCCCCATCTGAAATTAACCTCTGTTTCCAGACTTATGGAACCTCACTTCCCTTTATGTGACCTCTTTGCATTCACGGAGTCAGTCTTGACCCTCTTATAGATAATCAACTGTCAAGTCTTGTTGCATCTACCTCCATAGTATATCTTGTATCTGTCCCCTTCCATGACCACCTCCTTCATTCTAGTCTTCATCACCTGTCATCTGGACCACTGCAATAGCTCCCTAATTCATTTCTCTGTGCCCAGTCTTTTCCCCACTCCAATCAATACATCTTTGGAACACTACAGCCTTCAAAATACTCTTGCTAAGGTACTAGTCTGACCATGTTATTCTAATGCTCAAAATTCTCCAGTGGCTGCCTGTTATTTCCAAGATGAAACAAAAATTTGTCCTCTTGCCATCTGAAGCACTCCACCTTTCCAGACTTTATTCACACAGTGTCCCAGCTAAACTGGCCTTATGGCTGCTAGCTAAACTCAGCAGTTAGCTAAACTCAGCAGTTAATTTCCCACCTTTGCACAAGGCTTTTTCACAAGCCTCATATGCACTCATTCCTCACCTCCTCTCAGTTACCTTAGCTTCTTTCAATGTTCAGCTCAGGTGCCCACCCTATAGAAGAAATCTTTCCTAATCTACCTAGTGCCTAGTGCTCTGTCTCACTTCCAATTATTTTGTGTTTACTTATCTTTGTACATACTGTAACCCTCCAGTGGAATGTGAGTTCCTTAAGGGGAGGGACTGTTTGTTGTTGCTGATTTTGTTTGGTTTTGTATCCCCAGCACCAAGGACAGTGCTTTGCATGTATGAGGGGCTTAATAAGTGCCTGTTGAATAGAACTGAAGGGTTACAAATAAATCAGAGCTATCCAGAAAGTTAAAGCTGCTCAGCTGATTCCTCCATGGTAGCCAAGTAAGCCAGTGTCAATGAGGACCCCTGTGACTCAGTCCTGCCAAAGCTGTAACAGTAACCAAGAGCATGCACTGAACTCTACTTGCAGTTCTCAGAATAGAGCAGATGTTTTTATAGCAAGAAATCAAAGTGATGCTCTCTTGAAAGAGCACAGATTTCATTGGCTAAAATCAAACACTCACTTCAAAGCTTTCTTGTCTTCTAAAAGCAGTTTGTGCAGTTATTTGTACTACATGGCTCATGCATTCTGAAACTACTGTATCTTTGAAAGAGGATTCCTGTTTGGCAATCTATCACCCTAATGTCCTTAACTAATGTCAGCCTAAGTGGGTCTGACCTTGTCTGAACTTTGAAAACCACAACTGTGTTCTTTTAGAGTGACAGCGAGATGGAGTGGAAAGAACGTTGGGTTCAGAGTCAGAAAATCCGGATTTATATCATTTCTCTCCCAAAAAACTCACTCGGTGACCTTGGGCAAGTTTCTTGCTCTCTCTTGGCCCATTAGAAAGTTCCCCTATTAGATTGCAAACTCCACAAATGAAGGCACTATCTTTACTTTTGCATCTGTCTCCATAGTTCTCAGCACATAGTAGGTACTTAATTAACCTTCCTTCCTTTTCTTTTTTCTTCCATTTACCCTATGATCCAAGTAATTTATATAGAAGTGTAGGCATAGTTGCAATGACTCTTTTAATAGCAAATGGAAATATTTTTAAAACATTTTGACCTAGTTACAGAGATGGAAGCATACTGTGAGGAGGGGACACCATGCCACCTCACCCACTAGCTGCGAAGCAATAAACCATCTTCACAAAGCAAGGCATTTATTCCATCCACTCCCACATCCCTAAGCCACCTCCCCAAAGCAGTGTCTTTTCCAGCAGGATCTCTCATCTTCAGATGCTGATGCATCATCCAACTCTACTTCATTTCTCTAGAAAAGCAGTAGTGGTGAAGCAACTAGGTAACTCAGTGGATAAAGCACCTGCCCTGGATTCAGAAGGACCTGAGTTCAAATCTGGCCTCAGACATTTGACATATACTAGCTGTGTGACCCTGGGCAAGTCACTTAACCTTCATTGCCCCCCCCAAAAAAAAGAAAAACAAAAAGCAGCAGTTATGGTATAATGGAAAGAGGTCTTCTTAGAGTCAGAAGAGACCTGGATTGGAATTCTGCTTTTGACACTTGCTAGCTCTATGATTGGTAGGCAAATCCCTTAGCCTCTGTTTTCTCATCTGAGAAAGGTATATGGTAATACTTATTTTGAGTTGTTATGGGGATCAAATGTTTGTAAGTCACTTTGCAAACCTTAAGGTGCAAGATCTTTTTTTTTTCTGTAATCATTCCAAAGGAGATTTCTGTTACTAACCACATTAAAGCCTCAAAGTACAACTTAAATTCTCTCCTTACTCCTTAACATTTAACACATTGAATAACAACTCAAGACACATATAAAAAATTCATCATTTAAGCTTTTCTCAGAATCACATTTCCAATCCGTGCTTATTTCCAAGTAATTTTCTGGCACACCAATCCCAGGAAGGTATTGCCCTTTCTTCATAGTCTAAATTTGTGGACTCCCTTCTAGTCTGTCAGGCTGGAGAATTAACCACAGAATGACAGTTACCTAGGTCTAGTAAAACTTCCACAACATATGAGAGACAAGTTTATTTATAGGAGGGCATTTGCCCAGGGAGCCTTCTCAGCGGAGAAGCCTCTGCAGGCTATGGCCTGTATAGAAGTGAAAAATATAGTTCTAGAATCTTGAATCTTCTCATCTTATGGGCAGTCCTGTTTTAGTAGGTAAAATTATACTGAATGAAGAAAGCACTCAACAAACCATATTATACAACTGTTAAAATGAAACCCTGTGAGCAAAAAAATAGACAGTGGCAATAGCCACTGTGACAAAATGGCAAAATGACTAAAGATCCCTGTGTTTTGTCTGATTTTAAAGATGAGGCATTTTCATACTGCCTCAATCTCTGTTTTTCCAGAATCCAACCATGACTCAACATTATACTCATTGTGCTTCCCTGCTTCTGGCAACTGATGTCATAATAATAATAATAATACCACAAAAAAAAAATGCGTCAAGCTGAAGTTGTTTTTCTTTCCTTTTTTTTTTTTTTGGTAGCTTGCCTTTTCTGGTGATTTCAATGGGAGGATACTACATTTCTTAATTCTTCTTGGAGATGCCAAAGTGAGGGATTATCCTTTGTCCATCATAGAGGCTTTTCCAACCAGCTCCTCCTCTTCCTCCTCTTCCTCCTCTTCCTCCCCTTCTTCTCCTCCTCTCCCCATTTCCATGGCTCAAAACTCTGAATTTCAAACTTCCTAATAGGGTGTGGAAAAGAAAATCCCACTGAATGAGACCAGAGGATGAATTTGGCGGCATACTACATCACAACGTGTTTATATGTGGGAATTTAATAAGGTGGGGTTTTTAGTTGGGGAAAAAGGTAGGGAGGTGTATTTTTATGTCATTCTATTAAAGGAAGATATTTGGACCTCTTGGCATTGCCCAGCTGGGGGTTCAATTTCCCACCGCTATCTCCTCGTACCCACCTACTAAAAGGGGGAAGGGGGGAACCAAGCTCCAGTTTTACTTGAATCTTGCCCAGTCTGTTACTTTATGTCAAAGTTTCATTTCAGTAGTTCCATTTTTTTAAAAGGGGTGTGAGAGTGACTAAGGAGGCAACAGATGATTTCTGGGTGGGGATTTGTAATTGCATTTTCAGGTCTTTAGTTTCTCAGTGAATTGCTCTCTGTAGAAGCAGGCCTTTTGATCAAATAAGACAGAATTAGAATGAGCAGACCTTGGGATCAGGGTTGTTGATATAATGAATGTAAAGCATTTTGCAAAACTTAAAGCGGTGAGGGAGGAGCCAAGATGGCAGAGGAAAGACATTAAACCTACAAGGCTCCAGATACGATCACCCCAAAAATAGCAATAAAAGAACCCTTGGGGCAGAAAAACACACAAAAATACGGGCTGAGAGTTTTCTCCAGCTATAGATAGATTTCAGGGGGCCGTGCTGGGCCATGAATAAAGCCTAACCCTGCAATCGGGCCAACACACCAGATACCCCCAGTGCCTCTGAATTGACTGCAGCACCTGTGTCTTCTGGAACTGAGCCAGGGTCAGACTGAACGACTGACCCAGGGGGGTAAGTGCAGGGGTACTAGTGGACTCGGGGGAAGGATCCAACTGTCCCACCCCAATGGGCAACCAGGAAGAAATCCTGAGTGGTGGGAGACCCAGGTGAGGAGGGGAGCAGGGGAACAGTCTCATGGGAAGCTGAGAACCACACCACAGAAAGCTTTGCTGCTTGGTTGCTTAGTAAAGTAGGCCTGAGGTTATCTCTGGACCTGAGAACAGGCCAGGTGAGATTAAAGCCTGCCCCCTCTCAACCCAAAACACCTGGGACCCTCTGAAACTGAGAACAGGAGTGGAGCAGAGAAGCAGCCCCCCACCCCCAACCCCCAGTGGAGAGTTTAAAATCAAATGAAAGCGAGGGAGCCAAGATGGCGGAGAGGAAGCAGCAAGCTGCCTGAGCTCTCCTTCTGTTCCCTCAAAACGAACATTAAATCAAGCCTCTGGACGGATTCTGAAACTACAGAACCTGCAAAGAGACAGAGAGACACAGTCCTCCAACCAGAGATAATTTAGAAGACTTCAGGAAAAGGTCGGTCTGACTCGGGCAAAAGGGAGGCCCAGCGCAGGGCAGCAACCCAGCGCCGAGGGGGTCGGGGCAAGTCAGCAGGAGCTGCGGGCCACAGCCGAACAACTGAGGCTCCCGGAACCTGGTTCAAAAATCTGGTGGCCAAGAAGGACAGTGGAAAAACTTACCTGCACCGGCCGAGAGGGCCACGAACGGCGGGATCAGACGCCGGGGTCTGGCGCCTGGCTGGCCGAGCACAATCATACAGGAAGTGCAGGGCGGGGCATCTCCACACACCATAAAGGCCTCAGAGTAAAAGCCCGGTCACAAGGCACCTATACACCTGCACAAGAAGCCCAAAACAGGGACCCTGGTGCCCCCAGAGCAGACCTCAACTTAAAGAATAAATAAATAAGCTGCAATAATGAGTAAGAAGCAAAAAAGAGCCCTCTCCATTGAGAGCTTCTGTATCAATAGGAAAGAAGCCAACACAAACTCAGATGAGGACAATAGCCTCAAATTGTCTACATCTGAAGCCTCACAAGGGAAGGTGAATTGGTCGCAAGAACAAAAAGCCTTCCTGGAAGAGCTCAAAAAGGATTTTGAAAATCAATTGCAAGAGGTAGAAGAAAAAATGGGGAGAGAAATGAAAGCAAAAAAAAAAACTATGAAAAAAGAATCAACAGCTTGGAAAAGGAAGCTGAAGAAAACAAAGCCTTAAAAAATTCATTTGGCCAAATGGAAAAAAAGCTGCATAATCTCACTGAAGAAAACAATACCTTAAAAAATTCACTTAGCCAAATGGAAAAAAAGGTGCATAATCTCACTGAAGAAAACAGTGCCTTAAAAATTAAAGTGGGACAGTTGGAAGAAAAGGAATCCATGAGACACCAAGAATCAGTCAAGCAGAATAAAAAAAATGAAAAAATAGAAGAAAATGTGAAATATCTCATTGGAAAGACAACTGATCTGGAAAACAGATCGAGGAGAGACAATTTGAGAATCATTGGACTGTCTGAAAGCCATGACCAGAAAAAGAATCTAGATACCATATTCCAGGAAATTATTAAGGAGAACTGCCCTGATATCATAGAATCAGAGGATAAAATCATCATTGAAAGAATCCATCGATCACCTCCTGAAAGAGACCCCAAAAGGAAAACTCCAAGGAATATTGTAGCCAAATTCCAGAATTATCAGGTGAAGGAGAAAATACTCCAAGCAGCCAGAAAGAAGCAATTTAAATATCATGGAGCCACAGTCAGGATTGCTCAGGACCTGGCAGCTTCAACATTAAAGGACCGCAAGGCTTGGAATATGATATTCCGGAAGGCAAAGGAGCTTGGATTGCAGCCGAGAATCTATTACCCAGCAAAAATGTGCATTTTCTTTCAGGGGAAAAGATGGACATTTAATGACATTGGGGACTTTCAATCTTTCCTGGTGAAAAGACCAGAACTGAATAGAAAATTTGATCTCAACATACAAGACTCAAGAGAAGTTTAAAAAGGTAAACAGAGGGGAAAAAAAAGTTACCCTATTAGGTTAAACTGTTTATATCCCTACACAGGAAGATAATACTCATAACTCTTAAGAACTGTAAATGTATTTGGGCAGAGAGAAGGACTTTATATAGAGGGTATAAATATAAATTGTCTTTGATGTGATGATACAAAAGAATTAAGGGGATAAAAAGGGAGTCTATGGGGAGGAGAGGAAAGGGGAGGTGGAATGGGATGAATTATATCATATGAAGAGGTGAAAAAAAACCTATTATAATAGAGGGAAAGAAAGGAGGGGGGAACATGGTTTCAACCCTATTCTCATTAGATTTGACTCAAAGAGGGAATAACATATACGTTCATTGGGATAAAGAAACTTAACTCATTCTTTAGGGAAACAAAAGGGTAAGGGAAAGGGGGGACTGATAGAAGGGAGGACAAAAGCAAGGGAGAAAAGGGTAAAGAAAAGAGAGGGGGGTGATAAAAAGGGAGGGCAGATTGGGGGAGGCAGGGGTAAGAAGTAAAACCTCGGTGAGGAGGAATAGGGTGAAAGAAGGGGGGAAAAGTACAAAGGGGGTAAATAGAATGGAGGGGAATAGACAGTCAGTAATAATAACTGTGAATGTGAATGGGATGAACTCTGCTATAAAACGGAAGCGAATTGCAGAGTGGATTAAAAACCAGAACCCTACAATATGCTGTTTACAAGAAACACATTTGAAGCAGAGAGATACACACAAAGTAAAGGTAAAAGGCTGGAGCAGAATATATTATGCCTCAGCTAAAGTAAAAAAGGCAGGGGTAGCAATCCTTATCTCAGACAAAGTGCAGGCAAAAATAGATCTCATTAAAAGAGATAAGGAAGGAAATTACATCTTACTTAAAAGTACTATAGATAATGAAGTAATATCAATATTGAATATGTATGCGCCAAGTGGTATAGCATCCAAGTTCTTAGAGGAGAAGTTAAATGAGTTACAAGAGGAATTAGATAGTAATACTATACTAGTAGGGGATCTGAATCTCCCCCTCTCAGAATTAGATAAATCTAGCCAAAAAATAAATAAGAAAGAAGTGAAAGAGGTGAATAGATTACTAGAAAAGTTAGACATGATAGATGTCTGGAGAAAATTGAATGGGGATAGAAAGGAATATACCTTTTTCTCAGCAGTACATGGCACATTTTCAAAAATTGACCATGTATTAGGGCACAAAAACATCATAGTCAAATGTAGAAAGGCAGAAATAGTAAATGCATCCTTCTCAGATCATGATGCAATAAAAATTACATGTAAGAAAGAGCCAGGGAAAAGTAGAATGAAAATCAATTGGAAACTAAATAATTTCATTCTAAAGAATGAATGGGCCAAACAAGAAATCATAGAAACAATCAATAACTTTATCCAAGAGAATGACAATAATGAGACAACATACCAAAATCTATGGGATGCAGCCAAAGCAGTGCTTAGGGGAAAATTTATAGCTCTAAATGCTTACATGAATAAGAAAGAGAAAGAGGAGATTAATGAATTGGGCATGCAACTTAAAAAGTTAGAAAAAGAACAAATTAGAAATCCCCAATTAGACACTAAATTAGAGATCCTGAAAATTAAAGGAGAAATCAACAAGATTGAAAGCAAAAAAACTATAGAATTAATCAATAAAACTAAGAGCTGGTTTTATGAAAAAACCAATAAAATAGATAAAATACTGGTTAATTTGATTAAAAAAAAGAAAGAAGAAAACCAAATTACCAGTATCAAAAATGAAAAGGGTGATGTTACCACCAATGAAGTGGAAATTAAAGCAATAATTAGGAAATATTTTGCCCAACTGTATGCCAATAAATTTGACAATCTAAATGAAATGAATGAATATTTACAAAAATACAAACTGCCCAGGTTAACAGAAGAGGAAATAAAATCCTTAAATAAACCCATATTAGAAAAAGAAACTGAACAAGACATTAATGAACTCCCTAAGAAAAAATCCCCAGGGCCAGATGGGTTTATGGGTGAATTTTACCAAACATTTAAAGAACAATTAATTCCAATATTATACAAATTATTTGGAAAAATAGGTGAAGAAGGAGTTCTATCAAATCCGTTTTATGACACAAATATGGTGGTGATACCAAAACCAAGCAGAGCAAAAACAGAGAAAGAAAATTATAGACCAATTTCCCTCATGAATATTGATGCTAAAAATCTTAAACAAGATATTAACAAGGAGATCACAGCAAGTGATCACCAGGATAATACACTATGACCAGGTGGGATTTATGCCAGGAATACAGGGCTGGTTCAACATTAGGAAAACTATCAACATAATCAACCACATCAATAAGAAAACCAACCAAAATCATATGATTATCTCAATAGATGCAGAGAAAGCTTTTGACAAAGTACAGCACCCATTCCTAATAAAAACACTAGAGAGTTTAGGAATAGGGGGTGCTTTCCTTAGAATAATAAACAGTATCTACCTAAAGCCATCAGCAAGTATTATATGCAATGGAGATAAATTAGAGGCCTTCCCAATAAGATCAGGGGTGAAACAGGGATGTCCATTATCACCCCTATTATTTAATATTGTCCTAGAAATGTTAGCTTTAGCAATCAGAGAAGAGAAAGGAATTAAAGGAATTAGAATAGGCAAGGAGGAAACAAAACTATCACTCTTTGCAGATGATATGATGGTATACTTAAGGAATCCTCAAGAATCAAGTCAAAAATTACTTGAAACAATTAACAACTTTAGCAAAGTAGCAGGATATAAAATAAATCCACATAAATCATCAGCATTTCTATACACGACCAACAAAGTCCAGCAGCAAGAGATAGAAAGAGAAATTCCATTTAAAGTAACGGTAGGTAATATAAAATACTTGGGAGTCTACTTGCCAAGACAAACCCAGGAACTCTATGAACACAACTACCAAACACTCTTCACACAAATCAAATCAGATCTAAATAATTGGAAAGATATCAATTGCTCATGGATAGGCAGAGCTAATATAGTAAAAATGACAATACTGCCTAAATTAATTTACTTATTCAGTGCCATACCAATCAGGCTACCTAAAAATTATTTTATACAGCTAGAAAAAATAATAACAAAATTCATCTGGAAAAACAAAAAATCAAGAATATCCAGGGAAATAATGAAAAAAAATTCACAGGAAGGTGGGTTAGCGGTACCAAACCTGGAGCTTTATAAAGCGGCAGTCATCAAAACTATCTGGTACTGGCTAAAAAATAGAGTGGTAGATCAATGGAATAGGCTAGGCTCAGGAAATGCAGTAGTAAATGACACTAGTAATGTAGTGTTTGATAAACCCAAAGACTCCAGCTTCTGGGATAGGAACTCAGTATTTGACAAAAACTGCTGGGAAAACTGGAAGATAGTATGGCAGAAATTAGGCTTAGACCAACATCTTACACCTTATACTAAAATAAGGTCAAAATGGATACATGATTTAGACATAAGAGGTGATACCATAGGTAAATTAGGAGAGAAAGGAATAGTGTACCTATCAGATCTTTGGAAAGGAGAACAGTTTTTGACCAAACATGAGATAGAGTATATTATAAAATGCAAAGTGGATGATTTTGATTATATTAAATTAAAAAAATTTTGTACAAACAGAAGCAATGCATCCAAAATTAGAAGGGAGGCAGAAAGCTGGGAAACAATTTTTGAGGCCAGTGCTTCTGATAAAGGCCTCATCTCTAAAATATATAGGGAATTAAATCAAATTTATAAGAATCCAAGTCATTCCCCAATTGAGAAATGGTCAAAGGATATGAACAGGCAGTTTTCTGATGAAGAAACCAAAGCTATCTATTCCCATATGAAAAAATGCTCTAAATCTCTAATGATTAGAGAGATGCAAATTAAAACAACTCTGAGGTACCACCTGACACCTATCAGATTGGCTAAAATGACAAAAAAGGAAGATAATAAATGTTGGAGAGGCTGTGGGAAAATTGGAACACTAATGCATTGTTGGTGGAGCTGTGAACTGATCCAACCATTCTGGAGAGCAATTTGGAATTATGCCCAAAGGGCGATAAAGCTGTGCATACCCTTTGACCCAGCAATACCACATTTGGGTCTTTTGCCCAAAGAAATCATGGAAGGGGGAAAGGGACCCACATGTACAAAAATATTTATAGCTGCTCTTTCCGTGGTAGCAAGGAATTGGAAGTTGAGGGGGTGCCCATCAATTGGGGAATGGCTGGACAAGTTGTGGTATATGAATACAATGGAATGCTATTGTGCTGTAAGAAATGATGAGCAGGAGGAGTTCAGAGAAACCTGGAGGGTCTTGTGTGAGCTGATGATGAGTGAGATGAGCAGAACCAGAAGAACATTGTACACAGTATCATCAACATTGAGTGTTGACCTACTGTGATGGACTATATTCTTCTCACCAATGCAATGGTACAGAAGAGTTCCAGGGAACTCATGATAGAAGAGGATCTCCAAATCCAAGAAAAAAAAAGAAAGAAAGAACTGTGGAGTATAGATGCTGATTGAACCATATTATTTCTTTTGTTTTGGGTGCTGTTGTTGTTTTTTTTCTATTTTGAGGTTTTGCATCACTGCTCTGATTCTTTCTCTTGTAACAGGATTAATGCAGAAATAGGATTAATGTTATTATGTGTATATATATGTGTGTGTATATATATATCTATATGTATATGTATAGAGATATATAGATATAACCTATATCAGATTACCTGCTGTCTAGGGTAGGGGAGAGGGAGGGGAGGGAGGGAGAAAAATCTGAAATTGTAAAGCATGTATAAACAAAAGTTGAGAACTATCTTTACATGTAACGGAAAAAATAAAATATCTCATAAAAAAAAAATCAAATGAAAGCAAGGCTGAACAGGCTGAGAAGAAGCCCAACCATCTCCTGGGCCATGCTGTAGCTTGAACAGTGTATCCTGGAAGCAGAACCACACTTTAAGAAGGAATTAAAAGCCAAGAAATAGTAAGCCAGGGTGAGTAGGCAGAGAAAGCAAAAGACCATGGAAAACTTCTTTGGGGGTAAGGTAGACCACAATACAACCTCAGAAGAAGAAGATAATAACAGGGTCAAAGCTTCCAAGAAAAATATGAACTGGTCTCAGGCCATGGAAGCTCTCAAAAGGGACTTAGAAGAGAAAGTAGGAGAAGTAGCAAGAAGATGTAGAGAAAAGGAGGAAAGAATGGAAAGGAAAATGAGAGTGATGCATGAGAGTCATGAGAAAAAAGTCAACAGTTTGATAAGCCAAATAGAAAAGGAGATTAAAAAACTGTCTGATGAAAATAATTGCCTAAAAATTAGGATTGAACAAATGGAAGCTAGTGACCTTATGAGAAACCAAGACACAGTAAAGCAAATCCAATTGAATGAAAAAATAGAGGGTAATGTGAAATATCTCCTTGGGAAAATGGCTGACCTAGAAAATAAATCTAGGAGAGATAATTTGAAAATCACTGGACTACCTGAAAACCATGACCAAAACAAAAGCTTAGACACCATCTTCCAAAAGATTGTGAGGGAAAATTGCCCTGATATTCTAGAAGCAGAAGCTAAAATAGAAATTGAAAGAATCCACCGATCACCTCCTGAAAGAGATCCCAAAAGGAAAACCTCCAGGAATATTATAGCCAAATTCCAGAACTCCCAGGTGAAGGAGAAAATACTACAAGCATCTAGAAAAAAGGAATTCAAATACTGTGAAGTTCCAATAAGGATAAAACAAGATCTAGCAGCTTCTACATTAAAGGACTGTAGGGCATGGAATATGATATTTCAGAGGGCAAAGGAACTGGGACTTCAGCTAAAAATCACGTACCCAGCAAAACTGAATACAATCTTTCAGAGGCAAAAATGGGATTTCAATGAGAAAGAGGTGTTTCAAGCATTTGTGATGAAAAGACCTGAACTGAATAGAAAATTTGACTTTCAAATACAAGACCCTGGAGAAGCATAAAAAGGTAAACAGGAAAAAGACTTCATGAAGTATATTAAAAGATCAAAGCATTTACATTTCTACATGGGAAGATAATACTTTGAAATCATAAGAACTATCTCAGTAAGAAATTCACAGAAGATAGGGCTGAACTGAATATGAAGGGATGATATCTGTAAAGCATTTATGCTTTGTTCTTTGTAGGGCAGACAGGGTGGAGTATCTTATGCCTGGGGCTGGATTTGGACTTGGGGCCTCCTGGGTCCAGGGCTGAGGTGTAGGAGAGAGAAGGGGATAGATGGTCTGGGGAGAGGTAGTTCACATGAAGGAAACAAGAAGAAAGCTTATGGAGGGGAGGAGAAGAGGGGGAAGGAGTTGAGGAATGAGTGAACCTTAATATCATCAGAATTGGCTCAAAGAAGGACTAACATACATACACAAGTAGATATATAGTAATATATTTTTGCCCTGGATTGGGGAGGGAGAAAAGGCAGGGAGAAGAAGGGAAGATGGAAAGGGCAGATTGCGGTAGAGAGCAGTAAAAAGCAAAACACTTTCAAGGAAGATGAAGATGTTCTGCACTACACCAGTATGATATATTGAATTGCTTGATCTCATAGGGAGGGTTGAGGAGGGAGGGAGGGGAAAAAATTTAGAACACAGAATTAGCTCAGGGACCCTGATCTCATTGGAGTGGGCTCATGGAGGGAATAGCTTTCATAACCAATTGGGAGGAACAATCTATTTAACCCTGCAGGAAAATAGGAGGAGAAGAGGATAAGGAAGGAAGGGTGAAAAGAGGGAGTGCAGAGTAAGGAAGAGGATATTGAGAAGTAAAACACCTCTGAGGAGGAATAGGTAAAAAGAAGATAGAGTAAATGTCATGGGAAGGGAGTGGGATGGAGGGAAATAGTTATGATGATTGATTATAATGGCAAAATGTATGGTACCTACTTTTTGTTTTATTTTGTTTTGTGAGGTGGTTGGGGTTGAGTGCCTTGCCTAGGGTCGCACAGCTAGTGGGTGTTGAGTTTCTGAGGCTGGATTTGAATTTAGGTCCTCCTGACTCCAGGGCCAGTGCTCCAGGGCACTGTGCCACCTAGCTGCCCATATGGTACCTACTTTGCTGGGCTTTTATGAAGAAAATTCTCTGTCAAACTTAAGGTACTATATACAGGTTATGATGAACAGGACACTATCAGAAAAACCTGGAAAGACCTACATGAACTGAAGCAGAGTGAAATGTACTGTATACAAAATAACAGCAATAGTGGGGGATGATCTGCTGGGAAGCATGTGCTTATTTTCAGCAAGGTAATGATCCAATATAACCCTGAAATACTTATGAAGATTGCAGCCCATCTGCAGAGAAAGAACTGATAGTATCTGAAAACAGATGGAAACATATTGAAAATTTTTTTCATTTCCTCTTTGACAATTCCTGAATCTGAAGTTGGGGGGCTTTTTGACTGTTTTCTCCCACAACTAGCTAATATAGGAATTTTTCCATGACTACTCATGCATAACTTATTTTGAATTGCTTGAGTTCTTGTGGGTGGGGGGTGCAAATGGAGGGGGGAAGAGAAGTTGGAACACAAAGTTTTTTAAAAATTGATGTTAAAATTTGCTTTTACATATATTTTGGAAAATAAAATTCTATTCAGAAGTCAAAAAAAGTGCATTGTAAATGCCAGTTATTATTGTTGTCATTATTAATGATTAGCCTACAGTCAACGGGTCTCCAGTCTGGTGATCACTTCATTCTCTGAACTTTCTTCTTCACTCCTGCTGAGCTCAAGCAATATTTATAATGCAATACTAGAGTATTGTGGGGACCAATGTTTAATTGGGGAGTGTTAGCTAAGTGGCTTGCCACAATATTAGGGCAAGGAAGGAGACCTCAAAACAGAACAGGATTTATTTTAACAAGAATGAACTAAAAAAAAACACACACACAAACAGAATCAGTAGGATCAAGGGAAAGGAAATAAAATGGGGAAAGGGAAATTATACAACCTGAAAAGATACCACTGCCCAGGAATCAGCTGAGAATATGCAGCAGAACTCTTGTCACCTTCCAGCCTTGAGGTAGAATGTCCAATTCTCCCCCAATCCCAGAAAAACCCCACACAGCCCCAGCCAATGATATGACTGCTCTGATAGTCACACAACTGCCCTCACTAGACTTCCAATGATTATCATTTTGCCAGGCCCATGTAGGTGTCCACAAGTGGTGATGACGCGAGGTGCCAGCACCATGGCAATGGCTGCAACCAGTGGGTGAAGCACCTTAGGGTTTGCGGAGGCCCAGGCCAGTGCGTGGCCAAGGCATAAAAACCTCAATTAACAATTAATTCTTTACAGTATGCTGGTAAATGTTTAACAACTGGGCTGGGGAGGGGGGCGTGTGGAAGGGAAATTTATACTTCATTATTAACACTTCCTCAAGTCTAGACAATCAACAAAACAGTCAATTAAACCTTGATTTGTAAAGAGAGCAGATTTCTGAGGTTTCAATGGTCACATTGAAAATTGGCTTTCCATAGGTGCTTATAACTGGCTGTAGCATAGCCCTGCTAAGGATGGTCCTGAATATCATATGACATTTCTCAAATAATGTTTCTTTGCCTGAGGGGTCACATTTTTTATTTACATTGAGCCCTCTGCTGTTAAAACAGTCTTTCACTGGATGAAAGGGTGGTGAAAATGTGTACAGAGCTCTATTCCTCGCTTTGCCCCACTGCTTCTATGAAGAATAATCTGCCAGAAACTGGTCATCACAATTTGCTTTTGTTTTGTTTTGTTTGTGGGGCAATGTGGGTTAAGTGACTTGCCCAGGGTCACACAGCCAGTAAGTGTCAAGTGTCTGAGACTGGATTTGAACTCAGGAACTCCTGAATCCAGGGCTGGTGCTTTATCCACTGCACCACCTAGCCACCCTCTTTTTTTTTTTAATGGATTCAGCACTAGCTCTGGATTCGGGAAGACCTGAGTTCAAATCTGACCTCAGACAATTGACGCTAGCTGTGTGACCATGGGCAAGTCACTTAATCCTCATTGCCCCCCCAGTGGGTTCACATTCAAATAGATTGTTGAAAAAGCCACTTACCAATGTTTGTGATTAATGATGTTTTGACTTGGTGCAATAAACAATTTTTTTTCATCATCTGGAGAAGTAGCATCCTTTACATTATTCACATTTCAAAGTTTTTTCTTAAGTGTTATAAGTCATATTTGATCATACTTGATGAAAAATTTATTTCCAATACTGAAGCTTCAAGTGCTAAGTTCATAAATGAGACTCCTGGCAAGGAAGAAAACAGATAACTGGCTCTAGGGACAAAAAAAATCTGATTTATAATGGCATGGACATGCAAAGGCTTATAAGAAGTCCCAGATTTTCCCAATGGGGTTTTAGTTTGTATTTCCTTTTAAAATAATTTAAATGATGAAACAAGTAAATGACAAAAGCAAGACTATTCAGTTCTCTGAAAGAACCACACCCTGCATGACATTTTTTAAAAATGCATTACAAACTTTGGCAAATCATATTGCATTCTGAAATGTACACCCTTAATCAACTCAAAAAAATTGTTTAAATGAGGAAAATTTCTGATTGTTTATCCTGTACACATTTCAAGGGAGATTGTATAATTTTAGATAACAACAGTGAAAGTTAGGGCTCAAAGTCATAAGCTGAAAACATTTTCCCTTTAGTTTTCCAGTAAAAATGCTAAATTATATCAGTCAGAATTCATATTTCAGGACAAATTTCAATTCAAGATAAAAATTGTTTTCAAATATTTAAAACATTGAACTACATTGAAAACTACATTGAAAAAATGTAGTTAGAATAAATATCACATGGCAGTAAACATTTCCATATATGCTAACTTGCAAGGTTATGTTGCTAGTCATGATGTTGGATTTTTGTAAATGTATGTAGTTATTCAGTGTTTTCAACATTGCTCATTTTGTTACTATTAAGGTACATAAGAAAACCCCCAAATAAATGTACTACATGTTTTTAAGAGCAGTTCACTAAAACCCATATTATTAGCTATTAGCTACACATATTTTACTTGGAATCTCAACTCTGACCAAAATTATAAACCCTAAATATCTTGAAAAATGCTGTCTTTAAAATGATTCAATTCAAACTGTAATTTGAAATCAAATAATACATCAAATTTATTTTCAAAAGGGGAATAAATTATATATGGAGAAGAATCCTCATGTAGGTTCCAAGGCAAGCAGTTCAACTCTTCTCTGAAATCTCTGACTCCCTTGTCCTTTCAAGATCTTGCCTAATCAACCTGGAACCCTATATTAATCTTGCTATCTGCCTATTTCTCCCACTCAATGAAACTAATAAAACTGTGAAAAATTGATCTATTATATATCTATGCTAAGTAATCTTTACTGGTTCCTTACTACAGCAAGGAAATCCTACTATTCCTTCCAAATTCATTCCATTTCCCGCTCAACTCAATACTTTTTCCAAATATTTTTTCCCTTCTAGCATCCCACCTGATTTCTTTTTCCTACCCTTTTTACTATGAATCTCACCTCATCCTTCAGTGAAAAAATTGAGGCCACTTTCCAAGAGTTCCCCCCCCCCTTCCTCATTTCATTTCTCTCTAAAACTATCTCTTACTATCTTCACCTTTACTCCAATCTGATAATGAGGTGGGCCTTCTACTAGACCAGGTCAAACCTCTCTCTATATATATATATCTTCTCTTGCAGATTGCCCACACTATCCTTTTCATCCTTTCCCCAATCTTTGATCTTTTCTTCTTCCCTGATGTTTACAAACACACCTAAGTCTTGGGCAGCCATGTGGTGTTCCTCTTCCTGAGTTCGAATCTACCCTCAGACATGTCAAGGTTTGCTCCAATACTGATAGTAAATTATCTAACTTGAAAAGGCTACAAGCAAGGACTAAAGTGGAGGGAGAATTGGTGTTTGACTTTATGTTCTCAGATTGTACACTTAATGCAGTCTCTGAGGCTGAGATGCTACTAAGCATAGGTTGATTCTTTACTGCTTATGCTAATTTTGGCCTAATAACACCAAGAAAATACAGATTCTCCACCAGCCAGCACTGCACCATCCATATGTAGAACCATCAGTTATAGCAAATGGAGAAATTTTGAATACTACCTTGGCAATATACTTTCCAGGGATATAGAATCTATAGATGAAGTTGATGCAGGCTCTGAAGGGAAGTGTGGGAGAGGAGCAGTATTAGACTGCCTACCAAACTGAAGGTCTACAGAGTTATTGAGCTGACTTCCTTGTATGCCTGTGAAAGGTGAATAGTACACCAGTGCCATTCCAGGAAACTTAATCACTTCCATTTGACTTGTAATAGGAAAATTCTGAAAATCATCTGGCAAGATAGGGAACTGGACACTGAGGTCATTTCTCAAGCTAAATTACCAAGCATTCAAACTCAACTACAGAAAGCACTCTGATGGGCTGGCCATGTTGTTCAAATGTCAAATGTACATTTGCCTAAAATCTATTTTACAGAGAACTGACACAAGGTAAATGCTCATATGGAGGTCAGAAGAAGTGATATTCTCAAAGTATCTCTGAAGAACTTTGGAATCAATTTGCAACCTGGTAGACACTGGCATAGGACTGTCCAGCATGGTGTACCAACATCAAAGAAGGAGTTGTACCCTATGAGCAAAGCAGAATTATAGTAGCTCATAAAATGTGAGATATGCAAATTTGAGCTATCTTCATTCCAAATGTTCATATGGAATATATGGTAGAGCATTCTGAATTTGTATTGGTCTGATCAGCCACCATTGGACACACTAACCTTGACCCCAACATAGTGAATGTCATTTTGATCCTCTTCGAGAACAAAGGACAACAACCACCTGACTTAGCAAGTCACTTAACCTTGTTTGCCTTAGTTTCTTCATCTGTAAAATGAACTGGACGGGGAAATGGTAAACTACTCCAATATCTTTGCCAAGAAAACCCCAAATGGAGGGGCAGCTAGGTGACACAGTGGATAGAGCACTGGCCCTGGATTCAGGAGTATCTGAGTTCAAATCAAATTTTTTAAAAGCTTAGGCATCACATTCTAAGAAAACTGTCTAGATCTCTTAGAAGCAGAAGGCAAAGGGAAGATTACACTCCTTAAAGAAATCCTGAAATGAAAATGAAAATGAAAATTCTCATCTCATGTGCATATATACATGTGTATATGTGTTCTTATAAGAGAAAAGCTAAACCAGAACACTCTGACAATAGTAGTCAAAAAATTTGAAGTATTTTTCCTGAATACGTTACCATCAGAATTTTAAAAAATATATATGCAAATTTGCCATTTAAAATATTTTTAAATCTCTCTCCATTGCTTTACTTTCCTCAAATAGATGTCTTCTTAACAATAGTTTTAAAGTTCTTTTACTCTTAAGATAAGTATGCTACTTAGTACAACTTGTTAGGAAATTCTAAATAAGTAAAAAGTATGAGTTTTAAAAATATTATGCATAGCAACTGTTGCTTCTCAATTAAAAAAATAAAGTAATGCAAGTCCTATTCTTGGATGACTCTGTTATATTGCTTTTTCTGAGATTTTAATTTCATCTCTTTCTTTGAAGCCAGCAACTCCTCCCATGGTCCTAGCAGTAAGATTCTCAATTGTGGGTAATTTGCCAATCTCTGCTGGTCAGAATGCCCTCTCTCTCTCTGGAAAGCACTAATTTTGTAACTAAGAAAATACAGCAACAGATTTTTTTTTTGCTTCCAAATAAAAGTTCTGTCACTGTGCCTAAAATTAGCCTTTTTCTACTGTATTGTTCATTGGTGCTGTGTCTATCTGGCAGTATCCTGAGGAGCTATTCATCAGTTTCATAATTTTGTTTTACCTTCTGGACTTACATTGTATGGTGGGAAGGAAATATTTTATCTCAGGACAAATATATGAATGTGTACTGGAATAAAAAAATCTCTCTTTCTATGTCTGGATATACACATATAAGATAAAATTTATATTAGCCTGAATATTATGATCAAAATTACTGTGTGAACAGGTTTTTTGTTTGTTTTTTTGTTTGTTTTTGCTGGGCAATGGGGGTTAAGTGACTTGCCCAGGGTCACACAGCTAGTAAGTGTCAAGTGTCTGAGGCCAGATTTGAACTCAGGTACTCCTGAATCCAGGGCCGGTGCTTTATCCACTGTGCCACCTAGCTTCCCCCTGTGTGAACAGCTTTTAGAACTCCTACTGATGTTCAGTTTTATTCTATAACCTGACATCAGGGTCACCAAATGTTTACATTTTACAAAAAAAGGTTCTCATGAGACAGCAAACTTAATTCTGAGGTGGGATAGCAGAGAAATACAAAGGTAGACTTTCTTTTATTTCAATTGATTTCAACACACATTAATTCAATTCAATTCTACAATAAAACAGTTGGTGAGTTAGGGGGAATGTCGACTCTAGCATGTGAAGATAGTTGCCCTGATTTTTGTCCTGCCACTGGACTTCAATGACTCTGGAAGAAAAAGTGAGGCTGACAATTTTGAGCAACTCTGTCTCTCTTAAATCCAATTCAACACACAGGTCAAGATATCACCTGTGGTATCATTGGTCCTCTGAAAATGAAAGATGGGGGTGGAGCCAAGATGGCAGAGAATAGCCAGCAAATCGCATGAGCTTTCCTTCTGTTCCCTCAAAAAGAACATTAAATCAAGCCTATAAAACTACATAACCTGCAAAGAGATAGAGAGACAGTCTTCCAACCAGAGATAATTTAGAAGACTTCAGGAAAGGATGGTCTCACTTGGGAAAACAGGAGGCTCAGCTCACTGCAACTCAGTGTGTGGGAGAGGGTGGGGCAAGTCAGCAGGAAGCTGTGGGCCACAGCCAAGCAAATGAGGCCCTTGGATCCTGTGCCGCTGGCACAGCAGAACAGTGGCAAAACCCACCTACACCAGCCAAGATGGCAGATTGCCAGCTAAAGGGACACCCACATGACAGGTACCAGAAGGCCTACTGATCCCAGATAGGAAGTCCAGGGCCAGGTCCACTAATCCCAGCACATTCTGACAGGAAGTCCAGGGCAGTGAAAAATCTACAAGCCTCAATGTAGAGAGCCAGTGACACAGCCCCTATATCCCAGTACAAGAAGTTTGAAACAGGGACCCTAGTGCCCCCAGAGGAGACCTCAACTTTAAAAAAATAAAAAAAAATAAGCTGCAGTATGATTAAGAAGCAAAAAAGAGCTCTCACCATTGAGAGCTTCTGTGTTGACAGGGAAGAGGCAAACACAAATTCAGATGGAGATAATACTCCCAAATTGCCTACATGTGAAGCCTCAATAGGGACGATGAATTGATCTCAAGAACAAAAAGCCTTCTGGGAAGAGCTCAAAAAGGATTTTAAAAATCAATTGAGAGAAGGGGGCAGCTAGGTGGCACAGTGGATAAAGCATCAGTCTTGGATTCAGGAGGACCTGAGTTCAAATCCAGGCTCAGACACTTGACACTTACTAGCTGTGTGACCCTGGGCAAGTCACTTAATCCTCATTACCCCTCACCAAAAACAAACAAAAAAAATCAATTGAGATAAATGAAAGCATCACAAGAAAATTATGAAAAAAGAATCAGCAGCTTGAAAAAGGAAGCACAAAGATTGACTGAAGAAAACAGTTCCTTAAAAAATTCATCTGGCCAAGTGGGAAAAAAGGTACATAATCTCACTGAAGAAAATGCCTTAAAAATTAAGATTGGACAGTTGGAAGATAAGGAATCCACGAGACACCAGGAATCAGTCAAGCAAAATCAAAAGAATGAGAAAAATAGAAGAAAATGTGAAATACCTCATTGGAAAGACAACTGATATGGAAAACAGATCCAGGAGAGACAATTTGAGAATCATTGTACTGCCTGAAAGCCATGATCAGAAAAAAAGAGTCTAGATACCATATTCCAGGATATTATTAAGGAGAACTGCCCTGATATTATAGAATCAGAGGATAAAATTGCCATTGAAAGAATCTACCAATCACCTCCTGAATGAGACCCCAAAAGGAAAATTCCAAGAAATATTGTAGCCAAATTCCAGAATTATCAGGTGAAGGAGAAAATACTCCAAGCAGCCAGAAAGAAGCAATTTAAATATCATGGAGCCACAGTCAGGATTGCTCAGGACCTAGCAGCTTCAACATTAAAGGATCACAAAGCTTGGAATATGATATTCTAGAAGGCAAAGGAGCTTGGACTGCAGCCAAGAATCTATTACCCAGTAAAACTTAGCATTCTCTTTCAGAGGAAAAGATGGATGCTCAATAACACTGCAGACTTTCAAGGCTTCCTGAGGAAAAGACCAGAACTTAATAGAAAGTTCTATGTTAAACACGGGGGGAAAAGTTACTCAATTATGTTAAACTGTTTACATTCCTACATGGGAAGATAATACTTATAACTCTTAAGAACTGTAAGTATATTTGGGCAGACAGGAATTATACACAGAGGGCATAAATATAAATTGTCTTTGATGTGATGACATAAAGGAAATAAAGGGGTCAAAAAGGGAGCTTATAGGGACAAAAGGAAAGGGGAGGTGGAATGGGGTGAATTACATCATATGAAGAGGAAAAAACCTATTACAATAGAAGGAAAGAAGGGAGGGGAGAACATTGTTTCAACCCTACTCTCATTAGATTGGATTCAAAGAGGGAATAACATACATTTTCATTGGGATAAAGAAACTTAGCTTATTCTTTAGGGAAATAAAAGGGGAAGAGGAAAGGGGGACTAATAGAAGAGAGGGCAAAAGCAAGGAAGAAAAGGGTGAAGAAAAGGGAGGGGAGTGATAAAAAGGGAGGACAGATTGGGGGAGGCAGGGGTAAGAAGCAAAACATTAGTGAGGAGGAATAGGGTGAAGGAAGGAGGGGGGAGTACAAAGCTGGCAAATAGAATGGAGGGGAATGGACAGTTAGTAATAGTAACTGTAAATGTGAATGGGATGAACTCTGCTATAAAACAGAAGCAAAATGCAGAGTGGATTAAAAACCAGAATCCTACAATATGCTGTTTACAAGAAACACATTTGAAGCAGAGAGATACACACAGAGTAAACATAAAATGCTGGAGTAGAATATATTATGCTTTGGCTAAAGTAAAAAAAGCAGGGGGAGCAATCCTTATCTCAGACAAAGCAAAGGCAAAAATAGATCCCATTAAAAGAGATAAGGAAGGGGGCAGCTAGGTGGCACAGTGGATAAAGCACTGGCCCTGGATTCAGGAGTACCTGAGTTCAAATCCAGCCTCAGACACTTAACACTTACTAGCTGTGTGACCCTGGGCAAGTCACTTAACCCCAATTGCCCCGCAAAAAAAATTTTTTTTTAATTTTAAAAAAGAGATAAGGAAGGAAATTACATCTTGCTAAAAGGTACTATAGATAATGAAGTAACATCAATATTAAATATGTATGCGCCAAGTGGTATAGCATCAAGGTTCTTAGAGAAGTTAAATGAGTTACAAGAGGAATTAGACAGTAATACTATACTAGTGGGGGATCTGAATCTTCCCCTCTCAGAATTAGATAAATCTAGCCAAAAAATAAGTAAGAAAGAAGTGAAAGAGGTGAATAGATTACTAGGAAAGTTAGAAAAGATTGATGTCTGGAGAAAATTAAATGGGGATAGAAAGGAATATACCTTTCAGCAGTACATGTCACATTTTCAAAAATTGACCATGTATTAGGGCACAAAAACATTATAGTCAAATGTAGAAAGGCAGAAATAGTAAATGCAGCCTTCTCAGATCATGACGCAATAAAAATTACATGTAAGAAAGAGCCAGGGAAAAGTAGACTGAAAATCAATTGGAAACTAAATAATTTCATTCTAAAGAATGAATGGGCCAAACAACAAAATATAGAAACAATCAATAACTATATCCAGGAGAATGACAATAATGAGACAATATACCAAAATCTATGGGATGCAGTCAAAGCAGTGCTTAGGGGAAAATGTATAGCTCTAAATGCTTACATGAATAAAAAAGAAGAGGAGATTAATGAATTGGGCATGCAACTTAAAAAGCTAGAAAAAGAACAAATTAGAAATCCCCAATTAGATACTAAACTAGAGATCCTGAAAATTAAAGGAGAAATTAATGAGATTGAAAGCAAAAAAACTATAGAGTTAATCAATAAAACTAAGCTGGTTTTATGAAAAAAAACAATAAAATAGATAAAATATTGGTTAATTTGATTTAAAAAAAAAAAGAAAGAAGAAAACCAAATTACCAGTAGCAAAAATGAAAAGGATGATGTTACCACCAATGAAGTGGAAATTAAGTCAATAATTAGGAATTATTTTGCCCAACTGTATGCCAATAAATTTGACAATCTAAATGAAATGAATGAATATTTACAAAAATACAAACTGCCCAGGTTAACAGAAGAGGAAATAAAATTCTTAAATAAACCCATATTAGAAAAAGAAACTGAACAAGACATTAATGAACTCCCTAAGAAAAAATCCCCAGGGCCAGATGGGTTTATGGGTGAATTTTACCAAACATTTAAAGAACAATTAATTCCAATATTATACAAATTATTTGGAAAAATAGGTGAAGAAGGAGTTCTATCAAATCCGTTTTATGACACAAATATGGTGGTGATACCAAAACCAAGCAGAGCAAAAACAGAGAAAGAAAATTATAGACCAATTTCCCTCATGAATATTGATGCTAAAAATCTTAAACAAGATATTAACAAGGAGATCACAGCAAGTGATCACCAGGATAATACACTATGACCAGGTGGGATTTATGCCAGGAATACAGGGCTGGTTCAACATTAGGAAAACTATCAACATAATCAACCACACCAATAAGAAAACCAACCAAAATCATATGATTATCTCAATAGATGCAGAGAAAGCTTTTAACAAAATACAGCACCCATTCTTAATAAAAACACTAGAGAGTTTTGGAATAGGTGGAGCTTTCCTTAAAATAATAAACAGTATCTACCTAAAGCCATCAGCAAGTATTATATGCAATGGAGATAAATTAGAGGCCTTCCCAATAAGATCAGGGTGAAACAGGTATGTCCATTATCACCCTTATTATTTAATATTGTACTAGAAATGTTAGCTTTAGCAATCAGAGAAGAAAAAGGAATTAAAGGAATTAGAATAGGCAAGGAGGAAACAAAACTATCACTCTTTGCAGATGATATGGTGGTATACTTAAAGAATCCTAGAGAATCAACTCAAAAATTACTTGAAATAATTAACAACTTTAGCAAAATAGCAGGATATAAAATAAATCCACATAAATCATCAGCATTTCTATACATGACCAAAAAAGTCCAGCAGCAAGAGATAGAAAGAGAAATTCCATTTAAAGTAATGGTAGATAATATAAAATACTTGGAACTCTACTTGCCAAGACAAACCCAGGGACTCTATGAACACAACTACTAAACAGTCTTCACACAAATCAAATCAGATCTAAATAATTGGAAAAATATCAAGTGCTCATGGATAGGCAGAGCTAATATAGTAAAAATGACAATACTGCCTAAATTAATTTACTTTTTCAGTGCCATACCAATCAGACTACCTAAAAATTATTTTATAGAGCTAGAAAAAATAATAACAAAATTCATAAGAATATCCAGGGAAATAATGAAAAAAAAATTCACAGGAAGGTGGGTTAGCGGTACCAAACCTGGAGGGGCAGTCAACAAAACTATCTGGTACTGGCTAAAAAATAGAGTGGTAGATCAATGGAATAGGCTAGGCACAGGAAATGCAGTTGTAAATGACACTAGTAATGTTGAAGACTCCAGCTTCTGGGATAAGAATTCAGTATTTGACAAAAACTTCTGGGAAAACTGGAAGATAGTATGGCAGAAATTAGGCATAGACCAACATGTTACACCTTATACTAAAATAAGGTCAAAATGGATACATGATTTAGACATAAGAGGTGATACCATAGGTAAATTAGGAGAGAAAGGAATAGTCTACCTATCAGATCTTTGGAAAGGAAAACAGTTTTTGACCAAACAAGAGATAGAGAATATTATAAAATGCAAAATCGATGATTTTGATTACATTAAATTAAAAAATGTTTGTACAAACAGAAGCAATGCATCCAAAATTAGAAGGGAGGCAGAAAGCTGGGAAACAATTTTTATGGCCAGTACATCTGATAAAGGCCTCATTTCTAAAATATATAGGGAACTAAATCAAATTTATAAGAATCCAAGTCATTCCCCAATTGAGAAATGGTCAAAGGATATGAACAGGCAGTTTTCTGATTGTTAAGGGCTAAAATTCTAGCTAGTCTGTCTAAAATATCTAATGAGTGGTCGCCAATAAATTATAAGCTTTAGCAAGAGTTAGACTTTTAAGCATTTATTAAGGAGAATAAGAATTTGGTAAAGAGAGAGAAAGGCCTAGATTTCTATCTATTAAAGGATCCAATCGTTACATGATGAAGAAACCAAAGCTATGTATTCCCATATGAAAAAATGCTCTAAATCTCTAATGATTATAGAGATGCAAATTAAAACAACTCTGAGGTACCACCTGACACCTATCAGATTGGCTAAAATTACAACAAAGGAAAATAATAAATGTTGGAGAAGCTGTGGAAAAATTGGAACACTAAGCTTTTAAATCACAGTTGTTTCTGGAAATATCTTTCCTCCATTGACTTCCAAATTGAACTTCAGTTTTCTTTTTTTCCCCTTTTTTCCCCCCAACTGGTATTGAGGATCATCACATGCTGGGAATGCTGGGAATAGTAAACCTCTCTCCTAAAGGACAAGACTAAAACTCTTTCAGACTTCCTGAGGCTGGGCCTCCACTGAAGTCTTTAGAATCAGTGCTTTCTTTAGCATCACCTGCTGCTCTGTTCCCTGGGGAATAGATGATTCATAAGGCTCTTCCTGAATGGGGAAAGGTGACAGTCATCCTCACTCAGCTCCCTCAGCCAACCTTCTCATAGTAGCTAGTGGTAGATGCCAAAGATAAGTCATAGGAGGTAGTGGTAGAAGCTAAGGATAAAAATCACTCCTGCCTTTTGAACTCTTCTTTCTTCTGTTATCTCTGACTCCTGGAGTTCAATTGTCACTTGACTTATTGTCAGAAATAAATTTTAATTCTTGGTTCTTAGACTATTTGTCACAATTCTACCAATTAGCAATATTTACTTTACTTCTGCTTAGTTCCCACATGCCAGCTACACCTTAGTTTATGGATTGTAATAAAAAACTCCCCTCTCACATGTCAGAACCCCACTCCCTGTCATGGATTAATTGCAGTCAGATAAGGGAGTGATTTCTGCCTCCCTCTTTCTTTGACATTCTTCAGACTTGTACCCCTTCCCCTTCTCCCCTTTGTTCTTGGACATACATGGATCACGAATTGGGCACGCACCTTGGTTGAGACAGGATTGGATGTTAGATTGTGAGCTCATCCACCCTAGGTGTACATGGGGACAGTCCTTTTCAAGATTTCTATAAACACCTAGAGGATTGGGGATATCTTTGCAAGACTTCAGTGTATAATTAGGTTTTGCCCATCCTCATGCGGATGTAATAAATCTGTCTCTGCTTGACTTGGTGGTCTCCTCAAGTTATTTGGGTAAACTAAGGCAGTTTGTCCCAAATAGTTTCTATACTATTCTATAGACCCAGAGGATTGTAAATATTTTGCTTTTTCTGTTCCCTCCACAAATTTGCAAGAGTCCTATGATTGTTATGAATGGAAAGTATTACCTCAAGAAATGAAAAATAGTCCTACATTATTCCAGATATTTGTTGCTGACAGTTTAACCCCTATTAGAAAGAAATATCCTAATGTATTAATCATACATTACATGGATGTTATTTTACTAGCTGCTCCCAAAGTCAGGGAGTTAGAATTGATTTTTCCTCAACTTCAACAACAATTTACATTGAAAGGCCTTCAGGGGGTAGCTAGGTGGCACAGTGGATAGAGCACTGGCTCTGGAGTCAGGAAGACCTGAGTTCAAATCCAGCCTCAGACACTTAACACTTACTAGCTGTGTGACCCTGGGCAAGTCACTTAACCCCAATTGCCTCACTAAATAAAATAAAATAAAATTTAAAAATATATAAGAAAGGCCTTCAGATTGCTCCAGATAAAGTACAAAAAAAAAACCCTCTGAGTTATTTAGGCTTTAAGGTATTTAACTCCTAGCAACCTCAGAAGGTGAACATATAAATTGAAAACCTTAAATGACTTTCAGAAGCTTTTGGGTGATGTTAATTGGCTATGTCCTTCTCTAGGCATTGCAAATTATCAATTAGAGCCATTTAAATTATTAGAGGGTGATCCTTTTCTCAATTCCCCTTAATCATTAAATCCAGAAGCAGAAAAGGCTATACAGCTTGTAGAAACTTCCATTAATAAAACATGATTAACTCATTATAATCAAAATGTAGGAGTTGTCATCCAGATTATTAATACACCTTTATTTCCTACTATGGCTATTATGCAGGTGGAAGGGATTTTAGAATGGGGATATACTTCCCATCAACCAGTGACGTCAGTGAAGCCCTATCCTGATTTGATAGCAGAATTGTTGGAGAAAGGAATAAAAAGAACACTTCTCCTTGTTGGAAATTTACCTAGTGTAATCTATGTTCCTTATAAACATAAACAAATTGATAGTCTTATTGGTAGTTCTGATTCTTGGCAATTGCTTCTTAGATAACCTATTTCTATACAATACAGAGCTCTGAAAGGCATTTTGAAATTTCTGCAATTCACTCCTCATATTTTTCCAAGGACCATATCTCATGTTCCAGTACAAGGAAATACAGTTTTTACAGATGCTACTAAAGATCACAAAGTAGCTATTTTGAGCCTCTAATTCAACAAAATTTGGTATTTCACACTCCCTATGATTAGCGTTATGGCTGCTTTACATTTTCATAGAGATAAGCCAGTAAACAGTGTGACTGATTCTAAATATATGGCTCAACTGCTCCCCCGTGTGGAGACAGCATTAATTAAACATTCTTCCAAAGATATGTTATTTCTCAATTTACAACAGTTACTACAAGAATATTCTTCAAAGATACATGTGCTTCATGTTCCTTCCCATACTACTCTACCTGGACCTATATTTGAGGGGAATGGAGTAGTATATCAATCTTTATATTGTTCCTTTGAAAGAGCACAAGCTTCCCATGCACAATTTCACCAGTCTTCTTGTCAACTGAGAAAAATGTTTTCTATGACTAAAGCACAAGCTAGAGATATAGTAAAATCCTGTATCCAATGCCTTCCCTTCACCCCAGATATTAAGGGAGGTGTCAGCCCTTGGGGAATCTCATCCTTACACATATGGCAGATGGATGTTACTCCTTTCTCACCTCTTGGGAAACTTAAATATATTCATGTTACTGTAGATACATTATCTGGATTCACCTTTGCTACTTGCTTGTATGGGGGAAAAGTACATCATGTTATTGAACATATGCTTAACTCATTCCTAACTGCTGGCCCTCCTCATACTATTAAGACTGACAATGGTCCTGCATACAACAGTAGAGCCTTTCAAAAGTTTTGTTCACAATTGAACAGAAATCATGTTACAGGAATCCCATATAATCCACAAGGCCAAGCAATAGTTGAATGAAAAAACAAAACTATAAAGACCTTTCTTCAAGAACAAGAAGGGGGAAATATGACCCCTCATCAAGCTTTGACACAAGCAATATTCACCATTAATAATCTCACCATTAATAATAATTTTTCTCCTTCACAATTATTTTTTTTAATTTGCATTTCCCTCAGAATGTTATTTAAAAGGCAGCTCCTTACCCCAAGAATAAAAATACTACTCTAATTGTGTGGAGAACTCATTCTGGGGAATGGAAGGGTCCTCACCCTATACATTTCCAAGGAAGGGGCTATGTTTCTGTCATTTCAGATGATGGAATCATGTGGATCCGGGAAAGATGGACTCGACCAGTACATGCCCCAAAAAACAAAGATGGAGATAGAGAAGAAAAGGAAGAAGGAGGCAAGAAGAGGGAGGAGTAGGACCAGAAATTATGTTCTATCAACATTGTTACTGTTAGCAAATACTCATGTAACACTAGGGGTGAACAGATGGCTGGTATGGAAAAATCCCCCATTGGTGGAAATAGTGGGATGGGATCAATTTGTGCCTGAACCAGTATTATTTGGAAATGGAACCACAGTCCATTCAACATTTAAGAATGGAACTCCTGGGGCAGCTAGATGGTGCAGTGGTAAAGCACTGGCCCTGGATTCAGGAGTACCTGAGTTCAAATCCAGCCTCAGACACTTGACACTTACTAGCTGTGTGACCCTGGACAAGTCACTTAACCCTCATTGCCCTGAAAAAAAAAAAGAATGGAACTCCAGTCATTAGTTTCCATGGGATAACTAATCCTTTTGGGACAGCTGAACCCTTAGCAGAACCACTCTTTAAGGCTCCTAACATGTCTTTCATTGATTTGAATTTTACAGGATTGGTAGAAACCCCTCCTATATGTTTTGCTACACCTAGACATAAGGATGTTGAGGGATGTGCAAAATTACAAGAAGTTATCTTCAAACATTGGAAATATGGTATACCTCATGCTTTTGTTTTTATCTAATGGTATCTCTGCAGTATCATTTGTTTCAAAAATGACTGGGTGTGGAGGGGGTGGAGCCAAGATGGTGGAGGAAAGACATTAAATGCACAGGACTCCTGATACAATTGCCCAAAAAATAGCAGTAAAAGAACCCTCAGGGCAGAAAAACACACAAAAATATGGGCTGAGAGTTTTCTCTAGTTATAGATAGATTTCAGGGGGCCATGCTGGACCATGGATAAAGCCTAACCCCGCAGTTGGGCCGACACACCAGACACCCACCTGAGGAATTTGCCCCAGTGCCTCTGAACCACACCACAGAAAGCTTTGCTGGTTGGTTGCTTAATAAAGTAGGCCTGAAGTTATCTCTGGACCTGAGAACAGGCCAGGTGAGATTAAAGACTGCCCCCCTCTCAACCCAAAACACCTGGGACCCTCTGAAGCTGAGAACAGGAGTGGAGCAGAGAAGCAGCCCCCCACCCCCAACCCCCAGTGGAGAGTTTAAAATCAAATGAAAGCAAGGCTGAACAGGCTGAGAAGAAGCCCAACCATCTCCTGGGCCATGCTGTAGCTTGAACAGTGTATCCTGGAAGCAGAGCCACACTTTAAGAAGAAATTAAAAGCCAAGAAATAGTAAGCCAGGGTGAGTAGGCAGAGAAAGCAAAAGACCATGGAAAACTTCTTTGGGGGTAAGGTAGACCACAATACAACCTCAGAAGAAGAAGATAATAACAGGGCCAAAGCTTCCAAGAAAAATATGAACTGGTCTCAGGCCATGGAAGCTCTCAAAAGGGACTTTGAAGAGAAAGTAGGAGAAGTAGCAAGAAGACGTAGAGAAAAGGAGGAAAGAATGGAAAGGGAAATGAGAGTTATGCAGGAGAGTCATGAGAAAAAAGTCAAGATCTAGCAGCTTCTACATTAAAGGACTGTAGGGCATGGAATATGATATTTCAGAGGGCAAAGGAACTGGGACCTCAGCTAAAAATCATGTACTCAGCAAAACTGAGTACAATCTTTCAGAGGCAAAAATGGGACTTCAATAAGAAAGAGGTCTTTCAAGCATTTGTGATGAAAAGACCTGAACTGAATAGAAAATTTGATTTTCAAATACAAGACCCTGGAGAAGCATAAAAAGGTAAACAGGAAAAAGACTTCATGGGGTATATTAAAAGATCAAAGCATTTACATTTCTACATGGGAAGATAATACTTTGAAATCATAAGAATTATCTCAGTAAGAAATTCACAGAAGACAGGGCTGAACTGAATATGAAGGGATGATAGCTGTAAAGCATTTATGCTTTGTTCTTTGTAGGACAGACAGGGTGGGGTATCTTATGCCTGGGGTTGGATTTGGGCTTGGGGCCTCCTAGGTCCAGGGCTGGTGCTTTGTCCATTCTGCCACCTAACTAATCCATGATGACATCATTAAAATAGGGTTGAGGTGTAGGAGGAATAAACCGGGAGAGGGAGAAGGGGATAGATGGTCTGGGGAGAGGTAGTTCATATGAGGGAAACCAGAAAAAAGCTTATGGAGGAGAGTAGATGAGGGGGAAGGAGTTGGGGAGTGATGAACCTTCATATCATCAGAATTGGCTCACAGAAGGACTAACAGGGGTAGCTAGGTGGTGCAGTGGCCCTGGAGTCAGGCCTCAGACACTTAACACTTACTAGCTGTGTGACCCTGGGCAAGTCATTTAACCCCAATTGCCTTACTAAAAATAATAATAAATAAATAAAAAAGGACTAACATACATACTCAAGTAGGTATAGTAATACATTTTTGCTCTGGGGGAGGGGGGAGGGAGAAAAGGGGAGGGGGAAAGAAGGGAAGGAGGAAAGGGCAGATTTGGGGAGAGAGCTGTAAAAAGCAAAACACTTTCAAGGAAGATGAAGATGTTCTGTATTACTTAACCAGTATGGCATATTGAATTGCTTGATCTCATAGGGAACGTTGAGGGAGGAAGAAAAATTTAGAACACAGAATTAGCTCAGGGACCCTGATCTCATTGGAGTGGGCTCATGGGGGGAATAGCTTTCATACCCAATTGGGAGGAGCAATCTATTTAACCCTGCAGGAAAATAGGAGGGGAAGAGGATAAGGAAGGGAGTGCAGAGTAAGAGAGAGGATAGTCAGAAGTAAAATATCTCTGAGGAGGAATAGGTAAAAAGAAGATAGAGTAAATGTCATGGGAAGGGAGTGGGATGGAGGGAAATAGATATGATAATTGATTTTAATGGCAAAATGTATGGTACCTACTGTGCTGGGCTTTTATGAAGAAAATTCTCTGTCAAACTTAAGGTACTATATACAGGTTATGATGAACAGGACACTATCAGAAAAACCTGGAAAGACCTACATGAACTGAAGCAGAGTGAAATGTACTGTATACAAAATAACAGCAATAGTGGGGGATGATCTGCTGGGAAGCATGTGCTTATTTTCAGCAAGGTAATGATCCAATATAACCCTGAAATACTTATGAAGATTGCAGCCCATCTGCAGAGAAAGAACTGATAGTATCTGAAAACAGATGGAAACACATCTAGATTTTTTTTTCTTTTCCTCTGACAATTCTTTAATCTGAAGTTTTGGGTTTTTTTGACTGTTTTCTCTCACAACTAGCTAATATGGGAATTTTTCCATGACTACTTATGTATAACTTATTTTGAATTGCTTGAGTTCTTGTGGCAGGGGTGGGGGGGTGCAAATGATGGGATGGGGAGAGAAGTTGGAACACAAGGTTTTTTAAAAATTGATGTTAAAATTATGTTTTTACATATATTTTGGAAAATAAAATTCTGTTTAAAAAAAAATGACTGAGTATGGAGGTAGCCTGACTCATGCCTATGAAGATGGCAATTTGACTATGTTGGGGATCTTAGGAGAAAAATGCACCACTTCTCAAGGACAAAACTGACCACTTTATCTAGAAGCAGGATCGGGGGAGAATACAATAGACCTACCTTTTTTGGACTGCCGTACGACTGAAGCTTCCTGTTACTTTCTGCAAGGAAAAAGATGGGTATCCTGGCATAATAAATCTGCCTGCATAAAGAACTCAGAACCTTATTGTTATATAGGTGGATACAGCAAACCTTGGTAGGTGGGTAAATAAGACATCTTCAAATAAGAATTTATGGACCATCATGGCTGCCTTGGGAAATATTACAGCTTACTCTTCTACTTATGACCATGAAATAGATATACATTATAATACCACTATGAGCATATGTGTAAGGGGTGGCTAGGTGGCGCAGTGGATAGAGCACTGGCCCTGGAGTCAGGAGGACCTAAGTTCAAATCCAGCCTCAGACACTTGACACTTACTAGCTGTGTGACCCTGGGCAAGTCACTTAACCCCTGTAAAAAAAAAAAGAGAGAGTATGTTTAGGAGGAAATTATGCTTTTTTGATTGGAAGTGGGAATGTATCTATTACAAGCTACAGAATGTATAGGACCAAAAGCTAAAGGACCTGTTATGATTATAAGGAGATCATCATTGGCATTATTTCCTGCCAGAAGAACTGATTAGTATCAGTCTCCTGCAGATCAAACATTACAATTGTTGAGAGGAGAATTGAAAAGGAGAGGGAAAATTATGTATATCCTGTGTTGTTTTGGGTATTATGATGCTTTTTCTATTATTGCTTCTTCTGTATTGTAACGATTGGAATGACGCCACCTGCTGGAGACTTACTGTAGAAGAGTTCCACCCATGAAGTGAAGGTTTTTGAGGGCAAGACCAGGAGTTTTTTCTTTGGCGTCAGGAAGTGACGCGAGCTAGTGGGAGGAGGAAGGAAGAGACTGACGCTCAGTCTCACGCTCTTGCCTTTGGACTCTGGTGGAGAGCGGAGCTAGAAATGCACTCTCCCTTTAATAGATAGGAATCTAGGCCTTTTTCTCTCTTTACCAAATTCTTATTCTCCTTAATAAATGCCTAAAAGTCTAACTCTTGCTAAAGCTTATAATTTATTGGCGACCACTCATTAGATATTTTAGACAGTTTAGCTAGAATTTTAGCCCTTAACAGTATCTTTAGCTGACTCTGTATCTGTACTGCAAACACAGATTAGAGAAACACAATATTTGCATGATTTAGCAAAAAATGTATCTAAAGCTTTTGAGGCTCAAAACAAAATTAATAGAGACTTTTATAAGGCTAATTCTGAACTTAGAGAAGATGTTATGCAGATTAATCAAGAAGTAGAAACTTTAGCTCTGATGAATAAGTTGAGATGTGATTATAGATATACCTTTTTTGTGTATTAGCTATTCCATATAATAATGATACTTATAATTTTACTTGTATACAAAATCATTTAAGAGGATTATGGGGAATAACTAATAATACCATGAATGTTGATGATTTGACTGCCATTGTGAATCAAATTGACCAAAGTATCAAGGATGATCTGTCACCTTCTCAAATGTCAAAAGATATTGCTGATTGGATTTCCAAAACCCAAGGATGGTTTTCTGGGTTTTGGCATCAAGGTTTAACAATCCTCTTAGCCTTAATGATGTTTGTCTTGCTATGTGTTATTCTCCCTTGTGCTGTCCAATGCCTTTGTCAGGTATTGGGGTTGTTCCAATACAATCTCCAATTAGTGCAAAAACAAAAAGGGGGAGATGTAGAGAACACTGAGGACCATCTTTGAATAAAAAAGACCCTCAGGCCATTCCCCTTACCCTTGTGCCTTACAAACAGGCATTGCCCTTCCTGCCTGAATCCAGGATAAGTGTGAACATGACCAGGAGCATGTAGCAGAAGTATCTTGGGGTGGGAGATTAACCTTGGAGATAACATAAAAGAATGTTTAAGTAAATTCCTTATCTTGTGACTTGAGAGGTGTCAGACATCCCAGATCCTTAGTCTTGCCTCCTTCCTGCAAGATAGTGACTTTAGCACATCTTTGTTACTGTGCAAAGATAAAGGCAGTGCTTTTGCCTCAATAAAGTGTCTCTCTCTGTATATAAGGAAGGATCCATGTTTTCTTTCCCTTCTAGTCTGCCCCCACCTGGTTATGGCAGGAGACAGTCAGACCAGCAGTCCCTTTCCTGGTCCCACTCCTCTGTAAATTCTTCCCCCTTCTATTAGAATGTAAACTCCCCGAGGACAGGAATGGTCTCACTTTTGTATTTGCATTCCTGCGGCTCAGCCCAGTGCTTGGCACCTGATATTTAATAAATGCTTTTTCTATTGGCTTCTTCATTCTGTTTGGTTTGGTTTGGTTTGGTTTGGTTTGGCAGGGCAATGAGGGTTAAGTGACTTACCCAGGGTCACACAGCTAGTAAGTGTGTTAAGTGTCTGAAGCCAGATTTGAACTCAGGTCCTCCTGAATCCAGGGCCAGTGCTTTATCTACTGTGTCACCTAGCTGCCCTTTGCTTCTTCATTCTTAACAAACTATTGAAATTCTGGTGGGAGAAAAGAATGACCATGTGAACCCCTTCTGTTGTGTTGTTTGGGCTTGATTTTAAATTAAAACTCTTACTGAGGTCCAGTCTCAGGCCTGGTAGACAAGTAGCACTGGCTTTCAGGCATTGGGGATAAAAAGACTAGTTAATTGCACAATTATACCACCTCTGCAGGGCAGAGAGGTGGCATAGTGGATAGAGGAACAGGCCTGGAGTCAGGAAGAACTGAGTTCAAATCTGGCCCCAAACACTTATTGGCTGTGTGACCCTGGGCAAATCACTTAATCCTATTTGCTTCAGTTTCCTAATCTTTAAAGTAAATTGGAGAAGGAAGTGGCAGACCACTCCAGTACTGTAAAGAATTATTATTTGAGGTTTTTATGACCCCATCTTTTGGCTAGAATTTGAAAGAAAAACCTCAGTGTGCACTGCCGAGGGGCTCTGCAAACTGCACAGTGCTCTACCCACTGGTTGTAGTCATTGCCATGGCTCTGGCACCTCATGTCATCACCACTTGCTGATGCCTACATGGGCCTGGCAAAATTATAATGATTGGAAGCCTAGTGAGGGCAGTCATGTGACTGTCAGAGTGACCAGCCAATTGGCTGGGGACTGTGTGGGGGTGCTGGGAGAAGGGAATTTGTTTTTTCCAGCATTCTAGCTGGAAGCTGGAAGGCACTGGAAGAGGCTGCGGTGTATTCTCAGCTGATTCCTGGGCAATGGTGTTTCTTCAGGTTGTATAATTTCCCTTTCCCCCTTTTATTTCCTTTCCCTTGATCCTGTTTGTGTTTTTTTAAGTTTGTTCTTGTTAAAATAAATCCTGTTCTGTTTTGAGGGAGGCTGCCAGTCTCTTTCCTTGCCCCAATATTGTGGCAAGCTGCTTAGCTAACACTCCCCAATTAAAAATGGCATACTAATGGATAGGGAGGTAGCCCAGGAGAATCACAGATTTAAAGCTAGAAAAGACCCTAGAGGTCATTGAATTCAACACCCATTTTACAGATGAGAGAACTGATAAGTTCAGTGACTTGTCCAGGGTCACACAGCTAGTGACTGAAGCAGGATTTGGACCCAGGTGCCCTATTCCTTAGACTCCCCTCACTCAAAGGCAGTGGCTATGTGTCCTTTCCCTAAATGTTCATTGTTCTGTGGTGGTGCTTGGTGTTGTCCCCAGAAGGCAAGGGGATCAGCTTTTTATTAGAAGTCTATGATGTGGGCAGCTAGATGGCACAGTGGATAGAGCACCGGCCCTGGAGTCAGGAGTACCTGAGTTCAAATCCGGCCTCAGACACTTAATACTTAACTAGCTGTGTGACCCTGGGCAAGTCACTTAACCACAATTGCCTCACTAAAAAAAAAAGTCTATGATGTGAGCAGCTAGGTGGCACAGTGGATAAAGCACTGGCCCTGGATTCAGGAGGACCTGAGTTCAAATCCGGCCTCAGACACTTGCCACTTACTAGCTGTGTGACCCTGGGCAAGTCACTTAACCCTCATTGCCCTGCCCCCTGAACAAAAAGTCTATGATGAGACAGTTTCGGCTGAATCTCTGAATCTCTGTCCCTGAGGGTATGCTGGAGAGCCCAGATATAATAACTCCAGACAGCATTTCCAGAAATATAGAGGGAGAATGATATCAAAGGCCAGATTATACAATGCCATCAGATCCCCAGCCAACTGCCCCTGCTGGCTTTCAGAGCCAATCTTTTCCTTCCTACAAGGAGATGAAACTTCCCCAGACTGTAGCCAGTTCTTTGACAGTCCAGATGTTTCTGCAATGCTGCAGTTTGAGCCTTCATCGGACACATCTAGACATAGAAGTGGCAGGGCAGCAGGGGTCTCCTCCCTTGCTTGATCCTGGGGAAAGGATTGTTTGGTGGACGAGATTCCCCAAAGACCAAATGCCTGGGGTGATTGATGGCAATGAACAATTTCATAGGGAGGCAATGAGGCAAGACCCAAGTCCTTTTCTGAGAGAGAGAAACTAGAAGGTCAAGACCAAGCTGAAGACTTCCCAGTGGTCAACAAATTCAGGTGGCTAGGCAGGGTCCCCCTGAAAATCTAGAAAGTATCAGAGGAGGCCCAAGGAATAGAACCATTAAAGTTCTGTTTGGCCTTGGGGGAAGGACAAGAAACAATGAATGGCAGAGATGCTGACTTAGGCTTGATGTAAGGAAGAATTTTCTAACAATCAGAGCTGTTAATTCAGCAAATATTTATTAAAAACTTACCAGGGGTGGGGGTGGGGACAGCTAGGTGGTACAGTGGATGTGAGGGAAAAATTCATCCTCTTCTCAATAATTCTCAGGAACTTAGCAGCGAAGTGACAAAGGCTTTATTTTCTTCTCATGAGAAGGAGACACCCTAGTGTGCAGCTAGTGGGTGCCCCGAAATGGGGCTCGCAGGCCCTGTTTTATACCCTAGTCCCTAACATGAATGGACCTTCCCCTTTTTCATCACTGGTTGGGGTTACAATCTACATGGAAAAACTAGCTAATCGGAATGCAATATTCCCACCCTTCTTCCTTGTATGGGCATAACTCAGGACTGGACCTTATACTTCCTTATATGGACAGAACTCTGGAGAGGACCTAATTGAGACCAGGGCTCCTTGAACCATGTGACCTTGCTAACCTGAGGGGGAGGAGGGGATCTGAGACCTTTGTCCTACAAACAGGTCAGGGAAGTATGACTGACTGTTATATCCACATTGAGAGGAGACAACTACCCATTTCTCACAGTGGATAAAGCACCAGCCCTGGATTCAGGAAGACCTAAGTTCAAATTCGGCCTCAGACATAGGGAGTAAGGTGGGGAACATTGGGAGGGGATAAGTTGCTTGGGGGAAGGTCCATAAGTCCATCAAGAGTCTGGAAATGACAAAGACAGTCAGCCCCAGGCAATTCACCAGCCTGGGAAGGAGGGGACTGGGTGGGGAATCAGTTCTCAGTAAATTTTGTAGTTCTCAGTACATATACATTTATATATAACAAATTGTTTTCATGCCTGTCTCCTACAGAAAATGAAGTAAGAAAACAGATCAGAGAAGATAATTTTCACAACCTCTCCTAGGGGAAGTGAGCTCAAAGACTTCTCTTTTGGGAAAGGTACATACACTTTCTCTGCTCACTGGTTACAGAGCTTAGTTTAGATCTCTATTAGTAAATCATTCAGAATCAGATTGATTAACTTTCGGTTTTCCTAGTTCATTAGTACAGGGTGTTTTCAGTTCCATTAGCATGGCACAAATCAGTTTGACAGTTCAACTTAAAAGCAAACCCTATAACAAGAATATATGAAATACAAATCAGTTTGATAATTCAAACTTGAGAACAAACAATATGACAAGAACACATGACTCTAAAGAGAGGTTGTTATGTAAAGTATACCCAGATGTTTTTACAAGCAGCTTCAGCAGGTAAAGGTGTTCATTAGAGAGCCATAAAATCTACCAATTATCCTAGGGAAAGGAATCAGTAGATAGAGGCTTATCTGCTAGCTATAAATTTCCCAGACATTTGGAAAGATAAATGATATGTAACACCCAAATAACTCTGGGGTTTGCCTGACACCCAGTTGTAATTTGTCTTGGTTCAATTTGTAGTTCAATTGGAAAGCATTTTGATTTTATTAATCCAAGGTTTCATAAAATTATTTTGGATAATAAGGCAGCCACATCAAATGCAGGTGGTTTATATATTCATCACAACAACACACATACACATATGGGAGAGTATTGTGTTCTTATATAGATATATATTAAGGTTGAATGATGTAGTGGATGAAAGGTGAGGCTTGGAATCAGAAAGAACAATGAAAAGTATCAAATTTGCAGTGATTCTTACAGTTGCCCTAAGACTTCTTGTCTCAGACAAATTGCTTGGTAGAGGTTTCATACCAGGAACTCCTTACAAAGCTGAAATAACTAGTATAGATCAAAAAAAAAAAAGGAATTGTGCTCGGGTTTGGGCATATAAAGACAAAACTGAAAGTCTTTGCCCTCCCAAAGCTTACCTTTTTATTTATTCTGAACGCATTCAACATTATTATTAATGAATTTCAAGACATTTTTCCAACACTGGTATCTCTCTTTTCTAGCCTACTGCTATATCTAGTTTTGGGCTGAAAAATTCTAATATCCTAAAGGTATCACAATAATGTTGACTTTGGTCATTTATTCAATGAAAGAAACACAGACTCATGGAATTTTAGAGTTGGAAGGGACCTCTCAGGCCATCAAGTCCAACCAATAACTGAAGAGGGATCCCCTCTCCAATTCAGATGATACGTGATCTAGCCTTTGCCTATGCACCTTCAGTGAAGTCCACTGTTTCCTGAGGCAGCCCACACTGTTGCTAGAAGTTACTAGAAATCTTTTCCCACCCACATCAAGCCTAATTTGCCTCAGTTTGACTTCTATCCACTGCTCCTAATTCATCTCCCCAAGTCCAGTAGAACAAGGTTAATGGTTCTTCCATATGAGTCTTTCAGATACTTAAAGGCAGATATCATGTCTCTTCTCTGAGGTGAATGTCTCCAGTTTCTTCAACTGATCCTTGCCATCCTGGTTGCTGTCCTCTATATTCTTTCTAGCTCAACCATTTCCTTCCTAAAATCTTTAGACCTACAAAGATGAATTCCCACCTCTTCTCCCCAAAAATGGAGAATAAAAAGGTTGAGGGAACATTTAATGATCAGGAGCAGAAAAAAAATAATAAAACCTTGCATTTGAGGTCATTTCATTGGTGCCACTTCACAGGACCTTGAAGAGGTAATTTGCCACATATCATAAGTGTGTGTGGGGCAGCTAGGTGGTGCAGTGGATAGAGCACTGGCCCCAGAGTCAGGAGTACCTGAGTTCAAATCTGACCTCAGACACTTAATACTTACTAGCTGTGTGACCCTGGGCAAGTCACTTAACCCCAATTGCCTCACATATATATAAGTGTGTGGGACAATTATGGATTTGAGTCAGATTAAACTCCGAGGATGGAGTATGAAAGATACCTAACCCCCCCCCACCACCACCAATAGCTAGCCTCTCACTCTGCCTAAAAGTTAATTGCTTGTCAAATTCTCACTGTCTCCTTTAAGTTTTTGTTTGTTTGTTTGTTTGTTTGTTTTTTTAGTGAGGCAATTGGGGTTAAGTGACTTGCCCGGGGTCACACAGCTAGTAAGTGTTAAGTGTCTGAGGCCGGATTTGAACTCAGGTACTCCTGACTCCAGGGCTGGTGCTCTATCCACTGTGCCATCTAGCTGCCCCTCCTTTAAGTTTTATTGTTGAGATAATGGACTTGGGACAGTTCTGTAAACTTTGGGGGTGGGGTCTGGAAGATATCCAGTCCCCCAGTAAGTTTTATTACTTGTCACAGTTCTACCAATTAGCACTATTTACTTTACTTCTGCTTATTTCCCACATGCCACCTACACCTTAGTTTATGACTTGTAATAAACCAGTTGGCTTACTCCTCTCTCACATGTCAAAACCCCAGTCCCTGTCATGGATTAATTGAAGTCAGATAAGGGAATGATTTCTGTCTCCCTCTTTCTTTGACATTCCTCAGACTGGTATCCCTTCCCCTTCTCCCCTTTGCTCTTGGACATGTCTCCATACATGGATCATGAGCTGGGCACGCACCTTGGGTGAGACAGGATTGGAGGTTAGATTGTGAGCTCATCCACCCTAGGTGTACATGGGGACAGTCCTTTTCAAGATTTCTATAAAAACCTAGAGGATTGGGCATATCTTTGCAAGACTTCAGTGTGTAATTGGGTTTTGCCCATCCTCATAAGGATGTAATAAATCTGTCTCTACTTGACTTGGTGGTCTCCTCGAGTTATTTGGGTAAACTGAGGCAGTTTGTCCCAAAAAATAAGCCTGTAAATCACATGAGAGTCATGTTCAACAGAAAATGAATCCCATGGGGATGGGTAATCTTGCTTTGGAAAAAGATTTACAGAGCAACTAAGGAGTTATGTAAACAGATGCTTGCCATTTAATTAAGGAGAGACTTGGTAGATAATACATGCATTTATTATGTTGTTTACTCCTATCACACAACACTAATTTACATTTAGTAGTAGGTGGGATGATTTAAAGGCATTGTACAGAGTAGAATTTCAGAAATAAGCATGTGAGAATTGCCTCTATAAGAGAAAAATAGCTTCAGACTATATTAAGTACTCTGTTTCCTATGTACCATGGGGAAGGTTGTAAACAGAGGCAGAAAGCGAATTAGAGACCCAGACACTATAGTATCTTGGCTTCACTGATCACTAGTTTGTCTTCTGTCACTTCTGGGTTGTCAAAAAAAAACCCCAACTAGTTTGTTATGTACACTGTTCTGATTTTCTACTTTTTATCCAGAGTCAAATGGTTTTTCGTTATTACTGCTTTATGGTATAGCTTGAGATGTTATACTCTCTTCATACTTGCTTGATTTCTTCTCTTACCCCCATTTCCATTCCCCATTTCTCTTGCTGTTCTGGACCTTTTTTCAATAGTTTTTCTGTAATATGGTAATGTTTTACATAATTGCACATGTATAACCTCTATCTGATTGCTTATTACCTCAGGTGGGAAGGAGAAGAAAGGAGGGATAGAATTTGGAACTCAACACATTAAATAAAAATGTTCATTAAAAATAATAATAACTTTTTAAAAAGGAAATTTTTTTTGTCTAGTTTTGTGAAATCTGTATGTAACAAAGCATTGGGGCATGTCCAAACTACCTAAGAAGGTGGGACCTGCTGATAAGAGAAGATATCCCATGAGGGTGAGCATAGTTTCCTTTCTGTAGCTGGACATCTTTAAGAGCTGCATACTGAGACATGCCTGATCTTTCCCACTATTTCCAGAAAGGGTCAGACACAACTCAGGCATAGACTCCATGGGGGAAGGAGTCCTCTCCACATTTACCCCACAGGAAACAGGTTTGGGGTTTTGTTTCAGCTTATTGGTTTGTCATTCCTTTTTTTTTTTTTTGAGATATTTTATTTTTTCCATTACATGTAAAGATAGTTCTCAACTTTTGTTTATACAAGCTTTACAATTTCAGACTTTTCTCCCTTCCTCCCCCCCTCCCCCCTCCCCTAGACAGCAGGTAATCTGATATAGGTTATATCTATATATCTATATACATATACATATATACACACACATATATATATATACATAATAACATTAATCCCATTTCTGCATTAATCCTGTTACAAGAGAAAGAATCAGAGCAGTGATGCAAAACCTCAAAATAGAAAAAAAAACCAACAGCACCCAAAAGAAAAGAAATAGTATGGTTCAATCAGCATCTATACTCTACAGTTATTTTCTTTTTTTTTTCTTGGATTTGGAGATCCTCTTCTATCATGAGTTCCCTGGAACTCTTCTGTACCATTGCATTGGTGAGAAGAATATAGTCCATCACAGTAGGTCAACACTCAATGTTGATGATACTGTGTACAATGTTCTTCTGGTTCTGCTCATCTCACTCATCATCAGCTCACACAAGACCCTCCAGGTTTCTCTGAACTCCTCCTGCTCATCATTTCTTACAGCACAATAGTATTCCATTGTATTCATATACCACAACTTGTCCAGCCATTCCCCAATTGATGGGCACCCCCTCAACTTCCAATTCCTTGCTACCACGTAAAGAGCAGCTATAAATATTTTTGTACATGTGGGTCCCTTTCCCCTTCCATGATTTCTTTGGGAAAAAGACCTAAAAGTGGAATTGCTGGGTCAAAGGGTATGCACAGCTTTATCGCCCTTTGGGCATAATTCCAAATTGCTCTCCAGAATGGTTGGATCAGTTCACAGCTCCACCAACAATTCCTTAGTGTTCCAATTTTCCCACAGCTTCTCCAACATTTATTATCTTCCTTTTTTGTCATTTTAGCGAATCTGATAGGTGTCAGGTGGTACCTCAGAGTTGTTTTAATTTGCATCTCTCTAATCGATAGTGATTTAGAGCATTTTTTCATATGGGAATAGATAGCTTTGGTTTCTTCATCAGAAAACTGCCTGTTCATATCCTTTGACCATTTCTCAATTGGGGAATGACTTGGATTCTTATAAATTTGATTTAATTCCCTATATATTTTAGAGATGAGGCCTTTATCAGAAGTACTGGCCTCAAAAATTGTTTCCCAGCTTTCTGCCTCCCTTCCAATTTTGGATGCATTGCTTCTGTTTTTACAAAAATTTTTTAATTTAATATAATCAAAATCATCCATTTTGCATTTTATAATATACTCTATCTCTTGTTTGGTCAAAAACTATTTTCCTTTCCAAAGATCTGATAGGTACACTATTCCTTTCTCTCCTAATTTACCTATGGTATCACCTCTTATGTCTAAATCATGTATCCATTTTGATCTTATTTTAGTATAAGGTGTAAGATGTTGGTCTATGCCTAATTTCTGCCATACTATCTTCCAGTTTCCCCAGCAGTTTTTGTCAAATACTGAGTTCCTATCCCAGAAGCTGGAGTCTTTGGGTTTATCAAACACAACATTACTAGTGTCATTTACTAGTGCATTTCCTGAGCCTAGCCTATTCCATTGATCTACCACTCTATTTTTTAGCCAGTACCAGATAGTTTTGATGACTGCCGCTTTATAAAGCTCCAGGTTTGGTACTGCTAACCCACCTTCCTGTGAATTTTTTTTCATTATTTCCCTGGATATTCTTGATTTTTTGTTTTTCCAGATGAATTTTGTTATTATTTTTTCTAGCTGTATAAAATAATTTTTAGGTAGTCTGATTGGTATGGCAATGAATAAGTAAATTAATTTAGGCAGTATTGTCATTTTTACTATATTAGCTCTGCCTATCCATGAGCAATTGATATCTTTCCAATTATTTAGATCTGATTTGATTTGTGTGAAGAGTGTTTGGTAGTTGTGTTCATAGAGTTCCTGGGTTTGTCTTGGCAGGTAGACTCCCAAGTATTTTATATTATCTACTGTTACTTTAAATGGAATTTCTCTTTCTATCTCTTGCTGCTGGACTTTTTTGGTCATGTATAGAAATGCTGATGATTTATGTGGATTTATTTTATATCCTGCTACTTTGCTAAAGTTGTTAATTGTTTCAAGTAATTTTTGAGTTGATTCTCTAGGATTCTCTAAGTATACCATCATCTCATCTGCAAAGAGTGATAGTTTTGTTTCCTCCTTGCCTATTCTAATTCCTTTAATTCCTTTCTCTTCTCTGATTGTTAAAGCTAACATTTCTAGGACAATATTAAATAATAGGGGTGATAATGGACATCCCTGTTTCACCCCTGATCTTATTGGGAAGGCCTCTAATTTATCTCCATTGCATATAATACTTGCTGATGGCTTTAGGTAGATACTGTTTATTATTCTAGTGTTTTTATTAGGAATGGGTGTTGTACTTTGTCAAAAGCTTTCTCTGCATCTATTGAGATAATCATATGATTTTGGTTGGTTTTCTTATTGATGTGGTTGATTATGTTAATAGTTTTTCTAATGTTGAACCAGCCCTGCATTCCTGGTATAAATCCCACCTGGTCATAGTGTATTATCCTGGTGATCACTTGCTGTAACCTTCTTGCTAATATCTTATTTAAGATTTTAGCATCAATATTCATTAGGGTAATTGGTCTATAATTTTCTTTCTCTGTTTTTGCTATCACCACCATATTTGTGTCATAAAACAAATTTGGTAGAACTCCTTCTTCACCTATTTTTCCAAATAATTTGTATAATATTGGAATTAATTGTTCTTTAAATGTTTGGTAAAATTCACCCATAAACCCATCTGGCCCTGGGGATTTTTTCTTAGGGAGTTCATTAATGGCTTGTTCAATTTCTTTTTCTAATATGGGTTTATTTAAGGATTTTATTTCTTCTTCCATTAACCTGGGCAGTTTGTATTTTTGTAAATATTCATCCATTTCATTTAGATTGTCAAATTTTATTGGCATACAGTTGGGCAAAATAATTCCTAATTATTGATTTAATTTCCACTTCATTGGTGGTAACATCACCCTTTTCATTTTTGATACTGGTAATTTGGTTTTCTTCTTTCTTTTTTTAAATCAAATTAACCAATATTTTATTTATTTTATTGGATTTTTTCATAAAACCAGCTCTTAGTTTTATTGATTAATTCTATAGTTTTTTTGCTTTCAATCTTGTTGATTTCTCCTTTAATTTTCAGGATCTCTAATTTAGTGTCTAATTGGGGATTTCTAATTTGTTCTTTTTCTAGCTTTTTAAGTTGCATGTCCAATTCATTAATCTTCTCTTTTTCTTTTTTATTCATGTAAGCATTTAGAGCTATACATTTTCCCCTAAGCACTGCTTTGCCTGCATCCCATAGATTTTGGTATGTTGTATCATTATTGTCATTCTCTTGGATAAAGTTATTGATTGTTTCTATGATTTCTTGTTTGGCCCATTCATTCTTTAGAATGAAATTATTTAGTTTCCAATTGATTTTCATTCTACTTTTCCCTGGCTCTTTCTTACCTGTAATTTTTATTGCATCATGATCTGAGAAGGCTGCATTTACTATTTCTGCCTTTCTACATTTGACTATGATGTTTTTGTGCCCTAAGACATGGTCAATTTTTGAAAATGTGCCATGTACTGCTGAGAAAAAGGTATATTCCTTTCTATCCCCATTCAATTTTCTCCAGACATCTATCATGTCTAACTTTTCTAGTAATCTATTCACCTCTTTCACTTCTTTCTTATTTATTTTTTGGCTAGATTTATCTAATTCTGAGAGGGGGAGATTCAGATCCCCCACTAGTATAGTATTACTGTCTAATTCCTCTTGTAACTCATTTAACTTCTCCTCTAAGAACTTGGATGCTATACCACTTGGCGCATACATATTCAATATTGATATTACTTCATTATCTATAGTACCTTTAAGTAAGAAGTAATTTCCTTCCTTGTCTCTTTTAATGAGATCTATTTTTGCCTGCACTTTGTCTGAGATAAGGATTGCTACCCCTGCCTTTTTTACTTTAGCTGAGGAATAATATATTCTGCTCCAGCCTTTTACCTTTACTCTGTGTTGTTAAGGGCTAAAATTCTAGCTAGTCTGTCTAAAATATCTAATGAGTGGTCGCCAATAAATTATAAGCTTTAGCAAGAGTTAGACTTTTAAGCATTTATTAAGGAGAATAAGAATTTGGTAAAGAGAGAGAAAGGCCTAGATTCCTATCTATTAAAGGGAGAGCACATTTCTAGCTCCCTTCTCTGCCAGCGTCCCCAGGAAAGAGAGCGAGACTGAGCGCCAGTCTCTTCCTTCCTCCTCCCACTAGTCCCGCGTCACTTCCTGACTCCTGGTCTTGCCCTCAAAGACCTTCCCTTCATGGGCAGAACTCCTCTACAGTAAGTATCCAGCAGGTGGCATTATTCCAATCGTTACAGTGTGTATCTCTCTGCTCCAAATGTGTTTCTTGTAAACAGCATATTGTAGGATTCTGGTTTTTAATCCACTCTGCAATTCGCTTCCATTTTATAGCATTTTATAGCAGAGTTCCTACCATTCACATTCACAGTTATTATTACTGACTGTTTATTCCCCTCCATTCTATTTACCCCCTTTGTACTTTTCCCCCCTTCTTTCACCCTATTCCTCCTCACCGAGGTTTTACTTCTTACCCCTGCCTCCCCCGATCTGCCCTCCCTTTTTATCACCCCCCTCTCTTTTCTTTACCCTTTTCTCCCTTGCTTTTGTCCTCCCTTCTATCAGTCCCCCCTTTCCCTTACCCTTTTGCTTCCCTAAAGAATGAGTTAAGTTTCTTTATTCCAATGAACGTATATGTTATTCCCTCTTTGAGTCAAATCTAATGAGAATAGGGTTGAAATAATGTTCCCCCCCTCCTTTCTTTCCCTCTATTGTAATAGGTTTTTTTTTCCACCTCTTCATATGATATAATTCATCCCATTCCACCTCCCCTTTCCTCTCCTCCCCATAGACTCCCTTTTTAACCCCTTAATTCTTTTGTATCATCACATCAAAGACAATTTATATTTATACTTCTCTCTGCCCAAATACATTTACAATTCTTAAGAGTTATGATTATTATTTTCCTGTGTAAGGATATAAACAGTTTAACCTAATAGGGTAACCATTTTTCCCCCTCTGTTTACCTTTTTAAACTTCTCTTGAGTCTTGTATGTTGAGATCAAATTTTCTATTCAGTTCTGGTCTTTTCATCAGGAAAGATTGAAAGTCCCCAATGTCATTAAATGTCCATCTTTTCCCCTGAAAGAAAATGCACATTTTTGCTGGGTGATAGATTCTTGGCTGCAATCCAAGCTCCTTTGCCTTCTAGAATATCATATTCCAAACCTTGCAGTCCTTTAATGTTGAAGCTGCCAGGTCCTGAGCAATCCTGACTGTGGCTCCATGATATTTAAATTGCTTCTTTCTGGCTGCTTGGAGTATTTTCTCCTTCACCTGATAATTCTGTAATTTGGCTACAACATTCCTTGGAGTTTTCCTTATGGGGTCTCTTTCAGGAGGTGATTGGTGGATTCTTTCAATGATGATTTTATCCTCTGATTCTATGATATCAGGGCAGTTCTCCTTAATAATTTCCTGGAATATGGTGTCTAGATTCTTTTTCTGGTCATGGCTTTCAGGCAGTCCAATGATTCTCAAATTGTCTCTCCTGGATCTGTTTTCCATATCAGTTGTCTTTCCAATGAGGTATTTCACATTTTCTTCTATTTTTTCATTTTTTTTTATTCTGCTTGACTGATTCCTGGTGTCTCATGGATTCCTTATCTTCCAACTGTCCCACTTTAATTTTTAAGACATTGTTTTCTTCAGTGAGATTATGCACCTTTTTTTTCCATCTGGCCAAGTGAATTTTTTAAGGCAGTGTTTTCTTCAATGAGATTATGCCCCTTTTTTTCCATTTGGCCAGATGAATTTTTTAAGGTATTGTTTTCTTCAGTGAGATTATGTACCTTTTTTTCCATTTGGCCAAATGAATTTTTTAAGGCTTTGTTTTCTTCAGTGAAATTGTGTGCTTCCTTTTCCAAGCTGCTGATTCTTTTTTCATAGTTTTCTTGTTTTGCTTTCATTTCTCTCCCCACTTTTTCTTCTACCTCTCGCAATTGATTTTTAAAATCCTTTTTGAGCTCTTCCAGGAAGGCTTTTTGTTCTTGAGACCAATTCACCTTCCCTCCTGAGGCTTCAGATGTAGGCAATTTGAGGCTATTGTCCTCATCTGAGTTTGTGTTGGCTTCTTCCCTATTGATACAGAAACTCTCAATGGAGAGGGCTCTTTTTTGCTTCTTACTCATTATTGCAGCTTATTTATGTCATGGGGCACAGAGCACCCCAGAATTTCTCTGGGGCACACCGAGGAATCTTCTCCTTGAGAAACTAAACCTCCATGAGACCCTTCTCCTGCTGAGACTACCCTCTTAGCTCCTCTCCCTCCACCCGATTCCCCACAGGTGGCTATCTCCATTCCTTCATCAACCACACCCGGTCCTAATCAACCCTCTAGCCTGGTCAGGCCTCAGGAAATCTGCATACCAATTCCACCTGCTCCTGTATCCCCACCAGCCCCCCTGCTCCCCTTACGGGAAGTCCCCATGGGGGATTCTACAACTAGGGTCCATGTTCCTTTTTCAATGGGTGATATGTATCAGATTAAGGAGAAATTAGGGCATTATTCAGAGAACCCCACAAAGTTTCTAGATGGTTTTAGGTCTGTGACCATGCAGTTTGACCTCTCTTGGTCTGACTTGCAAGTTATCCTTGGGGGCTGTTGTACCCCCGATGAGAAAAAGCGAATCATAGACCTGGCTATACCAGCCGGTGATGAATATGCACAGGCTGGCACCTGGGCAGGAACCCCAGGCACGGTGGCAGTACCCTCGGGCAATCCCGGCTGGGACTATCACGACAGGGAAGATAGAGCCCGTAGGGACCACATGGTTACTTGTCTCATTGAGGGTATGAAAAGAGGGGTCAAGAAACAGGTTAATTACGAAAGGGTGAAGGAGGTGACACAAGGGCCTGATGAAAATCCTGCTGTCTTCATGAGCCATTTAGTGGACTCTATGAAGAAATACACGAACTTAGATCCAGAAAAGGAGGAAGGGATAACTGTCCTCAATATGCACTTCATTGGCCAATCTGCTCCTGATATTAGGAGGAAACTCCAGAAATTGGAATTGGGCCCTCAAACCCCAACCTCAAAGCTCCTTGATGTTGCTTTTAAGATTTTTAATAACAGGGACTTTGCGATAGCGGCAGAGAAAGAAGAGAAGAATCGAGCACGCTCGATGGAGCAAGCCACTCTCATAACCGCAGCCATGAGGTCAGCCATCAGCTCTCAAGGTGGCCAAGGTAGGGGCAATTGTTTCAACTGTGGCATGCCGGGACACTGGAAAGGAGAGTGCCTCTCCAAAGGGAACAATCTCCCCACCTCTCTATGTCCAAAATGCCATCGAGGAGGCCATTGGTCTCGCGACTGCCCCCAGGGGTCTGGCCATAGGAAAACCCAGTGCCCAACTGTCCGTCCCCAGTGGACCGGGACTGAGGGTGCCCGGGGGCGGCCAGCCCCTAACAAGACTCTCCATGGTGGAACCCCGGGCGATATTGGAGGTGGCTGGGACAAGAATTAATTTTTTAATAGATACTGGGGCCAGCTACTCCATTTTAATCTGTCACGCAGGACCCCATCAAGGCATAAGGTTGTGGGAATTGGGGGTAAAGCTCTAAAATGTAGGCAGACATTGCCTTTAACATGTGCGTATGAGGACCGTATATTCGAACACTCCTTTCTGATTCTAAGCTCCTCACCCTGCCCCCTACTGGGGAGAGACATTATAGGGAAGCTGGGGTCACAATTCACCTTAATACCTCTTCTTCCTTTACTCCCGGGGGCACCTGCCCCCCTCAGACCGGATAACATCCCATTAGAAATGTGGGAAAATATAAACAAAGAAGTCTGGGATGTAGGAATTCCAGGGAGGGCAAAACAAATAGATCCTATCATGGTACAGCTCAAGCCTTCTGCCTCTTATCCAAACAAAAAGCAGTACCGCATTTCCCAGGCAGCTAGGGAGGGGCTCCAGCCCCTCATTGAGAAATTCCTAGCTCATGGACTTTTGGTTCGCTGTAATTCTCCCTGTAATTCCCCGATACTTCCGGTTCAGAAACCGGATGGGTCTTGGAGAATGGTACAAGATCTTAGGGCGGTCAACGAGAGTGTGACTCCATTGCACCCCCTTGTTCCAAACCCATATACACTAATAACTCAGATTCCGGGCAACTCTGGTTGGGAACGCCCTCAGGAAAGATCTGAGTGACTTATCCTTAGGAGACAGCTCCATTGTTCAGTATGTAGATGATATCCTCATTTGCAGCCCATCTCAGGCAGCATGTCTTAGGGATACTATATGTACCCTAAATTTCTTAGGGGAGCGGGGTTATAAGGTCTCAACAAAAAAAGTCCAGCTTGTTTCCCAGTCTGTAACCTACCTTGGGCATATATTAACCCCTACCTCCCGATCTCTGACCCCTGACCGGAAACAGGCTATCCTATCCATTCCCCCTCCCTCTACAAAAAGGCAACTCCGTACCTTTTTAGGAATGGCTGGGTTTTGCCGCATGTGGATCCCGTTCTTTGGGGGTAATTACTAAACCCCTATACGAGGCCACGGCTGGCCCCGACTCGGAACCACTGGAATGGGGGAAAGAGCAGGAGCAGGCCTTTAAGAATCTTAAGAAAGAACTTATCTCAGCCCCTGCTCTTGGCATTCCAGACCTTGAGAAGCCATTCACCCTCTTTGTAGATGAAAAGAGACAGTTTGCCTTAGGCGTGCTCACCCAACCCTTAGGATCTAATCTTCGCCCTGTCGCTTATTTCTCCAAGCAGTTGGACCATGTAGCTAAGGGCTGGCCAGCATGTTTAAGAGCCGTAGCGGCCACCGCCCTAATGATTGAGGAAGCCTCAAAGCTAACTCTAGGCCAGCCTCTGGAGGTCCATACTCCCCATCGGGTCCTCAGCATTCTGGAGGATAGGGGACACCGATGGCTTACCACTGGGCGTATCACTAAATACCAGGCTCTTTTGTTAGACACCCCAGGGCTCACTTTACAAGTATGCAGAACCCTAAATCCTGCTACCCTTCTCCCACACCCTGAAGGTAGCACCAGTACTGACCATGACTGCATAGACTTAATTGACCACACTTTCTCTAGCCGCCCAGACCTGCGGGACACGCCCTTATCCAACCCCGACCTAATCTGGTTTAGCGATGGCTCCTCCTTTGTTGAAGGTGGAGAGAGAAGGTCGGGATACTCTGTGGTCTCCCTTACGGACACTATAGAAGCAAAGAACCTCCCTCCGGGGACCTCTGCTCAAAAGGCAGAATTGATTGCTCTCACAAGGGCCTTAGAGTTGGCTAAGGGCAGGTCAATTAATATCTATACGGACTCCAAGTATGCTTTCCATGTCCTCCATGCTCATGGGGCCATATGGAAAGAGCGGGGATTATTGACCTCTAAGAACTCCCCCGTAAAACATGGGCCAGAAATAATGCACCTTCTTGAGGCAGTAACCCTACCTCGGGAGGTGGCCATGATGCATTGTCTGGGGCACCAAAAGGGAGATTCCTCAATTTTTCAGGGAAACAGGAGAGCAGACCATGCCGCAAAGGCTGCAGCCAGAAAGGGCCACCACGCCCTTGCCTTAGCTCCCCTCCACCCTTCCCTTCCCCCAGGGATTTCTCCCTCTTATACACAAGAGGAAATTAGCTTTGCTAGTAACCAGGGCTTTATCCTAGAAGCCACAGGGTGGTACAAGACTCCTGCAGGTCAGCTCCTCCTTCCAGGCAACATGGTCTGGAAGTTAGCTTCAGGACTGCACCAGACCACCCATTTGGGAAGGGAGTCCTTGACTACCCTAATTAAAACTCTGTTCACTGGGAAGGGCATTACCAAAGCTGTGGAGGAAGTCTGCCACAGATATTCCCTATGTGCCCAGACAAATACAGGTGGAGCCTTAAAGCCTCCCTCCCTTTTAAAGCCCATCCAGCACAGGGGGGAACTCCCAGGAGAGGACTGGCAGATTGACTTCACTCATCTGCCCACATGCCGGAGATATAGAGTTCTCCTGGTCTTTGTTGATACATTCACTGGTTGGGTGGAGACTTTCCCTAGCAGATCAGAGAAAGCTTCTGAGGTAGCCAAAGCCCTCTTAAATGAGATTATTCCCCGATTTGGTCTACCCAAATCTCTCCAGAGTGATAATGGCACTGCCTTTACCTCTCGAGTTACTCAACTCATAACAAAGGCATTAGGCATTACCTACCACTTTCACTCTGCCTGGCATCCCCAGTCCTCAGGGAAGGTAGAACGCATGAACCAAACTCTAAAAACAACCCTTACTAAGATCTGTACAGAGGCAAAAATAGATTGGGTCCAGGCACTCCCCATTGCTCTGACTAGAGTACGGATGGCCCCTAGGGCTAAGCTGGGTCTGAGCCCTTTGGATCCCCTCCTCGACCCAGACACTCATGCTATTACTAGTTTTTCCAGACAGCTAGGGTCTGTGCATCAGGCCATACGGGAATACGCAGACCAAATACTGCCTAAACCTTCACCTCAGGATGACTCGGGCATCCAATACCCTGCCCAGCCAGGAGACTTAGTCTTCCTTAAAGTCTGGGACACAGGCAGGGCCTCAGACCAGCTAACCCCTCGTTGGGAGGGGCCTCATCGGGTAATCTTTTCTACCCCTACAGCAGTAAAACTGGAGGGGCAGCACTCCTGGACTCATCTTTCTCGGATTAAACCTTTCGTCCCTATAGCACCTGATACAGAAGACACAGCTGAATATTCATGCGAACCAGTCGAGGACCTGAAGTATCTATTTAAAAGAAAGAGCTGATCCTGAGACATACTGCGACTGGTCTGGTACCATCATCGGTGTACCTTCCCCTCACTATCACTTTATTATGTTATCTCTCACTGGATGAGGGACACACGTGAGCAGCTTTTCTCTCATGCAGGTTCCTGGAGTTCTTGGTTCCTTTCTTGGTTCACTCCCTTCATTCCGATAGTGATATTAGTTGTTGTTCTTCTAATCTTTGGCCCTTGTCTCTTTAACCTTTTTGTTAAATTTGTCTCAAGCAGACTCAAGGCTTTCAACCTTATGGCAGCCACTACCCCGGCCTACATGCCTCTTTGCTCCCTGGACCAGGCCCATAATGACTTCTGCTGTACCCCCAATGATTCAGGGACATCTCTACATCCATAACCAGCAGGAAGCAGTTACAGAAGATGAGACCACCGCCCTTTTTCCCTAGATATAAGAAGGGGGGAATGTCATGGGAGGATTATGGGCCCCGGTCACCCCAACAATTCTCTGGGGGGTTCAAGGAACCTTTTCCTTGAAACCTCAGGGGTTTTCCCTTGAAATCAAGTAGGCCTCTCCTTGAACACAATCAAGGACACACACACCCACCTAACGGAGATAAGTGGCACAGATTGAACTGAGCATGCTCCAGGACCATCACCCCACATTCCAGTCCTCCTAAGCATCTGGATGAGGTAATCCAGGAGAAGACCACCTGGAACCACCCATCAGCAGACTGCTTAGACCCATCAGGACAAAGTTGACACCCACCACCAGATCTCTCACGAGGGATTCTTCCTACCACAGCGCAATGCAGGAAGACCACCAGCCCCTCACCCAATAAGAGACTCTTACCCACCCCCCATGGAAACCCTATAAAATGGCACCCCACAAGTCAGTTGGGGGAAGCGTTTTGTTCTGGCAAAACCTTCCTCCCGGCCGGTTTTTCTTGTACCCCAATAAACCTGTTCTCTTATTCCTGATTAGGTCTTGTGCAAGAGTGTAATTCTTTACAGAGGAATCCTAAGGACCCACGTGCTTTCTCCTATCGGCTTTCCCCATATCAGGATAAATTTTTTTTTTGGTGAGGCAATTTTGGTTAGGTGACTTTCCCAGGGTCACACAACTAGTAAGTGTCAAGTGTCTGAGGCTGGACTTGAACTCAGGTCCTCCTGACTCCAGGGCCAGTGCTCTAACCACTGTGCCACCTAGCTGCCCCTGCTGGTCTTAATTTTAGAGCCAAAAAGGACCTGAGAGATCATTTGGTTGAATTGTGCTTATCTTCTATAGAAAGGGAAAGGAAGTTAAGTGATTTGCCCACAAATATATAGTGGTTTCACTGGTACTTTTCTAGCAAAGGCTTTAATGGTTACTTGTATGTCACAGGGATTATCTCCCTCCAGCCTCTCCAGCCTCCCTGCCAACAATGGTAGTCAAATCATGTAGATGTGAAGATCTTTTCCAAAAGATTTTTTTTCTTTCTTTCTTTCTTCCTTTTTTAGGAGAGGTGGTATAGATCCTATATCCCTCCACCGCGATTCAGCTGAAATGGGTGCCAAGCATTGGAGGAGCTAATGATGTGTGACAAGGGAACAAAATGAAGTTTTTGTTTATCAACTCCTGTCCTCAGGTTGTCTTCTTGGTTCTTCCTCTTATCCCCTCCTATTCCAACTAGTGTCACTCCCTGCAGCATTTTTCTTTGCAGATAGAAGAAAATGGATGGATAGATTTTTGTACAGCCACATCACCAGGTTAATCCATTCAGAATTTCCTGTATTAAAAGCATCAACATTTTTACCCACACAATTATGTCTGGGTGGAGTTTTCCTTCTGAAAAAGAAACATGTCAGAGTGATACCCAAAAGTGACAATCAAGGACTCTTTAAAGTGGGAGAAACATTCTAAAATGACTGGTATAATCACCATCTTTAAATCATTTTCCTGAGTGCTGTGAACCTAGACCCTGGGAATTGAACCATGAGCAATGAGTATAATGTGATCATTCTGGGGACTGGCCTCACTGTGAATCTGGGCATCTGGTCCTGTGATGTAGCATCTCATTGCAGTTTCCTACCCCTCTAACTCTCAAACTTCTGTAGTTACTCCCTGTGAACTTGGCTAATCCTCATCTCTTTCAAAATGGGAACCCTGTCCCCAACTTTAGTAAACTCCACTGACTCCCTACTGCCTGAGTCAAGTATAAAGTCTTGTTTAGCCCTTCACAGTTTGGTCCCTTGCTGCCTTTTCAGTCTTCACTTACTTACACCTTCTACTTACATCATTTACTTTGTCAGTGATATTGGATATTCTTCCATCATAATTTCATTTCCTGATGAGGCATTTTCATAGTCTTTCACACACAACCCAGAATGCTCTTTCTCCTGACCTTTTCCTCCTAGCTTCTGGTTTCCTTCAAGTTTCAGCTAAAGTCAGGCCCTTTTCCAGTTCTTAATATTAATAATTAATTAATTTAATTACTAACAACCTCCCTTCTGAAATTAATCCTATTTCATGCTATCTATCTCTTATTTGTAGGTAGTCCTTTGAATGTTGACTTCCCAGTTAAATCGTGAGCTCTTTTAGAACAAAGATTTTATGGGGATTAAGGGGTGGGGGGGCTTGTTTTAGCAGAGTACCTATTGTTGTTCAGTCACTTTAGTCAAGTATGACTCTTCCTGAACCTCTTTGTTTGGTTTTCTTTGACAAAGGCAGTGGAGTTTTTTTTTTCTTATTGGGGAGGAGTGTTCATAGTATTTTTTCCCCTTTTCTCTTTTTTAAGTTTTTATTGAATTTTATTTTCCCCAATTACATGTAAAAACAATTTTAACAGCAATTTTTAAAACTCTGTTCCAAATTCTCTTCTTCCCTTCCTTTCCACCCCCCATGCCTTTAATAACACAAGTAATTCAATATATGTGCAGAAAGAAAACAGACCAAAAAACATAAGAAAAAGAAACAAACAAACAAAAAAGCTTCAATTTGTATTCAGATCCAATCAGTTCTTTCTCTGGACATAGATTGCAGTTTTCCTGTCCTTCAGTGCTGTATTGGATCATTGCATTGTCAAGAATAGCCAAGTCATTTACACCTGTTCATCCCACAATATTGCTGTCACTTTGTATACAGTGCATTTCACTTTGCATCAGTTCATGTAAGTCTTTCCAAGTTTTTCTGAGTGTCCTGCTCATCATTTCTCACAGCACAATAGTGTTGCATCATAATTTCATCCCACAATTTGTCCAGCCATTCCCCAATTGATGGACATCCAATTTTTAATTCTTTGAACCAGAAAAGGGCTGCCATAAATAATTTTATACATATAAGTTTTTTAACTTTTTGGTTTTTATCTTTTTTTTGATACTGACATAGTAGTGGTATTACTAGGTCAAAGAGTTTGCAGGGGTTTTATAGCATTTGGCTACAGCTCCAACTTTCTCTACAGAATCGGTCTGAATCAGTTTGCAACTCCAAGTCCATTAATGTCTCATTTTCCCCATATCCCCTACAACATTTGTAGTTTTCCTCTGCTATCCTATTATCCAATCCAATAGTTATGAGGTAGTTGCCCAGAACTGTTTTAACATCTTTCTAATGAATAGTGAATTAGAGCACATTTGTTTTCATGACTATAGATAGCTTTGACTATTTCATTTTAAAAACTTTTCATGTCTTTTGATCATTTATTAATTGGAGAATGGCTCTTATCTTACTAAATTTGACATTGTTCTCTGTGTGTTAGAGACATGAGGCCCTTATCAAACAAATTTGCTTCAAATTTTTTTCAGTTACTATTGCTAATTAAATGTCGCTCTATCCTATTCCCTCCCCATGTCATTTACTCTGTTCTCCTTTCACCCTTTCCCTCCTCAAAAATGTTTTGCTTCTGATTGTCCCTTCACCCAACATGCCCTCCCTTTTATAAACTCCCCCTTTCCTTCCCCCTACTTTCAAAACTAAAAAGCAATCTCCTCCTCCTCCTCTACCTTTTTATGAAATAAATATAGCTAAACAAAATAAACACAGTACATGAGTTTTAAAATGTCTCTTTTGTTAGGAATGGCTTTATCATAAATTATCTTACCATTTCCTTCCCCAACTCATTTTACAGAAAAGGAAAGAGGCAAACCAGGTTAAGTGACTTGCCCAAGGTCACACAGCAAGTGTCTGAAGTCAAATTTGAACACAGGAGGAGGGGTCTTTTTTCACTCCAGGCCCTGCCCTGTCTCCACTGAACCATCTACTGGATTGCCTGGGGTTACCCAGCTAGTACACATCTTGTCCATAGTTTCTGTTATAATAAATGTTTGGGGTTTGGGGGGGGATTTTTTGAGGGGCAATGAGGGTTAAGTGACTTGCCCAGGGTCACACAGCTAGTGAGTGTCAAGTGTGTGAATTTGAGTTCAAATCCCTCCAAAAAAAATTTTTTTTAATGTTTGTTAATTGTATGACTGATATAATGATTGACTCTGCAGAACTGCTATTTTTCCTTCATTTTAAAAATTCTTTGTAATAAGGAATAATATATATCTGGGTAAGGAGAGAGAAGGATATAAAACAAATGTCGGTGAAATTTTTATTTAAAAACAACAGTTGATTTTCATTTTTTCTTTATTGGAATTTTTAAAAGCCCATAAATAGAACAGGAAAAGTATTCAAATTTATACCACAAATCTGATCTTTTCCTTTTATTATTTATTTCAGGAGGGTTATAGGATAGACAGTTGAAATAATCTTTCCAGAAGACAAAGAAAAGCAAAATAATTTGCTACAGAAAAGTGAAGCTTTGGTAAATCTGGGATACCAAAAATACAAAACCTCAGTACAAATAGTTTGTAATGTTAAAGAACCTTTTGATCTAAGTAATAACATAGAAAAATATTCCAAGAAAAGGATCCCTCCATTAAATATGTTTATAAGACCACAGCCTTGATCCTTATAACAAGAATGAATAAATAACAATAAAGTGTAAAATGCTTCCTTAAGCAAGGTGCTGTGATTTTTAATTATGGCTAGTTAATAAAACTAAATTAATAGCAAAAAAAGTATCTGACCTAAGAAAAAATAAATCTTGATATGATGAAAAACTCTTATGTAGGGTTAACTTAGCAAAGTTCTCACCTCAAATCTTCATCTGAACCATCTTCAGTTTTTTTAGCTTTTTTATTTTTTATTTTCTGGGTGTTGTCTTTCAGGGTCTACTGTAACATGTGTACCACAGGAAAAAACCTAACTGTTTGAAAACTGTCATTTCATTCAAGCTATTCTCTCCTTAGTCAAAAAAAATATTCCTCAACAATTTTTTAAATAATAAAAAACTGATTTTTAAGAATACATTTTAGTTAAACTGACTTTTTTATGTACAATAGCAATTCAGAACTGTTCAAAGCAGATAGCTATTGGAATGGAACTAAAATCAAGCACTATTCTCTTTTCTTACTTTATTCTACATATCACCCCTCCCAAATCAAATGACACAACCAAGATTTCTTCTTACACATCTGTAAGGAGGAATATTGGACCAGGATGTCATAATGCTTATCTAAACATACAATAATCACCTTCCAAAAGGCAAATTTCTTTTTCCCCCTTTTTTGTTATGGTGGTAGAATTTTCTGGAGTAAGAAATAATTATTAAAAATGCCTATTAGGTCCAATTGTATATAATATTCAAAATAAATTTTTGATAAAGGTATTTTATCAGATTATATTTTATCAGAATTAATGTTCTCCACTGAACTCTAGACTAATAAAGGGAAGGGAGAATATTTTTAACCAATGTTAGCGACTTAAATTAGTACTTAGTAGTCTGAATATGTATACTTATAGCTTAAACATATAAATGTTAGGGGGTTCCTATTGAATATCTTGAGTTACCATAAAATTATATAATAATATATAGAGTAATAAGTTTCACTGGTCTGAGAACATCTTACAAATATTAGGTATTCCATAAATATTTGCCAAGCTGAATGAGCTGAAAAAGTTAGAACAAAGTTTATTTAACATGAAAACTACAAAAGATCATATAGCTCTTCTTTGAAGACTTTTGTCAATTCTTATCATACAGCACTGAGGTTTTCATAGACTCATGGAAGAACTCTGGTCTATTTTTTTAAAATCCATCAGATTTCTCTACTACTTTACCAAAGTAAACATCAGCTCCCTTATTTCAAAGGTGACTAGAAAGAAAAGTGGCAGTCTTACCACTCTGTAAATGCATTTTAGAAAACTGTTGTTAAGTTCCCTGGAAATTTTTTTTAAAACAGAATAAGGACAACTAGGAAATAACCATTTTTTTCATTTTAGACTTTTGTGTTCACTGCAACATGATTTCTCTTAATTGAAAAAACTAAGTATTAAGTAGGTGGATCACTTAGATGTAAGTTCATCTGCTGACATAAATGAAGAGCTGGATTCAGAAGGTGATACGGGAGAATCAGTGGTAGCAGTGACTATAGCTGGTGAACTGGAAGAAGATTCAGCAGAGGGATTATTTCCATCAAAGGTATCTGAAGATAAACTGGAAGAAATAAACATCACAGAAGTTGAGATGTGTGCAATGATAAGTTCCACTAAATTATTCAAAAGTGGTCCCTACCCCTCAAAAAAAACCCAAATGTGATGAAAAATAGTGCAATTGCTTTTAAAGCAATTAATTTTAAAGCAAGTAGTAAAATTAAGAGGAAAGGAATTTCAAGGTAAGATATTTTTTGTTCTTGTGGTTTTTTTCCTTAGGAATGTTGGACGTCCTACTGACTTACCAAGAAACTTTTCCTTGCAGTCATATGAATATTTGATCCCCTACCTGGTAAAATTTATATCTTTAATCACTTTACAGGGAAATGGGTTTTGTGATTTTTATGATTAATCTTAAGATTTAACCAAAAGAAAGTGTTTCCTCTACTTGCTTCAGTAATTAAGTGGCAGCATGGCATAGTGGAGAGAATGAAAGAGCAGTTATTAAATCTATCTACTCTTCCTGAATGGTCACTTCTCTGTAGGTACTCATGACCTTACTTTCTCCAGATTCTTTTCCTACTTCTCCACCCACCCCTCAGTACTTTTTGCTGGATGTTTCTATCCTAGGCTACCCTCATCTTTTTTTGTCTATGTAGTAAGCTGTTTTCTCACTTCATGAGTTTCCATTGATTTGATAATCATCTCTATACAGATAATTTTCCTAATTAACATCCAAATAATAACATCTTTTCTTCCAAACCCTCACCTCTTTTTGACTTCCCTATTTTACCACTTCTAACCCAGCTGAAATGTTGGTATCATCTTGACTTGTCACTTACAGTCATTCCACATGACTCTTAGTGCTATTTACAATAACTCTAGAGTATGTCCCTTTCTCTCCACTCATATTTCTAATTTGCTTCAAATTTATCTTTTACTACAAATCATCCTCCAGAGTGAGTTTCTAACTGTTATGGGCCCAGAGCACCCCAGAAGTTCTCTGAGCTACATCAAGGAACCTTTTCCTTGAGAAACTAAACCAAAAGACAGACACACCTAAAGAGATAAGTGGCACTGGGACTGGGGCTGAGCTAGCTCCGGTACCGCCACCCTTCAAGTCTCCTCCACCCCTGGGGAGATAAGTTTGGGTGTGGCTGCTGCTTTTGTGTAGAGAGATGGCTTGAGAGCTTTGCAGCCACTCCTCACCCAACTCCTCCAGCCACCACCAGTGGGGGATGGTCCTTCCTCACTAAGGGAACTTTCCACCCCCAACAGTCCTCTATAAAAGTATCTGCCTGTCTCCTACTTGAAGAAATTGGTATCTCAGAGCCACACTCTGTGCCATGCCTCTCTCCCCATGAGAAGTCCAATGATTTCTCTCTTGGTTTCCCTTCTCTTCCCCTGCCCTAAATAAACTACCATCTTATTCTAATTGCTTTTGTGTGCAAGAGGGTGTAATTCTTTAAAGAGGAATTCCTAAGGACCCCAAACCCCCATCCTATTTTCCCCATAACATAACCCATAAATTCCAACTGTTTTATTACCAAGATTAAATATAAGGTCCTCTGGCAATGTAAGGCCCTTTGCAGTGTAACCCTTTCTGACTTTTCAAGTCAAGCCAACCATCATTTATTAAATGCTTATGTTAACCTGGAAATTGCCTAACCAAAAAAAAAAATAGTGGAATCATGGGGAATTATATTCAGGAGAGTATAAGCATTAGTGACCACAGATGCTCTAGGAATCATAGGAACATTCACTGCTCAGGTCTTGGACAAGCAGTCACATGAGCTCAAGAAAGACGAATTATAGGGAGCTAAAAGACCAAAGGATAGGTAGTACTTAATAAGAAGCCTAATGCTCCTAATTGCCTCTGAAAAGGGGATAGAGTGAGATTCAAGGAAGAGGTTTAGAAGGATCCAACAGAATTTGGTTTGGAGAGGCACTAAGAACCTTACCAACTTCAGAAGAGTTAAAAGCCCGGGGGTAGGATAGCAGGATGGGACTTCTTCCAGGAGTGGGGAAAAGCAGATTAAGACTGGAGCTGTCAGGATATGGGGAAAGCTTTATCAGAAAGAGGGAGAGCTGGATATCATTATGGGGAGAGAATTAAATAGAGTTCTATATCTGGTGAAAGTCACAGCCTAGAAGGTGGCGAGCTGCATCTTTTTACATTTTCATTAGAAATTAATTGTAACAGTAGTCATATCTTTCAGAAAAAATAGATGATACCTCATTAAGGTTGGCTCTGATAATTCACACTTTTTGCCTAAAAATACCATTAATAGTTAGTACAACTTTTAAAAGGTAGAATATTAAGGGAAAGGAAAAGGTTAAAACAGCATAAATGTTTTTAACAATAACACCAGATAGTAAAACAAATTACAGTTGAATATCCTATTTTGAAATTAAACTTACTCCAACATTAAGTTACTAAACACAGAAAACCATCATAATATTTGAATTGCTAGGGGTATGAAAACTTGAAATATCTGTGAAGCTTGAAGAAAACAGTAAAAGTTTAAGAAAGTTAAAACAAAGTTGTTTTTAACTACCACACCATTATTAATGTGTATAATTATTACTGCTTAACAGTTATTGAGAAAAACTATGAAACAGCACCACTGCTAAGTGCAAGAAATTTTTTTGGCATATTAGGGAAACCTCCAGTTTTCAGAATTTTAAAATGTGTTCTTATTTTTCCCAGAGTCAAACATTCATTATACCTAGATAGTGAGTATCACAGAGGGAAAACTTGAACCCAGACTTTGAGATCACATTTTTGTGAATTCACAGTAATACTGCATTTCTTTTTTTTCTTTTTTTTTAGTGAGGCAATTGGGGTTAAGTGACTTGCCCGGGGTCACACAGCTAGTAAATGTTAAGTGTCTGAGGCTGGATTTGAACTCAGGTACTCCTGACTCCAGGGCTGGTGCTCCATCCACTGTGCCACCTAGCTGCCCCAATACTGCATTTCTAAGCAAACAGCTTTGAGTATTTGACATTGTAACAATTGCACTTATAGCAATTTGTAAACTCAAAAGAATACTCTATAATTATCACATATCCATATTACAAATTGACAAACTGAAGTAACTTGCTTTAAGGTCATGCAATTAACAAATTTCCAGATCCAAATTTTTAAACAATTTATCTTAATGCAAATCTCAAAATAACCGGCGACTTTAAAACTCCACACATCTTATTAGAAGACATATTTCATTTAAAATAGGATGAATAAATTCAGTTACAATTGGAACTATTCCCAACTAGTAAATTCTCAATTTATCTGAAGCCCATCTATTAGCATTTCAATATCAGACCCTTATTATTGATATGGGGAGAGCGATAGGAGAAAGCACGTGGGTCCTTAGGATTCCTCTGTAAAGAATTACACTCTCGCACAAGACCTAATCAGGAATAAGAGAACAGGTTTATTGGGGTACAAGAGAAACCGGCCGGGAGGAAGGTTTTGCCAGAACAAAACGCTTCCCCCAACTGACTTGTGGGGTGCCATTTTATAGGGTTTCCATGGGGGGTGGGTAAGAGTCTCTTATTGGGTGAGGGGCTGGTGGTCTTCCTGCATTGCGCTGTGGTAGGAAGAATCCCTCGTGAGAGATCTGGTGGTGGGTGTCAACTTTGTCCTGATGGGTCTAAGCAGTCTGCTGATGGGTGGTTCCAGGTGGTCTTCTCCTGGATTACCTCATCCAGATGCTTAGGAGGACTGGAATGTGGGGTGATGGTCCTGGAGCATGCTCAGTTCAATCTGTGCCACTTATCTCCGTTAGGTGGGTGTGTGTGTCCTTGATTGTGTTCAAGGAGAAGCCTACTTGATTTCAAGGGAAAACCCCTGAGGTTTCAAGGAAAAGGTTCCTTGAACCCCCCAGAGAATTGTTGGGGTGACCGGGGCCCATAATCCTCCCATGACATTATCATTTTTACCTGGTGATAAACACTGGTGACTTGAGAAGCCAGATAGTTCCCCAAATTTAAAAAGAACCATAATTTGGGATTCATAAAACCTAGATTTAAACTAATATTGAAGATCAATTCTCAACTAAAGTTTGAACAAATTTCTTAAAAACAGGTAATAAAATCAAACTAGTCTTTCTGCCTCTCTGTGTAAATTACCTTTCTGACAATTCTACTTTGAGTGGCACCCTAATCCTAACTGAGTGCAAGATAAAGGACTTAGCTTGAAAAACAAGGGACACACATACACATATAGAACATTTTAACACAAATAGCATTCTACAAGGACAGACACAAAAATAATGGTAAAATAACCTTAAAATAATTTAGCATGCACAAATTGAGTTCTCCTCTATCCTCAAAGACCTATTAATTTGAGCCAGACCAATTTTTTTTTTAAATAAAATTAGACCTTTTTCTGAGGGACAAAATGTTCTATCAAAAATCCTATTTTCCTCCCTCTTTCTTTTTTTTTTTTAAGGGAGGAGGGTTCAGTTTCAGATTCTCACTTAATTGATTCAAAATGCCATTGAAAAAGGAAAAAGAAAAAAAAAACAAAGTCCCACTCAGGGCCTTTAGCTGGCAGAATCAAAACCAAACTCAAAAAGGAGTGACCCCACTGTGGCCACCAGTGTAGTGGGTCAGACTTGAATCCTGCTAGTACTTGCAATCATGTGGTACATGATTTGAAAACAAAACCCGGCAGCCATCCTTTCTAGGACCTGTCGGAGTAGCCATACATGGTCCATAAAAACCTGCAGCCATCCCCTTTTGGGGGACCTGTCAGAATGGACCCATTACAAAAATCATCCATGGACATAACCAGACCCCCGACCAAAGAGCTTTTTAGGAACTCAAGCGAAAAGAATGCGAGTTCTGAATTTGAGAGACCCTTACCCAAGCCAGGCCTCCGAATTTGAGTCCAGACTGGAACACAAAAGATTCCTGCAGGCACCAAGCATCCAAAAACGGTGGCTGGCTGGGCACGGAGTCTTCAAATCCCGGAAAGAGCCCCCATATGTTAACCTGGAAATTAAGGAAACAATATAGGAGAAATAAGGTCTTTAATCGGGGCAGAGGAACTATAGCTCGCAAAGCTTGGAAGCTAGGAATACCCAAAGATGGGAACAGAAGACAGGGTTTTAATGGGGTAACAGAACAAAAAGGGAACCAAAAGATTGCTCCATATAGATAGCTAATTAATGTAAATGAACCTTTGACAAAAGAAATAATAGAACTGTTCCAATAGGCATTACTGACTCTGAACAGAAACTACTTAATGTAACTGGACCCTTTTTACATAATAACATAAAGTCCAGGGAATAAGATGGGAAACTTTGGGAGTGGATAAGTTGCTTGAGCGAAGGTCCCTAAGTCCATCAAGAGTCTGGAAATGACAAAGACTGCCAGCCCCAGGCAAAGAAAACATATCAAAGAGAGGGGGTAAAAAGAAAGAAAACAGTCAGATTAATGATGTTATCCATTTTAGGTAGGGTCCATATAGGGATAGTTTGGGAGATTCAGGAATGCAGTTGCAGAGGAATGAAGACATGGCTCCTCAGTAACAGAGACTCCATAACACAGGCTCCTCTATAACATAGAGGTTCTTGGAGGAACCAGCTAATCAGAAGCCTCAGGGACAAAGAATCTTTTCATTCAGGAGTGGATTGTAGCAGGGAATGTGATTGCTTTCACAGAAACATTATGAGAGATTCAAGAGTGCAAAGAACACTTAAGTGTTCCCACAAAGTCCATGACACATCTATATTGTCCATGCCTCTCCTTAAACATGACACTCCAATTTTCAACTTTGTGTATTTTCCCTGGAGGCCTCCCATTCATGGAATGTTTTTACTTTTGGTTCCTGGTTTCCCTCAAGAAACAGTACCTTCTGCAAGAGTCCTTTCCTGCTTCCTGGTCTCCCTCCCATTTAGACCTCATCCCCACCCATTTAGACCACACCCACACCCCCTCTTTTGTATATAGCTATGTACATATTATTCCCCCTTAGAATGTAAGCTCCTTGAGGGTGGGGACCATGTTTTCCCCTTTTTTCCTGTAGCCCCAGTGCTTTTCATGTCTAGTACATAGTGAGCAATTAATAAATATAAGTATAAATATAAATGATGTAGGATGAGTTTAATTGATCAGATTGGTCGTGAGGCATCCCAAAGAATTACAAGAGTCAGTGACTAAGTTTCCCAAGTGTTATTGCAATACTGTGAGTGACCACAGGGAGGACACCATGGAGGTGTTTCTCCAATAGGGAAAGAGAAGACAAGTTATATTTATAGTATGGATAAATTGATTATCAGTCTCATAATAATCTCTACCTTAGGGAGGTACAGGGGAGACCCTATCCTAATATGGAGTTCCTGGAGGCTTAAGCCAACCCATGAAGCAAGTCCCTTTTTCCAAAGAGGTGTGTTTTGGGGGTTTATACGTTATAAGGTGAACTGGGGACAAATTTGGCTTTTTCTGTGCATGTTGCCTCAACTGTGTTTTTCATTCCCTGGCCTAGTTTCTGGGTATTAACACTTATCAATTAGGATTTCTTTAGCCTGTCTCTATGTTTTTGTTGTAGTTAAGGTCTCTATGACCTGTCTCTTTATTTCTGTTTTAAGTGGTGATTAATGGGGGTAATTAATAGAAGCCAGACCTCCAGGTACCAGTTAACAAGAACATGCCAGCCCATGTTCTAGGGCTTAACAAAGCAAGGTTTGCACAGCTGAGTGCTCTTGGACCCTGGGAGACTGACCAAGCATTGTCTCTGGAAACTCTTGCTGCTTCAGTGACCATGACCCAAGTATGGGGAGGGGGAACTCAGTCAGAGGGGCTACAGAGAACCTTCTGGGTTCACCACATTTAGTAGAATTTGTGAATCCAGTTGGTCCTCCAGCACTCCCAACCCCACTGTTGGTCATTCATTTCTGCTTTGTCTAATACAGGGTTATTTGAAGTCTTATATTTTATATTTTTGTATTCATCTATTTCTTTAAGTGGTCATTTTTGTCAGCATTTAAGTCAAGCAAATCAGTTTCTCATAATTTCTTTAATTCTTCAGTTTTTTTAAATCTTCCTTTTTATTTTGATAAACATGACTTTATTTATCTTGCTTGCTTGGCAAACTGATTACCCTATGCCCAAAGGGCTATAGAACTGTGCACACCCTTGGATCCATCAATACCACTGATAGGTTTATATCCCAAAGATATCCCCGAAACTGAAAAAAGAACTATTTCTACAAAGAAATTTATAGCAGCTATCACTGTGGTGGCTAAGCACTGGAAATCAAAGGAATGCTCATTAATTGAGGAATGGCTAAACAAGCTGTGGCATCTGATGGTGATGGGATATGATTGTGCTCTAATGAAGAGCAGGATGATTTCAGAAAATCCTGGAAAGACTTGTAGGAACTGATGTATAGTGAAGTGAGCAGAACCAAGAGGACACTGTACACAGAGAGAGCAATATTGTTTGGTGAAGAATTGTTAATGACTTAACTATGCTCAGCAATATAACAATCAAAGACAATCCCAAAGGACTCATGATACTATCCACCTCCAGAGAAAGGACTGATACTGAACACAGATGGAAGCATGCTATTCTTCACTTTCTTTCATTTTTTTTCCTTTATTAAGGGTTTTTAATGCAATTACTAACATGGTAATGTCTTACGTAACTGCACATAGGAATTCAAAACTTCAGATAAAATGTTTATCATTTTAAAAAGAAAGAAAGAAAGTGTGACAGAGCCAATTAGATAGGAATAAAAGATGTGTTTTGTAACAGTGGACTTCAAAGAGGTAGGTTGGCAACCCACTTTGGACATTTCCACTGTTTTCTCCAGGCACAGTCAGTTATCTTTATGCATGAAAAGTGTACATATTCAGATGGTAAAAATAAGTCCAATGTTGGCTTTGGCAAAAACAAATGAAACTTGACTCTATTGAATATCAAAACTGACATTTGTATTTTAAAATCAGAAGTGTTTTTTAATCTAAACTAGAATGCCTTTTAAAAATTCTTAAATTTTTTTCTATTTAATATCTAATTAAAAAATCAGGGGGCTGCTAGGTGGTGCAGTGGATAAAGCACCTGCCCTGGATTCAGGAGTACCTGAGTTCAAATCCGGCCTCAGACACTTCACACTTACCAGCTGTGTGACCCTGGGCAAGTCACTTAACCCCCTTTGCCCCGCAAAAAACAAAAAACAAACAAAAAAAAAATCAAAGGTAGTACTCACCACACATTTAGCTCTGACATATGTGTAACATCAGAATAAAGCATGTTGGTTATTCCTTGAAAAAATCTCTTTGGTTGATCTTCAGTATCCATTTCACCTGTGGAAAAGAAGCAATAAAAAATGCTCATTATGGGGGGAAAAAGTACTCACCATTAGTCTGAAAAGACCAGTTTATCTATCCACCTTTCCATCCATCCATCCATTTTATCTATTATCTATCATAACTGTTTCTTTCTCTATCATTATAAGTGGAAATCATCACAAGACAGAAAGAAGCAGTTGAAGTAAAGAAACTAAATGAAACTTGGTGAAGGGTTCAATTAAAGCATGTCTTCCCAAGAGCATTTAAAGCTACAACTAGAAGAATCACATTAAAAATAGGAATCAGGAGGACTTAAGTTCAAATGCAGCTTCAGACACTTGACACTCACTATATGTGTGACTTTGGGCAAGTCACTTAACCCCAACTGCCTCACCATAAAACAAAAACAAAAACAAAAATAGAAATGATCTAAAAAAGTATTTTAAAACAAATTAAAGTGTATCTATTACATTTGAGTTGTAACACCACAGTCTCTGATATGTTGTATACAGAAGTAAAGATGAGACAAGTCTAGCAACTAGAACAAACATACAAAGAAAGTTATTGATTAAGGTGCCTTTTTTTTTTAAAGCCCACTGAAGGTTTGATTTTCAAGAAAGCTGAAAGGGAGAAAGATACCAAAGAGTTAGCAGAGAAAAAACCTATGGCAATTAATATAATACCAAAAGGCAACAAAATACTAATCTACATATTTACTTGCTCAAATTTATAATACTTTTATAATTTATAATACTTCTAAAAATGCTTAAAGTACAGTTAATTTTATAGATGAAGAAAATGAAGCAAAAGTGGTTTAAGTGCCTAGGTCCAGAAGATGAATTTACTTGTTTCCAGGTCAGGAATTTTATCCACTGTACCATGTGACTGCCCAACTCACCACCCAGTTTATTATTTATTTAATATGAAAAACTGATTTTGTAGAACCTTAAAAGTTTTCTGCCAACAAAGAATAAGAAAGAGGTAAACATGTCTGTTATCGTTAAAGAAGATAACTTCCTTAAGATTTAAATCTACTTGACCTAGGCCTGGAGATGTGAGGGCCTGAGTTTAATTCTAGACTCAGACATTTATCAGCTATGAGACCTAGGTAAGCCACTTAGCCATGTTTGCCTTAGTTTCCTCATTTGTAAAATGAGCATTATAATACACCTACCTGCCAGGTTGTGAGGATCAAATGAAATATTAAATTTGAAAAGCTTAATATGGCACCTGGCATGTAGTAAGTTAGAACTACATAAAAGTAGCTATTATTATTATTATTAATGACAGAGGGTGCAATTTGAAGAGAAGACATCATGAAATGAGGCCAATTATGCAATAAATGAGAACAACCTTTTAATTTGTGACAGGGATTAATGCAAAGGTAGCAGCAACTGTGTCATGTGATATGAAAAGTAGCAAAGAGGGAGCTGTCTTTTTTTCCCTGCGTGAAATACAAAGCAAGGTTCTCAGCTAAAAATATGGGAGAAGGCAAAAGTATGGGAGGTTTGAGAATAGACGAAACATTTTAGAAAAGTTGCAGTGGGACAGTTACTTAAAAAATTGTTTTATAGCAGTAAGGGCCCAGTTGAGGTTTGAATAGTGTAGGAGTGAAAAAGTTAGAAGATAGTGGGAAGCTTGTAGGGCAAGATCAGGATTATGATAAGGGACAAGGAATTCAAGAAAACAGTAAAGAGCTGAAATGGTCAAGAAGGAGAGTATATCATTGATGACCAAGGGTCATGGTAAAGATGAACAAAAGGAATTTAGAGTTGTAATGACAACAGTATGATAAATACGTTCTCAGTAAGTATTACAATTCTATTTTGAAATTCATGTACATGTACAGTACCTTTTCTTTTTACTGCTCCAAGTATACTTGGTCTAATACAGTTGATGGGACTATGACTTCTTCTGCTAAAGTTATATATAACAATATATTGTCAGTAATAGATATATTATTTAATAATGAAAATAACAGTAGTAATGAGATGTATAGAATTATAAGACAATAAAGGAAAAATCATTACAATTAAGGGAAAGGTTTCTAGTTCCAAGTCCATCAACTAATCATAATAATTATGGTTTACATAATCCATTTTTCATATTTCACTGATCCCTTAGAAAACTTTTTTAAAAGTTATTTTAGTGTTGTGAATCTAAAAACAGAACCACAGGATTTTTAAGATATTGCTTTAAGTAACTCTCTGGCTGAGAAAATAAGCAACTATACTTGATTCAATTTTTAACTAGGTAAATGTCATAGTTACTCAAGTAGATGAAAACTTATTACTTGAATATATCAGATATTTTATTAAATACTCAACATGTATTTGTGTTGGAAGTCAGCAAGGACATTATGGCAGACAACAGCTATTACATCCATAATCACATCAATACAGAATTTTGTGTGTGCTAATACACTATAATAATTACCACCTCCCCCCCAAAAATAATTATAACCCATATGTACTATCTCATCTGTAGACAGTAGTGTGACTAGCACAGGCTATCTATTGCTCTTTACTCTCTCATCTTCAATGATTTTTTCAATTATTCTTAATTCTACGTGTCCTGATTTTCATCATTCATAATGAAGAACCTTCTAAGATTCTAGGTCATTCATTTCCTTAGCTTCTTCAACCTTCATGACCTCCATTTTCATTGTCTTAGCTGTCCAAGAGGTCTCACACCTTAGTTTTCCAGTCATTTAAAAATGGTCAAACTTAACTTTAAATAAATCATGCATGGTCCAATCCCTGAGAAATAAAAAATATGGGACTATGACAGAGTGCCTAGAATGTGGAATGGAACTCAAGGAAGTTAAAGCCAAAAAAAAGAGAGGTCCCATATATATCAAAATTGTGTGGAGTAGCAAAGAACTGGAAACAAAGTAGTTGGGGAATGACTAAACAAGAATGTAAGAGATAAAAAAATATGAAGAATTAAGAGAAGCTTAGGAAGAGCTGGATAAACTAATAAGTGATATGAAGAGAACCATAAAAAAATATATAAAGTATGTTAATGAAAAAATTAAAACTGACATTATTATTATAGTAATGATCAAAATGTTTCCTTAGTTGAAGAATTGAAAGGAATGAGGGGGCTACAGGTGACAATACTGCACTTACTCTCTGACTCAGTTGATGTTTTGGGGAAGAGGAGAATATTCAGAAATAGGTAACATAAATAGAAAGGTATTAGTCAAAAAAATTTTTTTAAAGGACCACTAAAAAGTGGCACTAGTATATTCTCTGATCTCTTTTCTCTTCTTCCAGCTCTTCTATCTTTCACATAGTTTCATTCTTTCAGTTCTGTCTTTGTTTCCTACAAATATGCCAAACTTTCTCTTGTACTCTTTTTTTTTTCCCGAAGCAATGAGGGTTAAGTGACTTGCCCAAGGTCACACATCTAGTAAGTGTCAAGTGTCTGAGGCTAGATTTGAACTCAGGTCCTCCTGAATTCAGGGCTGCCCCTCTTGTACTCTCTCTTTTCCTCCACATCTACTTTGTCCTCAGCCTCTTAAAATCTGGCTTTCATTCTCAATGCTACTGAAACTGCTTCTTCAAAAGTCACTAACAATTGGACCAGATATTTTCACATGTGAATTTTACCACAAGTGAATTCAACCAAGAACAATTAAGCTCAATACTTTATGAACTATTGGGAAAAATAGGGGAAGGAGTCCTACCAAATTCTTTTTTTGAGATGAATATGGGTGCTAATAACCAAACCACGAAGAGCCAAAACTGAAAAAGAAAAGTATTGATGAAGTTCCCTAATGAATACTGAACCAAAATTTCTAAATAAAATATTCAGATTACAGCAATATTTTATGCCAGGAATTCAAGGCTGGTTCATCACCATCAGCATAACTGACCATATAAATAACAAAACCAACACTAGAGAGCATAGGAATAAATGGAGCTTACCTCAAAATGATTAACAATTATCTAAAACCATCAACAAGCATTCATTGTCTGTAATAGGGATAAGCTAGAAGCCTTCCTAATAAGATCAGAGGTGAAGTAAGATTGCTCATTATCACCTGTATCATTTAATACTGTACTAGAAATGTTAGCTATAGCAATAAGAGAAGAAAAGGAATTAGCACAGGCAATGAGGAAATAAAACTCTCACTCTTTGCAGAGTATACTTAGGAAATCCTACAGAATCAACTAGAAAACTGCTTGAAATTACTAGCAACTTTAGCAAAGTTGCAGGATACAAAAAAAAAACCTCACATAAAGCATCAGTATTTCTATTACCCAAAAGGCCCAGCAACAACTGATAGAAAAAGAAATCCTATTTAAAATAACTATAGACAACATAAAATACTTGGGAGTCTACCTCCCAAGACAAACACAGCAACTATATGACCAGAAGTAAATATTTTTCACACAAATAAATCTAAACAATTAGAAAAATTTTAATTGCTCATGGGCAAGCCAGTATTATAAATGACAATATAATATAATAATGTAATTTATTATTTTATAATAATAAAATGATGGTCCTTCCTAAATTAATTTATTCATTTAGTACTATACTATTCAAACTATCAAAAAACTTTATAGATATCGAAAAAAACAATAACAAAATTCATCTGGAAAAAACAAAAGCTCAAGGATATAATGGAAATCAATGAAAAAAATATGAAAGAGGATGGTACCACTACAGTAATTTAGTATATGACACACCCAAAGAGCCATGCTTTTGGAATAAAAACTCACTATTTGACAAAAACTGCTGGGAAAAACTGGAAAACAGTACAGCAGAAACCAGGTATAGACTAACATCTCACACCCACATTTCAGAGATCAATTTTTAGGAGGGAGCTTTAATCCTATTGAGAGAAAAGACCCTATTTGGACTTTTCTCAGAGCCTTAAAGACATTGAGTGAGTCTAGTTTCAAGCCCCACCACTTTGTTGCCCACGCTTACCAGCAGGGAGCCACAAGGCACACAAGACCTGCTCTTCATGGTAGCTAAGCTTAGGTGGCAGTTCACCTTGAGGGGCCCAAGGTGATTCCCACGTGACCCCAATGTTCAAACCCCAATTTGTGTTTCTTGACAAGTTATGTATGGTTATGTATGTTAACACAGCACTGTTCTAGTGAGGAATGGGGACGTTCTTGCCTAGAATAAGTTTAAGGTCTAGTGCTGCAACCTGATTGGTCAACTGGTGCAATCTGGTTGTTAAAAGGGCAGTCTGATTGGTCAACTGATACAATCTGATTGGTGCTCACAGTTACCATATATGGGAGGTTGGTGCCACATGTTGTGATTGGTTGTTTTTGTAATGCTGTATGTAAATGGGAACTATAATGCCATGAGGGACCCTTGGTGGGTAACATTGTGGGACCTCACTTCAGTGCACTCTCTGGTACATTCAGAAGAGTGACCATCTTCGAAGATGAATAAAGACAGCTCCTAGCAACACTTGAGCTGCTAACACTTGAGTTGAACAACATTATTTGAGCTTTGTTTATAACACTGTTCAGGATATACAGGGGAGGTGGAGAATAGACTATTAAACCACACCAATCTGAATGTGCCTTTGCTCTCAGAGGGTTTCTCCCTCTAGACCTTGATGTCATCATGCCAGAGCTCATTTTAATATGGACCAGCCTCAAGTAACATCAATCAATGGAACTGAATGACACTGACCAAATGGCTTTGACCAGTGGGTAAGGAGCCACCTCTACTGCAAGAGGAAGGGTACTGGACCACAAGATGCTTACTTTTTTTTTCCCTGGGACTCTCCTGAGCTCACCAGGCACCCTCTCCTCCCTCTTTCTTGACCAAATGTTTTGGGTATGTAATAGTTTAGGTCTGTAATCCTGTGACTAGTGAAGAAGTTAGGGAAACGCTACACAGTCAATTGTTTACTAATATTTAATATACTTTAATAATAAATGCTTAATGCTAAAAACTGTTGCAATGGCCATTAATTTATAAGTAGCTAATATTTTAGTAACCCCAGCACAGTCACACAATAATTTAATAAATACAATATGAACAGGAAATTTTCAAGCAAAAAAAGCAAAGGTATCTATAATCATATGAAAAAATGCTCTAAATCATGACTGATTAGAGAAATGCAAATTAAATAACTGAGGTATCACTTCACACCTATGAGAGTGGCAAATATAACAAAAAAGGACAATATTGGATATTGGAGGGGATATGGGAAAACTGGGATGCTAATCCACTTCTGGTGGAGTTGTGAAAATATCTAACCATTCTGGAGAGCAATTTGGAACCAAAAGGCTATAGAACTGTGCATACCTTTGATCTAGCAATATCACTGCTAGGTTTATATCTCAAAGACATCCCCCAAAAGAAAAAAAAGACCTATTTGTAGAAAAATATTTGTAGCAGCTCTTTTTGTGGTGTTTAAGAATTAGAAATCAAAGGAATGCCCATTAATTGGGGAATGGCTAAACAAGCTGTGGTATATGATGGTGATAGAACATTCTTGTACTCTAAGAAAGGACAAGCAGGATGACTTCAGAAAGGCCTGGAAAGACATGTATGAAATGATAAATTATGAAGTGAGCAGAATCAAGAGAATATTGTGCACAGAGACAGCAAAACTGTTTGATAAAGAATTGTGAATGACAATGATCCAAGACAATCCCATACTATCCACTTCCAAAGAAAGAACTGATATTAATGGAACAGACTGAAGCATGCTATTTTTACTTTCTTTCATTTTTTTCTTTTATTCAAGACTTCTAGTACAAAATGACTGATATGGTAAAGTTTTACATAATTGTACATGCATCATCTGTATCTGATTGCTTACTGCCTCAGGGAAGCAATTGGGGTTAAGTGACTTGCCTAGGGTCACACAGTTGGTAAGTGTTAAGTGTCTGAGGCCAGATTTGAACTCAGGTACTCCTGACTCCAGGGCTCATGCTCTATCCACTGCACCACCTAGATGCCCCTACCACTCTCTCTTAATGTCTTTTTTTTTTCTTTCTTTCTTTAAACTTCTTTCCTCCACCCAAAGTCCAAAAGTAAATCTACTTCTCACCTTCTTTATCAAGGACTTTCACCTAGGTTCACAACCTCAGTGGCTATCTTCAAATATTCACCCTTTCTGACTCCATCTCCTGGCTCGATGTATTTTCACAGGCTACCCCCTTTCTGGAATGTTCCCCCTAACTATAATTAATTCCTCCTCTAAGCACTCAATACATTCTAATCTATATTACAATTAATTGCATATATGCCTTATTTATTCATAAGCCCACTTTTATATTTTATTGAACTGAAACTGAGATTTGGAAAAAGACAGCAAGGCAGAAGAGAGAAAGGGGAGGAAGCTGGTCTTTAAAAGAAGGAAATAACTTAATAAATAATAGGTGGGAGGGGAAGTTGGAAGTTTAAGGTATTACAAGTGGATAAATAATTATTCGTACCACAGTACTAAAAGTCATTTGATGAATATAGTTTTTTGAATTATGAAGAATATACTCCATAATTTCACCATGTGGAAATTTTTTGTAAATACTCAATTTGTTTTTTTTTAAATATCATAGAGCCCCCATTAAGGTCCAACACATCAAGATTCTTCAAAGCTCTGAAATCAGAAGGAAGCTTATTGAATTCCACCAAGTTCTCAGGTGTTGCTTAGAAAGATATGCCTATAATAGAGGAAACAGACAGTAATACTATACCTAGTAAGGGATCAGAATCTTCCCTTCTCAGAATTAGATAAATCTAGCCACAAAATAAATAAGGAAGAAGTGAAAGAGGTGAATAGAACACTATAAAAGTTAGACATAATAGATATCTGGAGAAAATTGAATGGGGATAGAAAGGAATATGCCTTTTTCTCAGCAGTACATGTCACATTTTCAAAAACTAACCATGTATTAGGGCACAAAAACATCATAGTCAAATGTAGAAAGGCACAAATATTAAATGCATTCTTCTCAGATCATGATGCAATAAAAATTACATGTAATAAAGAGCCATGGAAAGGTAGACTGAAAATCAATTGGAAACTAAATGATTTCATTGTAAAGAATGAGTGGGCCAAACAACAAATCATAGAAACAATCAATAACTTTATCCAATAGAATGACAATGAGACAACATACCAAAATCTATGGGATGCAGCCAAAGCAGTGTTTAGGGGAAATTTTATAGCTCTAACTGCTTACATGAATAAAAAAGAAAAAGATATCAACGAATTGGGCATGCAACTTAAAAAGCTAGAAAAAGAACAAATTAGAAATCTCCAATTAAATACTAAATTAGAAATCCTGAAAATTAAAGGAGAAATTAATAAAATTAAAGGCAAGAAAACTATAGAATTGATCAACAAAACTAAGAGCTGGTTTTATATAAAAAAAAACAATAAAATAGATAAACCACCGGTTAATTTAATTAAAAAATATTTGATTAAAAAATTTGAAAAAAAAAGAAGAAAACCAGATTACCAGTATCAAAAATGAAAGGGATGAGCTTACCACCAATGAAGTGGAAATTAAAGTAATAATTAGGAACTATTTTGCCCAACTGTATGCCAATAAATTTGACAATCTAAATGAAATGGATAAATATTTACAAAAATACAAACTGCCCAAGTTAACTGAAGAGGAAATAAAATCCTTAAATAAACCCATATTAGAAAAAGAAATTGGGGCAGCTAGGTGGCGCAGTGGATAAAGCACCAGCCCTGGATTCAGGAGTACCTGAGTTCAAATCCGACCTCAGACACTTAACACTTACTAGCTGTGTGACCCTGGGCAAAGTCACTTAACCCCAATTGACTTACCAAAAAAAAAAAAAAAAAGAAATTGAACAAGCCATTAATGAACTCCTAAAAAAAAACCCCTCAGGGCCAGATGGGTTTATAAGTGAATTCTACCAAACATTTAAAGAACAACTAATTTCAATATTATATGAATTATCTGGAAAAATAGGTGAATGAATTCTAGCAAATTCATTTTATTACACCTATATGGTGGTGATACCAAAACCACGCAGAGCCAAAACAGAGGAAGAAAATTATAGACCAGTTTCCCTAATGATTATTGATACTAAAATCTTAAATAAGATATTAGCAAGGAGATTACAGCAAGTGATCATCAGGATAATACACTATGACCATGTGGGATTTATACCAGGAATGCAGGGCTGGTTCAACATTTGGAAAATTATTAACATAATCAACCAAATCAATAAGAAAACTAACCAAAAGCATATGATAATTTCAATAGTGGCAGAGAAAGCTTTTGACAAAATACAGCACCCATTCCTAATAAAAACACTAGAGTGCTTAGGAATAGGTGGAGCTTTCCTTAAAATAATAAGCAGTATCTATCTAAAACCATCAGCAAGCATCATATATGTAATGGAGATAAGTTAGAGGCCTTCCCAATAAGATCAGGGGAGAACAGGGATGTCCATTATCACCTCTATTATTTAATATTGTACTAGAAATGTTAGCATTAGCAATCAGAGAAGAAAAAGGAATTAAAGGAATTAAAATAGGCAAGGAGGAAACAAAACTATCACTCTTTGCAGATGATATGATGGTATACTTAGAGAATCCTAGAAAATCAACTCAAAAATTACTGGAAACAATTAACAACTTTAGCAAAGTAGCAGGATATAAAATAAATCCACATAAATCATCAGCATTCCTATACATGACCAACAAAGTTCAGCAGCAAGAGATAGAAAGAGAAATTCCATTTAAAGTAATGATAAACAATATAAAATACTTGGGAGTCTACTCGCCAAGACAAACCCAGGAACTCTATGAACACAATTACCAAACACTTTTCACACAAATCAAATCAGCTCTAAATAACTGGAAAGATATCAATTGCTCATGGATAGGCCAAGCTAGTATAATAAAAACAATTCTACCTAAATTATTTTACCCATTCAGCACCATACCAATCAGACTACCTAAAAATTATTTTATGTAGCTAGAAAAAAATAACAAAATTCTTCTGGAAAAACAAAAATATCAAGGAAAATAAATATCAAGAATATCAAAAAAAATGCACAGGAAGGTAGGTTAAATCTGGAGCAGTCATCAAAACTATCTGGTACTGGCTAAGAAATAGAATGAAGGATCAATGGAATAGTCTAGGCACAAGAAACACAGTAGTAAATGACTTTAGTAAGGTACTGTTTGATAAAACCAAAGACTCTAGCTTCTGGGATAGAAATTCAGTATTTGACAAAAACTGCTGGGAAAACTGGAAGATAGTATGGCAGAAATTAGGCACAGACCAACATCTGACACCTTATACTAAAATAAGGTCAAAATGGGTACATGATTTAGACATAAAAGGTGACACCATAGGTAAATTAGGAGAGAAAGGAAGAGTATACCTATCAGATCTTTGGAAAGGAAAACAGTTTATGACCAAACAAGAGACAGAGTATATTATAAAATGCAAAATGGATGATTTTGATTACATTAAATTAAAAAGGTTTTGTACAAACAGAAGCAATGCATCCCAAATTAGAAGGGATTCAGAAAGCTAGGAAAAAAATTTTATGGCCAGTACTTCTGATAAAGGCTTCATTTCTAAAATATATAGGGAACTAAATAAAATTTATAAGAATCCAAGTCATTCCCCAATTGAGAAATGGTCAAAGGATATGAACAGGTAGTTTTCTGATGAAGAAATCAAAGCTATCTATTGCTAAATGAAAAAATGCTCTAAATCACTATTGATTAGAGAGATGCATATTAAAACAACTCTGAGGTACCACCTGACACCTATCAGATTGGCTAACATGAAGGAAAAAAGGAAAATAATAAACATTGGAGAAGCTGTGGAAAAATTGGAACACTAATGTATTGTTGGTGGAGCTGTGAACTGATCCAACCATTCTGGAGCAATTTGGAATTATGCCCAAAGGGGTATAAAGCTGTGCATACCCTTTGACCCAGCAATACCACTTTTGGGTCTTTTCCCAAAGAGATCATGGAACGGGGAAAGGGACCCACATGTACAAAAATATTTATAGCTGCTCTTTTTGTGGTGGCAAGGAATTGGAAATTATGGGGGTGTCCATCAATTGGGGAGTGGCTGAACAAGTTGTGGTATATGAATGTAATGGAATTCTATTGTGGTGTAAGAAACAACGAGCAGGAGGAGTTCAGAGAAACCTGGAAGGACTTGCATGAACTGATGATGAGTGAGATGAGCAGAACCAAAAGAACATTACATACCATATCATCAACATTATGTGTTGATCAACTGTAATGGTACAAGAAAAGTTCCAAATGACTCATGATGGAAAAGGTTCTCCAAATGCAGAAAAAAAAAATGCACTGTGGAATACGGATGCTGATTGGACCATACTATTTCTTTTGTTTTGGGTTTTCTGTTCTGCTGTGGGTTTTCTGTTCTGAGGTTTTTCCTTTTTGCTCTGATTCTTCTCTTATAATTTGACTAATGCAGAAATATGTTTAATGTTATTATGTATATATAACCTATATCAGATTACCTGCTGTGTAGAGAAGGACGGAGGGGAGGAAGGGAGAAAAATTTGAAATTGGAAATCTTATATAAATAATTGTTGAAAACTATCTCTACATGTAACTGGAAAATAATAAAATAATTTTATTTTAAAAAAGAAAGATAGATATGCCTATAGTTTGAGGATTACGCTAGTTAACTGGTATTAAAGTATGAAAGAGTTTCAAATTGTATTCACAATCATGAAATCAAGGAATTTGTAGTTGAGAAAGACAAATGTACTTACTTTGTAAATCGTCTTGTTGGACTAGGAACAGGACTTGGAGGAAATCCACTGCTACTCACAAAACTTTGCAATGATGGCGAAAAACATTGCTTTAAAAAAAAGTAAAAGTTCAAGGAGAAGAAATAATGTTTTCTTAGTGTGAATTATGCCATAGCAAAAGAAAATTACCAGAAAGATCATATACTGGTAAAAATTTTGGTTTCCTGGGTTACCTTGCCAATTCCCCTGGTGGGTGAAGGTGCTGGGGAAACTGTAATGAAATCGATTAGCTTCAGAAAGGATGACTTCTCAGCATCACTATCACTCTATTTTAAAAAAAGTTACAAAATTATAAACAATCAATTAATTTAGACCCAAGACATTTGAAGAAGTTGGATGTAAGGCAAAAAGATCTGTAATCAGAAGCCCTAAACGTGGAGCCTTATTCAAATCACTTTACTTTCCTAGAAGGATGTTACACCATGCTATTAAAAAACAATTTAAAAATCATTGCTAAATTCTTTTTAAAAAAGAAGGTGGGGGGGGCAGCTAGGTGGCGCAGTGGATAGAGCACCGGCCCTGAAGTCAGGAGTACCTGAGTTCAAATCCGGCCTCAGACACTTAACACACACTTACTAGCTGTGTGACCTTGGGCAAGTCACTTAACCCCAATTGCCTCACTTTAAAAAAAAAAAAAAGAGGAAGGTGGTTAGGGGAACCCTTGGGTTTAAAATTCTGAGCATCTTTTACTTATGATTTATTGAAATTCAATGTCTAGGCTCTTTAAGGGGTGGGGGGGGTAGAGAAGGATTCCATGGCTTTTAGGTAGTGAATGATTATTAAATTATCTTTGTTCACTTTTCCCCAAAATCTGATGTTTTTTGTATTAGACACTTCTCATTTTATTCTATTTTTCAATCTTTTGGTTTTGGTTCAACATTTCTTACCACATTTCTCTTTGGTTAATGATAATTTTTAGGGTATCTTTTGCTTGATGAATTTTTTTTCCTTTTTGAAAAAAAATTTGTAACAAGCTGCTAATTCTATTTCCAATTCTTTTTTCCAGAGTTCTCATTTCTTTTCCAAATTTCCCTCTAATGTTCTCATATGATGTATAGAAACATTATGATTATGTTTTTAATTTTTTGCTTCATGTTTTTCAAGAACTGTATAATTTATGCATAAGCTGTGTTTTTCTCTGTGGCTTTGCTTGTAGATGTCTTCAAGTAATTTTCTTCTGGGTTTAAGCCTTAAACATACCTGTTGTTATATCTTCCTAATGCATAGGCATCAGCTAGAAGGCATTATGTGTATTCATGGCATCCTGGTTTGACTAAGTATCAGCTTTGTCTTGTAATGCTGAACATTACTGAAAAACTACTGGTTTTTCTTGGATTTTTAGTTATGCCTTAGTCTGTGGTCTTCCTAAGTCTTTGTTGGAATAATTGAATGGAGAGAGTGAACTATATATCTTCCCATAGTTTGGCTGCTCCTCTAATCCTCATCTCATCTGACTCCTCTACCATGCCTAACACTGTTGGCCATCTTTACCAAATGGAGTCTCTCTGGGATTTCATGACAGTGCTCTCCTCCAGTTTTCCTTCTAAATATCTGACATCTCTTCAGTTTCCTTTGTTGGCTTATCATCCATATTGCATCTCACCTTCATCCTCTGAAACTCCTGCCCCCAACCAACAAGGTTTCTACATGGTTGTGTTCTGGATTGCCTTTTCTGACTCGAATATGGAATGAGTTAAGGTAAGCAGCAATACTTTGATGTAAATTCAAGCTCAGCTTAGAAGTTAAATCAATGAGATGAATATATATTAGGCTAAGGAATTTAGACATAATCCATTAGGTGAATGGATATGACACAATGAAACTGGTGTTCAAACATTAAATTGGAAGTATTTTGTCCAGGATAAGGAGACTGCAATTAAAGAAACCAATAGGAAAAAATTTAAATTACCAGATTCAGGCTTTCCTCCCAAGACTGACTTATCTGCATTGCAGTTTGCACCTCCCTATAAACACAAGAGAACTGATTGGTGATTTATGCTGTTTTCTTCTTAATAAGAAAATAATGATCACCATAACACTTTAAAGTGTTATACTTACCTTTCATGTACCGTTTCTCTGTTTATTAAATCCATTCTTTCTTCCTGAAAAATTAATAAAATTCAACTCATTTCAGTCTTAAAATATTTAATTTAATTTCAATATGTGCTTATCTTCATTTCCTGTAGTAAAAAGGTACAAATGCATCCTTAAAATTTCTGAACAAATGAATCTTAATAAACAGTATAATTTCATTATAATGAATGTCATAGTTTCATCTGCAAATGACATAATGACATATGTATAAAACATTTCAAAACATTAAGGATTTAAGAATTGCTGAGGTAATAGAAATTTCAATGCCAAAACAAAAATAAACCAACCATTAATCAGCAGTGTTTTCTATGTATTAGACCCTAAAATATTAAAAAAACACACAGAACTCTTTATTTTTTATAGTAACAGCTCATTTTATTCCATTTCCAATTAAGAGAATTAAGTAAATAAAGTAGACAGTGATTTTTTTAAAAATTGATTTGATGTAAACCTAAAAAATTTTCAGGATGAAGATTATCAGGTCTTAACCTTTTTAGTCACTCACCTCTGAAATTTTGGTTAAACCCACAGACCCCTTGTCAGAATGTTTTTAAATTAAAATATACTAAGATTACAAAGGAAACCAAAGGTTAGTGAAAATAAAAATGTAAATTTTTTTCCATCCAAGTTCACAGATCCCTTTGAGGTCTTGAGGTGGATCCCTCGTTTTGTAAAAACAACTATATTAGATGGAGATAACTGCTAGTAAAGTGGAATAACATAGCCCAAGTTCTATTGGAGATTGTAAATACTCAGAAAAAAGAAGTGATCTTAGGATTTTCTCCTATGTCTGGAGAATTTTATCACCTAAAGATGGGGCTGTGGTTGTGCTGAGTTAGGAGAGAATTTCAAGGGCATTCACAGAGCACCATGTGCCATGGATGCCTTGGACTTGGCCACCATGTAATGCCAAAAATACAGACAGAACTCTTTAACCATGTTTATAATATAGATTCTTTTTTTTTTTTTTTTTCTGGGCAACAGGGGTTAAGTGACTTGCCCAGGGTCACACAGCTAGTAAGTCAAGTGTCTGAGGCCGGATTTGAACTCAGGTACTCCTGAATCCAAGGCCGGTGCTTTATCCACTGTGCCACCTAGCCGCCCCTATAATATAGATTCTTAAGAAATAATAAATTCTTTGTATGTTGTCTCTTTCCCTAGTAGTACTTAGCACCATTCTTCAGACACTTAAAAGCACTTTTTAAAACACAGTTTTTCATTCAATTATTCATGTGTATCCAACCAACTACATAAAGGAGGGCAATAACAACCAGCACAGAAAACCCATAAGAAATAAAATGTCAATAAATCATAATCCTCAAGATATATATGGAAATTATTTTATTCTCTACCAAGAATGAAAGAACAAAAACAACACTGTGCCAGCCGAGGTGTGCAGAAAGATACTCAAAAGTCTAAAAATACAAGGAGTAGAATGAAAAAGAAAAATATAGCATAGGAAGCTTTTAGAGACTAGGATGAACCAGTTGAAGTCCAGAGTGTGAAGCTATGTGAGATATGTGGGCAAGTCACTTAACCTATATCTGTCTTAGTTTTCTAAATCGTAAATGGGGATGATAATACCTGTTCAGGGTGGTGTTCTACAATACTTAGGACAGTGCCTGGAACAGTATAAATGCTTATTTCCTTCCTTACCTCCCCTCCCCAAATGTGAAAGGGCAGGGACTCTATAAAGAACTCTGGAACCTGCTGCTATAATTCTGTCAAAGAACTTGGAGTTTACCTATTGATAAGAAAGTGAAAGCAAAGATCAGGTGTGCCTTGGTTTAGAATTTTACACCACCTCTACCACCACACCCAGGTTGCTGCACTTAAACGAATCCTGTTAGTGCACTGTGATAACTTGAAATGTGGCAAGCATTGCAATAAATACTTTACAATGGTTATTTCATACTTAATCCTAGAGGTGACAGGGAGCCACTGGAGTTTGCTGGAGAGTGAGAAATGACATAGGCAGAAGTGTAGTTTTAGGAAGATCATTTTGACAACTAAGTGGAGGATGTACTGGAGTGAGTAGAGACATATAGCAGGCAGATGCACCAGCAGGTTTCTGCAATAACGTAGGAATAAGAAAATAAGTGCCTGTACCAGGATGGTGTTAATATCAGGAGAGGATGGGACACATATGAGAGATTAAAGGCAAAATTGAAAGGTCTTGGATGTGTCAGGGTGAGAGAAAGTGAGGAATCCAGGATGATGCCCAATGTGTGCACCTGGGAGACTGGAGGATGATGGTACTCTTAACAGTAATAGGGAAGTTTAGAAAGTGAGCAGAGAGCATGAAATATGATATTCCATAAGTCAAGAGACTGTTTATGACCAAGAATAATTTTTAAAGTAATAAACAGTTTTATTTATTTATTGAATTCCAATTTTTATCCCTCTTTCCCTCACCTTCCCCCTTCCCTGAAGTGGTAATCAATCAGACATAGGTTATACATATACGATTATGTAAAATATCACCATATGAAAGAAAGTGGAAAAAAGTAAAAAACAGCATGCTTTGGTCAGTGTTTCATCAATATCAGTTCTTTTTCTGGAGACGGATAGTATGTTTCATCAATAGTCCCTTGGGATTGTCTTGGATCATTGTACTGTTGTGAATAGTCAAGTCATTCACAGTTCTTCAACAGACAATATCGCTGTCTCTGTGAACACTGTTCTCCTAGTTTTGCTCACTTCACTAAATATCAGTTCATACAAGTCTTTCCAGGCTTTTCTGAAAATCATCCTGCTTGTCATTTCTTAGAGTACAATAATATTCAGCCATTCCCCAATTAATGGGCATTCCTTTGATTTCCAATTCTTGGCCACCACAAAAAGAGCTGCTAGAAATAAATATCTTTGTACAAATAGTCCTTTTTCTCTTTTTGACCAAGAATAATTTACATAGACAGCAATACTGTTTAATGAAGAACTATGAATGATTTAATTAATCTCAGCAATACAGTGATCCAAGACAATCCCAAAGGACCGCTGATGAAACATGTTATCTATCTCCAGAGAAAGAACTGATATTGATGGAACACTGACCAAAGCATGCAATTTTTCACTTTCTTTCATTTTTTTCTTTTATTTAAGTTTTCTTGTACAAAATGACCAATATGGTCATGTTTTACATAATTATACATGTATAACCCATATCTGGGTGCTTATCACCTCAGGGGAGAGGGAAGGAGGGATAAAATTTGGAACCCAAAACTATAAAAAAATTTATTACCAAAAAAAGAACAGATTCTACTCTAAAAATGTCAGTGTTCTCTATGCATTTTTTTAAAACTTTTTCCCAAACACTTTCAAATGGAGTCATTAATGATCCTTGGAAGCATTTCAAACCACATGGAATAAGTTATTTGAAGTTGAATCTGCATTGTTTGCAAATGTCAATTTCCAAATTATCCTTACCTGTTTGATTTGATGAAGGCGACTACTACAAATACGAATCGGAGATGATGGTAGTAACTGTAAAAGAAAAGAGAAAAAGTTTAATGTCATAGTACTTAAAAATATTGAAGCAATACTTCCTTAATATTTAAAATGTTAAATACTAAAACACTGTTGAGAAAAGTAAATGTGGTATAAGCCCCATAACACACTAATGTTCTTGAATGCATTACTGTTGACCTTGACATAATCTTGAGCTACTATAATTTCTGGTAGGCCTTGAGAAGCTAAAAAGATTTCAAATAATACATCCTTAATGTGTGTTGTTCAACAACCCATTTAAGGTTAAGGGATCATCATTAGAGGGCTGACTATTGTAGAGGTCAAATTTAATATGGGGAGAGTTAATTGGATGGCTCGCTTTAATATTGGGGTTCGGAAAATGAGGGGCTTCCTCCCCTCAAAACTGCCCTTTTTAGTTATTTCTCCCAGCCCAATAAGAAAGGAGTTTAACAGCCTCTTTTCCACAAGCAAATCAGGTTTTATTAAAAGTCAAGGACAGGGGCAGCTAGGTGGCACAGTGGATAGAGCACTGGCCCTGAAGTCAGGAGAACCTGAGTTCAAATCCGGCCTCAGATTCTTGACACTTAATAGCCATGTGACCCTGGGCAAGTCACTTCACCCCAACTGTCTCACCAAAAAAAAAAAAATTAAAAGTCAAGGACAAGGGAATAGGGAAAGAGGAAAATGGATAATCTTCCTGGCTCTAGCAAAGGCTGTCTCAAAACCCAAACTCCCTTTCAGCTCAGCTAATTCAAAGAGCTGGATTTTATTAATTCACCACCAGGGGCCTGTAATTTCTATGGCAGCCAGTCTCAAATTCACTCCGAAAGCTCCTTCACGGCCAAAGAGAGAGCTACTTCCTGTTGGGGTCCCTTTTTCTACTTTTTCCTCCCTCCCCCAAAAGGGGAGGTCCTTCAAGTTGTGTGGCTGAGACTGGTCCTCTGTTGATAATAAAGTCCACAGCCTCTGAGGACACTCCTTCTCAGGGTTGGCCAAGTTAAATTAGGTTAATCATCTTAAGTGGGTGCTTAGTACTTTCTCATCCACACCCAATTCAGACACTACCAACTCAATCAAGTAAGACCCCTGGGCATCTGCCAAATTCTATCATTTTACCACACTATCAATATGAAGGTTTTATGTCTACAAGAACTCATCATTCTATTGCTAGACATCATCTGTGTCTACATAAAATGTGAAAAGATTATCTTAGTAAAATATCCAAGAAAATGAAAGGTCTTAACGCACAGAGACTTGGCATTATTGAGAATGTGTGATTAAGCTGATGACCTAAAAACACTTACAATTAAAGAAAATACACACACATGTGTACATATCTCTATGCATACCAATACATAACACAAACATACATGTACATACACACATAGGGATGTACTTATGCCAGATTCATTACAGATACCACCTATCTTGGTATCCACTCCAGCCAAATGAAATAAATATTTGCTTCATTCTTAATTGAGTTGTTATTATGACTCTGACTTCAAGAATCCAGCTTGGTAAATACTAACCCTCTTTGGGCCCAACCCTGTACTTCTCCATTCCAATGACTGGTTGGGGGTGGGCTACATTCAGGAGACTCAGGGAGGAGCTGTAGATTTGAAAGAACTGTTGTCACCATAGATGGCCTAATATGAAGAAACCCTGGCAGGTGAGACACAGCTGTCACACCAGAAACAGATTCCACTATTTCACTCTAGCAGAACAAACCACAGGGAACTGTTAGAAGGATAGTGAGGAGAACTGGGACCAATTTGTTATTGAAGCCATGTCCTCAGGCATCCTTTCAGATACTGCCCAACATCTTTGACCTATATCCGAGTGATGTGCCCCTACCCCTTCTGTGGCTGATATTGCCTGGTTAGTAGCAGATGAAGAGGAAACTGTAAGGGGCTAAAATTCTAGCTAGTCTGTCTAAAATATCTAATGAGTGGTAGCCAATAAATTATAAGCTTTAGCAAGAGTTAGACTTTTAAGCATTTATTAAGGAGAATAAGAATTTGGTGAAGAGAGAGAGAAAGCCCCAGATTCATCTATCTATCTTGGGGAGATACAGTTCTCCTGCTCCATTCTCCAAGAGAGTCTTGGCAAAAGAGAGACCCCTCTTCCTCCCACAAGCAAACGTCACTTCCTGATGCCAAAGAAAAGCTGCATGGCCTTGCCCTCAGAGGCCTTCTCTTCATGGTGAAGCTTTCCTACAGTAAGTCTTCAGTAGGTGGCATCATTCCAATTGTTACAAAACCTATGCTTGAGTCAGGTCTTTGGAAGCTCCTGGTCTTGAAGAAGCCTGGCCTACCAACCCTGAACCGCTAAACTACAAGATGAGCTAAGTCACCACTGTGCCACCTAGCTGCCCCTATAATGGGCATCTTGAAGGATATTCACTGGATGAAGCAGAGTCAAGACCTAAATTGGAGCTTTATGATGGAAGAAGACCCTGATGACCTAATTTCAGAGGTGTTTAGGAGAAAGTTTGAAGAAAGGGGATATCAACATGAAAGGAAACTGATGGTCCTTTCTGTGGCCCTTTCTCTCTAAGCTGTTTAACAAGTTAGAAATGCCCTTCCCATGTTAGCTACAGCAATCAGAGAATCAAAAGGAATTAAAGGAATTAGAATAGGCAAGGAGGAAACAAAACTATCACTCTTTGTAGATGATATGATGGTAAACTTAGAGAATCCTAGAAAATCAACTCAAAAATTACTGGAAACAATCAACAACTTTAGCAAAGGAGCAGGATATAAAATAAATCCACATAAATCATCAGCATTCCTATACATGACCAACAAAGTCCAGCAGCAAGAAATAGAAAAAGAAATTCCATTTAAAGTAACGGTAAACAATATAAAATACTTGGGAGTCTACTTGCCAAGACAAACCCAGGAACTCTATGAACACAATTACCAAACACTTTTCACACAAATCATATCAAATCTAAATAATTGGAAAGATATCAATTGCTCATGGATAGGCCAAGGTAGTATAATAAAAATAACAATTCTACCTAAATTATTTTACCTATTCAGCACCATACCAATCAGACTACCTAAAAATTATTTTATGTAGCTAGAAAAAATAATAACAAAATTCTTCTGGAATATCAAGGAAAATAATGAAAAAAAAAAGCACAGGAAGGTGCAGCTAGGTGGCACAGTGGATAGAGCACCGGCCCTGGAGTCAAGAGGACCTGAGTTCAAATCTGGCCTCAGACACTTAACACTTACTAGCTGTGTGACCCTGGGCGAGTCACTTAACCCCAACTGCCTCACTAAAAAATAAAAACAAAAAATGCACAGGAAGGTGGGTTAGCTGTACCAAATATGGAGCTCTACTATAAAGCAGCAGTCATCAAAACTATCTGGTAGGGGCAGCTAGGTGGTGCAATGGATAGAACACCGGCCCTGGAGTCAGGAGGACCTGAGTTCAAATCCAGTCTCAGACACTTAACACTTACTATGTGTGTGACCCTGGGCAAGTCACTTAACCCCAATTGTCTCACACACACACACAAAAAAAGAAAAACGAAAAATGATAAAATTAAATGAAAAAAGTCTTTCAAAAAAAACTATCTGATACTGGATAAGAAATAGAGTGGAGGATCAATGGAATAGTCTAGGCACAGGAGACACAGTAGTAAATTACTTTAGTGATGTAACTAATAGGGGGCAGCTAGGTGGCGCAGTGGATGGAGCACTGGCCCTGGAGTCAGGAGTACCTTAGTTTAAATCCAGCCTCAGACCCTTAACATGTACTAGCTGTGTGACCCGGGACAAGTCACTTAACCCCAATTGCCTCACTAAAAAAAAAAAATCACTTAACAGGGGCAGCAAAGTGGCACAGCGAGTTCAAATCCAACCTCAGACCCTTGACATGTACTAGCTGTGTGACCCTGGGCAAGTCATTTAACCCTCATTGCTCCACCAAAAAAAAAACAAAAAAAGTCACTAACTCCCCTGGCTACAATTCTTAAAGGGCAAAGATAGCTCAAGATTATACTCCCTAATATGGATGCAGATTGAACCATACTACTTCTTTTGTTTTTGGTGCTGTTATTTTTCTTTTTTTGAGGTTTTTCCTTTTTGCTCTGATTCTTCTCTTATAACATGACTAAAGCAGAATTATGTTTAATGTTATTATACATATATAACCTATATCAGATTACCTGCTGCCTAGGGGAGGGGGGAAAGAGGGAGAAAAATTGGAAATTGGAAATCTTATATAAACAAATGTTGAAATCTATCTCTACATGTAACTGGAAAATAATAAAATACTTTCATTAAATTTTTTTTTAAAAAGCAAATGCTCGGGTCAGCTAGGTGGCGCAATGGATAGAGCATCAGCCCTGGAGTCAGGAGTACCTGAGTTCAAATCCAGCCTCAGACACTTAACACTTACTAGCTGTATGACCCTAGGCAAGTCACTTAACCCCAATTGCCTCACTAAAAAAAAAAAAAAAAAGCAAATGCTCTTTCCCACACTTCAAACCTTAGTAAAACTTGTAAGGACAGTGTTCTAAAATAGTTTTGAATTGAGGGTTTGCAGGTGATCAGCTGTATTGCTTTACCCTGAAGAAGATGGGAATTTTTTGTTTTCCTCCTCTTGTGAAAACAGGCCTCAGACTGATGACTTCACTGCTCCTGGGTCGTACTGTGGCTCAGACTCAGCTACTTCCTTGCAGGGGATCAGGGTTTGGGAAGTCCTGAGGTCTTTTCAACACCAGTATTAAAACAACATGTACCCACCCAGCTGTGCTCAGGCCTCCAGCAGGTTTTTTTTAAAACACATTTTTTAATACTATAAAGAAACCATATCCTTCCATTACGTTTTCCTCTACACCCCTAGGATCCTTGTGGCCTCCTTACCTGAATCCCTGTTAGGTCATGCCGAAGTCAACACACTTAATGCATGACCCTGACTTCTTGGGGGTCTCTTCAGTAAAGGTGTGTGAACGTATACGTGGGGGTGGGGGGAGAGGGTTTGTTTGGGTTGAAGCACTACCTTGCATTAAAGAAAGTTTTTGAGTGGTTAAAAAAAGAAAAGACCAGGTGGAAATCCTGATTTATATCTTCGACTAACGTGTAAAGAAATGAAAGGTAAAGAAATGTTATATAGATTATAACTGAAACTGTAAAGAAATAAAATTTTCATTATTTTTATAAGAATTACTCCTCCCCAACAAGATTAAAATATGGTAATAATGATCACAAAGACTGCTTCTGAACTACCCACATACACTGTAGTCACAGCATAAAAACTAACTAAAATATAGTGAACATTCCATAACTAGAAGAGCAAAATTACTCTAAAATAAATTCAAAAGTTTTTAATAATGAAGATACTCGAGCAAATTTCCAAACTATTATTTTTATTAGCTCACTGTCAGGGATTATAAACATAGACAAAATAAAAACCCAAGAAAAAAAGATAAATAAAATAAAAGTAAAGGGGAAAAAAGTATTCTTTGATCTATATTCAGACTGCATCAGTTCTTTGGGGATAGACAGCATTTTTCATGATAAGTCTTTCAGAGTTGTCTTGGATCACCGTATTGATGAAAATAGCTAAGTCTATCATAGTTGATCATCATACAATATTGCTGTCACTAGGTACAATGTTCTCTTGGTTCTACTCATTTCACTTTTTGTCAGGACATATAAGTTGTTCCAAGTTTTTCTGACAGTATATGGGTCATCATTTCTTATATCACAATAATAGTCCATCACAATCATGTGCCACAATTTGTTCAGCCATTCTCCAGTTGATGGATATCTCCTTAAATTTCCAATTCTTTGCCACCAGAAAAAAAGCTAATTAATAATACTTGAGAAATGAGGCCTTTATCAGAGATATTTGTTTCAAAAATTCCTTCCCCGTTTTCTGCTTCCTTTGTAGTCTTGGTTGTACTGGTTTTGTTTGTGCAAAAACTGTTTAATTTTATGTAATCAAGGGGTAGCTAGATGGCACAGTGGATAGAATACTGGCCCTGGAGTCAGGAGTACCTGAGTTCAAATCCGGCCTCAGACACTTAACATTTACTAGCTGTGTGACCCTGGGCAAGTCACTTAACCCCAATTGCCTCACTTTAAAAAAAAATTATGTAATCAAAATTATCTATTACATTTTGTCTTGCTCTCTCTCTCTATATATATATATCTTCTTTGGTGCTAAATTCTTCCTCTGTCCATAAATCTGACAAACTATTCCATGTTCTCTTAATTTGCTTATGGATTCACTCTATATGTGTAAATAATTATCTTGGTATCTCATTACATTTTGAAAATGAGGGGATATGAAAGGATGAAAGAAAATCGAATGAGGGATTCAAGTAGAGAGAAAGGGAAGAACAGAAGTAAGGTGAGAGAGAACAATGGAATGAAGGAAGGAGGTAAGAAGTAGGAGAGAAGTAGGAAGGGAGGGAGAAATGGATGCACTAATAAATATAAACTTCTAAGGTCAATTCTGTAATAGCTACAAAGAAGGTATAAGGATAACTGTTACTTCTCCTTGATTTCATGGATAGCCAAAGAATTCACTGCCACTTGGCAAGACTACCATCGACAGGCCCTGTTATATAAGGCCTTGGAAAACTTAATGATAATACTTAAATTAGCTTTAAGAACTTTTCTTACCAAACTGCGACAGCTCATAACTGTTGTGCTATTTCTTCGAGTTTGAAAAATGTCATTTTGAAACACCTGTGAATTGTCACTGAAGGACAAAAAAGGCAAAGAAAATTTATTTCTAAAAAACAATTTCAAAAGCAATGTTATCAATACACAGCTCATGGCATATTTATTTTGAATTAAGCAAGAAACTAGCCAACCTTTTTAAAAAAGTTATTTCCAATCATTCCAACTTATCATTATTTAATCTGAATTTCATTCTTGAACATATCATATTATTGAGATAATTTGCTCATTTAAAATAGAGCATCCAAACCCATTAGCTGCAAATTCCCCTCCCAAAATGTGTGACATTCACTCAAAATCCTTTAGTTCTTTAGTCTATCTGCCAAGAAGGGTTATGGAGCCTTGTTTGTTTTGTGAGAAAATAATTATTAATAATGGGTTTCGGGGGAGACCCAGGAAGCCCCCCCCCCCATTCAGGAACTCTGACTGCTTTCTCAGAGCCAGTCCAAAGGTGTGTTAGAAATCAGACGAACTCAGAAGAGATTAAAACTACCCCTATCTGAAAGCACCTTTACCCTTGGAAGGGGTATCAAATTTTTCTTTTATATTCTGTATCTGAAAATAGCCATTTTGGAGGCTATTTATTAAGTTCAAAAAAAAATTTTTTTTTTTTTGGTGAGGCAATTGGGGTTAAGTGACTTGCCCAGGGTCACACAGCTAGTAAGTGTTAAGTGTCTGAGGCCGGATTTGAACTCAGGTACTCCTGAATCCAGGGTCGGTGCTGTATCCACTGCACCATCTAACTGCCCCTAAGTTCAAAATATTTTTAAAAGAATAAACTAATAGGCCAATTTTGTAGGAGGCTTTTCCTTGTTACCTTACTTCTAAGCATCTTCATCTGTGAAATTACCTTCCATTTGCTTTCTATTTTTATAAGGGATGTGCTGTCTATTTAAATGGGTATATCAGCAAGGAATTTCAAATGGGGACTCAAAGGAAGGCATAGATCAATATCTCTGAAATCTTTCCCTGTGTTCTTTCTCCAATGGAGACTTTGATTCCCAACTTCATGCAAACAGTTCTCTTCTGCGATAGAGAGGTTCTAGGGCTGTAATTTTTATGTTTAAAAGTCACTAACAAGGTACCTGAGTTCAAATTTGACCTCAGACACTGGTGGCGCAGTGGATGGAGCACTGGCCCTGGAGTCAGGAGTACTTGAGTTCAAATCCGGCCTCAGACCCTTAACACGTACTAGCTGTGTGACCCTGGGCAAGTCATTTAACCCTCATTGCTCCACCAAAAAAAAAAACAAAAAAAGTCACTAACTCCCCTGGCTACAATTCTTAAAGGGCAAAGATAGCTCAAGATTATACTCCCTAATATGGATGCAGATTGAACCATACTACTTCTTTTGTTTTTGGTGCTGTTATTTTTCTTTTTTTGAGGTTTTTCCTTTTTGCTCTGATTCTTCTCTTATAACATGACTAAAGCAGAATTATGTTTAATGTTATTATACATATATAACCTATATCAGATTACTTGCTGTCTTGGTGAGGGGGGAAGGAGGGAGAAAAATTTGAAATTAGAAATCTTATAAAAACAAATGCTGAAAACTCTCTCTACATGTAACTGGAAAATAATAAAATACTTTTATAATTTTAAAAAAGTGATATAGGGTGAATCAGAAAGAAGGCATTTCCTTTCTCACAAGTGCTTGTAACCAAATTACATTTTTATGCTCCTGTGTACATTCTATTTCCAATGCCGACATATTTTCCATTCATCCAAATGACTAAGGAAGTATTAGGAATATATTTAAAACCCAGCTTGCTCAAAAAGATGACTTCCCAAGTCTGTCTGTCACTCTCCATCTCTGTGTCTCAAGTTGGTCTCCAAAAGTCTAGAACCACATGGTTCTAGACAGATCATACCTAGTTATTTACATGTTGTCATCCTCATTAAAATGTCAATTCCTTGCCCTCTGGGCCTGTTTTTGCCTTTCTTTATATCTCTGGCCTGACTAAATAATAAGCATTTAATAAATACCTGTTGATTAACTACTCTCTATTCCTATTTAGCCCAACCCTATCCTGTAGCCCTTTCCTTTTCTGTATTCCTTTCCCATTATGTTCTGTTGTATATACACAGCCTTTATTAGGCATCTTGATAGTTTCCATGTTACAATCACTAAAAGACTTGGCTTCCTTCATAAGATACCGGTCACCCCTCTCAAAACTTCTTTTCATGATGTAAAACATTTTTCAGGGCCTATTTTGATTTTCCTTTACTCTCTTTCCAATCTCAACTTGAATTATTTTAACTCCACACTATTGTCTACTTACAAATCTTTTGCCCCCTAGTCAACTTCTCTACCTCCTCTGCTCTAACGCTACTGAAAGCAGGTGCAGCTAGTTAGTCCTTTTATTTTTCCTAAAATTTTATCTTACAACCCACAAAAGCTATTGAAAATCTTTCTTTCCCTCAACTCCACCTACTTCCTTATTCCTCAGATGAAAAGTGTGATTTACACACATACACACACACACACACACATATTTCAAATGGAAATAAGAGAATACTGGAAGCAAATAAGGGAAAATAAAACTGACTGGGAAATGGCAAAACAAATTTGATATGTGAATGGAATAAGGCACAAGAATAAGGAATACATGAATAAGGCAAATCCCAGTGGCTAGAACCCTGGGATTGGAGAAAGACCTGGATTTAAATTCAGCTTCAATTTATTAAATAGCTGTGTGACAACTCAATTAACCTCAGTTTTATTAACTGTATAAGGGGAATAATAATAATAGCTTCTATCTTGCAGGTGAGGATCAAATGAAATAATACTTGTAAAGTGCTTAACCCATTCTTAATGAATAAAATGAATACAAAGTACCATGGACTTATGTGAACTGATGAAAAATGAAAAAAAACCATATACAAAATGACAAGAACAACATAATTGGAACAAATTCTACAAAATTTTAAGATTACGATTATGTAACAAATTTGTAGTAGTATCTAGGCTGGTGATTTCATCCAACTCCATTCAGCCACAAATAAATAAGAATGAAGAAAGCCCATAAATGGCATCTATCACTAGTGATATGGCAATAGTAAAATGGATATAAGTAAAAGATAGTGTGGAATCAAACTGGTTAATCAAGAGAAGGAAGCTAACTTAGTTTAATGAGTATTGGGATGATCAGATGATAAAGAACTGAATAAAATTAATGTCAAAAAGCAGTCTTCAGGGGGCAGCTAGGTGGCACAGTGGATAGAGCACCAGCCCTGGATTCAGGAGTACCTGAGTTCAAAGCCAGCCTCAGACACTTAACACTTACTAGCTGTGTGACCCTGGGCAAGTCACTTAACCCCAACTGCCTCACTAAAAAAAAATTAAAAAAAAAAAAGCAGTCTTCAGAGGGAAAAGATCATGATTTTGGAATTCATTTCAAATGGATTGTCATGGGTTCATTTAAAACATCATACTGAAGATGGAAGAAACCATGTTTTGAGTTTGTTTCTTAAAAGCATATTTCTAATCCATTTTGCTCTTTAATTTTATAAGCAAGTTTATCTCATTATTGTTCCAAGTAGTGATACTTAATTTTGTGTTTATCTGCATCTTATTTCTTCACATCTTTTCCTCTTCTTATTCCTTTCTTACAAAGAAAGTGTAAGTTAGTGAGAAGGAAAGATTATGCTTGCAGATAGTTGGCTTTTATTCCACTGGTAATTTTTTCTTCCTCTTAACTAGCCTCAGTCATAGATTTAAACATTACAACTATTTTTTAGCACTTAAACAGTAAAATTAAAACACAGTAAGATTACATTTGAAATCCTGAATCATTTTATAGTATGTGTGGGGGGTGGGGGGGTGGGGGGGGCAATTGGGGTTAAGTGACTTGCCCAGAGTCACATAGGTAGTAAGTTTTAATTGTCTGAGGTCAAATTTGAACTCAGGTCCTCCTGAATTCAGGGCTGGTGCTCTGTCCACTGAGCCACCTAGATGCCCTTATAAATTTCTTAAAGTACACAAAAAAATTATACATGTTATTTTAAAAACTTATTTCCCACCCTCCCACCCCATTCCCTCCCTTAAGTGTCTGAAACTGGATTTGAACTCAGGGCCTCCTGAATCCAGGGCCAGTACTCTACCCACTGCTCCACCCAGCTGCCCCTGTTTAAGTCATTTTAAAAGAAATTATTAATAAATTTTGATGGCTGTTTTTAATTTTTAAATTTTATTTAATTCTTATTTGTTTATTGTTTAACCTGGCCTTTGGAAACTTTTTCAGTACTTCACTCTTTACTATATTTCCAATATTTGAAGTTTTTTTCTCTTCAGGGAATTGTATGGTTCAGTTTTATTGGCTTAAGTGATAGTTCTCTTAAATTTCCATATTTATGTGATTGGTAAATCCAATGGTAAGTGGCTTGTCTTTTTTACTAAAATACTTTATTTCTTTGCCTTAGATTTAGTAGGGTTAGGTAATGTATAACCTTTTCTAGGAGGGTTTTTTTAGTCTTGTACAAATGTATTTTCCTCAGGTTGTTTTTTTTTTAAATTATTGTTTTAATTTATATATGTTGATTACATATCATAAATTTTTAAAAAGAAAGGAATTTTTTGTTTTTGTATTACCAGTTCTGTGTACAGTGATTAATGGAGACTTATAGACTGTGTATACATATATGTGTGTAAATATGTGTATATATGCCCATACATCTATTCATCTATATACATATATATGATGGGTTAATAGTGTGTATTTATATTTTATGTATAAATGCATATATTTTGGTTTTACAAAGTGGTGGGATATATTTTTGTATATAAACAAATATGGTTGAATATCAACTGAAATTAATTAATTAATAAAAATTAATTCATAATGTAATTGTTTTTTAACTTATTCATAGGTTAAAGTTCATAAAGTTTTAATTTATTCATAGGCTTAAAGTTAGTACTGGTAAAGAGACATGAATCAAATTTAAAGTTTATATACAAGCATATACACGATATTAAAATGTTAGTTTAAATTTATTTTTTGTATCAAATTTTATAATTAGATAACTTGGAATGAATTATAGTCAAAGCTATTTTTAATAGTGTTTGGCATTATTTAACGGTAATTTAAATAAAATATACTTATATATGCTGTTAATACATTTTATAATGCTAAATATGTACATTTAAATTTTGACAGGGTTTAAAATATGCATGGTTAAAAATCTATTAAATTATTATAATGTGTTCACTAAAATAAAAGGTGATATTTTATGGCTGATGAAGGTATAAAGAGTAAACAACATGTTTAGTTAAGGATTTTTGTTTGTTTTATTCGGCTACGAGATAAATTAATAAACCACCCCACTGCCCACCCCCTAAGATCTTATCACTGACCTTAGTTCTTGAATTAGAGGAGCGCTGTTGGATTTTCTCAGATTTCCCCCTTCAAAGGACGATATATCAACGTCTAGTTCCATTTTTTCCTGAGCCATGTTTACAGGCCTTACAAGCTACGTAACTGCCCCAGCGTCCTCGAGTATAACGTAAGGCAAGATCCGGTCCACTGACCGCGGGGGTCCATACTCTGCTCTTTAGAACGCTTTGGTCTTGTAAGAAAAACGTTTACAGGACTTAAAGCAAAGCTCGTTTCTGCGAACTCCATAAACCACCTCGAGAAACGTGAGCATGTACTTCCGGGTTGATTTTTTTTTCCCCTTCCAAGCTTGTGGACAACTGAAATAAATGCATGCGCACCCTAACCCAACCAAACTTTACTTCGTCAAAATAAAATTTAAAATGCCAGACTTTTACATTATCTAATACTAAAACGAAATTGCAAAACCCAATATTGAAATAAAATAATAATTTACATAAAACCATAACAATACAACATAATAAAAAGCAAATATTACATTTATTGATTTATAAAACAAGACAAAAAAATCCACACCATGAGGTCGCTATACATGTCCCACAACCTCTAAAAAACAAATTGCTTCATACCCTTTAACGTACTCCTACCACAATTTTCTTTACTTTTGTCATCAACAATTCTGTCACTTAAAATACAATGATCAGCCCTTCCATCTCAAATGCCACGGCTCAGTATCCAATAAATGAACAAACCTTACTTGATTTTCATAACTAAAACTTTCTTTCTACACATCATATCTATCACATCATGGATACATCATTTACCAAGTACACAAATGAATAAACATCATAATGTAAATCTTTGGTATCTCAACATTTACATTTGTCGAATATTAAAATATAGCTTTTGTATTTGTCTCCTACAAACAAATCAGAGAAATAATCTTTAATCTATAAATTAATAAACAGATCAGAAATTTTAATATTTTATACTATCTCCTACCAAAAAATAAAAACAAATCAGAACTATATCTCCTGCCCAACAAAATCAGATCACAGACAGAAAAACATAATATCAATTCAATATTTTGTTGTCCCAAGAAGAAAGAAATAAAGGTTTATAAGGGTTCCCCCCCCCCATGGACAGAATAACTTCATTAGCATGATACATATCAACCTATTATAAATGTAAATCAGCTAAACAATTCAAATCAGTTTAACAGCTCAATTTAATGCAGATGCTAATTAATAAATATGTGGAAACAGGAACTGGTATTATCCGAGACTGTGGCGGTCTTTCTTCCTAGAGAAAGAAGATAGTGAATTTCAAAGGGGCATTTGAGTTTGTTTATTTTCTTGAGAAAAGTAAATGGGGGGGGGGGGTGCAGCTAGGTGGCACAGTGGATAGAGCACCGGCCCTGGAGTCAGGAGGACCTGAGTTCAAATATGACCTCAGACACTTGACACTTACTAGCTGTGTGACCCTAAGCACGTCACTTAACCCCAATTGCCTCACCAAAAAAGAAAAGTAAATAGGGACTGTCTGGTTCACTTTGAAGCCTCAGCAAAAGGCATTTTGTTTCTATAAATCCAGCATCTCATAAAATCCATTTGGATGACAAAGTACCTCCATCAAATCGAGGTGATCCATATATTCATATTAACATTCCTCACTTTTGGTCAAGGTGTCAATTTCAATGAACCAGTAGACCAAAAAGCTTCTGTTTGGAACCTAACTTTTACAAGAACACCTTTTAATCAAGGTGAGAAGTCTGAAATCAAGGAAGGTCTGAAAGTCTGGCAAAGGCACTAAGGTTCACTGTAATGACAAAACTAAGCTCATGTTGTAAATTCAAGGAGCCCACTTTCTGGGTGGCTGCTTTATTAGCTGTTTGACCAACCACTATCTGGTTAACTAACTACTTTGCTTCTCCAAGGAAAGCGTAATCTCTAACTCACCCCAACAAGCTGATCAACTGTATTTCTCCATGGTCAGTGTTCCCCCTCAGGGCCAGAGCATCCCCTAACTGGACTCAGGCCTACCAGGCTGCTACTACATTCCCCACTTTTTAGCTAAGGGAAAAGGCGATGATCTCTTCTTCTTATTGTTTTGAGCTGAGTGGGGTTGAAGAAATCACAGAGTGGGGGCAGGGGAAAGGCCTGTTACAGAGAGTTCAAGGAGATGTGAGGTTCAGTGAGAGATGTCACAGATGCTCCACGCTGTTCACAGCTTTATCTAACACTGTATCTGACACAAACATTGTTAATATCATGCCAAAGGGATACACATAAGACATACAAGCTAAATATTTCATAATACCTGATATAGTGGAAAATGGGTACGGGTTGGTGGGAGTTGGGGTTCTTGGGAATTCCTCTTTAAAGAATTACACCCTCTTGCACACAAAACTTAGTTAGAACAAGGTGATAGTTTATTTAGGAGCAAGGGAAGGGAAGGGTGGGGGGAGGGAAACCATGAAAGAAATCCTTAGACTTTTCATGGGGAGATTTGGCATAAAGCACATGGCTCAGAGGTACCAAATCTCCTCCAACAGGAGACCAGAAGGTACTTTTATAGAGGACTGATGGGGGTGGACCATCCGCCCGTGAAAAGTTCCTTTAATGAAGGTGGACCATCCCCCACTGGTGGTAGCTGGGGGAATTGGGTGAGGAGTGGAGGACCATCCCCCACTAGTAGTGACTAGAGGAATTGGGTGAGGGGTGGCTACGGATCCCTCTTCAGAACACAAAGGCCGAAGCCACACCCAAACTTATCTCCCCAGGATAAGGGAGACCGGAATGAAGGGTAGGAATCCCAAGCTAGCTCAGTCTGATTTGGTTCCTCTAGGCGTTATCTGTCCTCTGGTTTAGTTTCTCAAGGAGAAGATTCCTCGGTGTGCCCCAGAGAAATTCTGGGGTGCTCTGCGCCCCATGACATTCCCCACTTCTCTATATATAAGGAAAGGGGATGAAGATTCTTCTGAAACTGCTTCATGCTGACCGGGGGTCGAAGAAATCACGGCGCAAGGGAGGGGGAGGGGAGAGAAGTGGAGAAGGCCTGGAGTGAGTGGAGTTGCGTGGGGCCCAGAGAGTCCAGAGGCAACACGTAGGCACAGTGTCATGAATCCTTGAGCCTAGATGGAACAGACTTAAACAAAAAAAAATTAAAACTGACCAGAGCAAAAAAAGGAAAAGGGACTTTATCAGATCAGGAGTCAAGTGGGACCTTTTTGCAGGACAGGGTGTGGCCTGCTTTACAGGAGGGAGTTCAAGCCTAATTCTGTGATAGGCAGTGTCTGTCTACATTAAGGGTCCTTTTATCCCATCCCCACTTTGTGCCTTGATTGTATGCTAGGACCTGAACCAGAGAGTAAGACAGAGGTGGCCCCAAAACCATTCCTAGGCTTGCCTCCTATATCCAGCTTGGCCATAGGCCTGACACGATGCTGGTCAGGAGAGCAAGCTGCAGAGCCCTGGATTTTTGCTAAGCCGATCTCTCGGGTGCTGCCCTGGGGACAAAGAGGTAGGAGAGCTGACCTCACCTTCGTGCGGCGTCCCCTACTTCTGTGTCCCGGTTTACTGCAGCTGCCAGAATCTCGGCCAGCCGGAGTTCTGCTGGTAGCAGATGTGGTGATGGCTGCTGCTATTATATGAGCTTGGTCTATGGAGCGGGCACGAGCCATCTTTTCTCTCTCTTTGGCTACTGCAAGGTCCCTGTTATTAAAAATCTTAAAAGCAATGTCAAGGAGTTGTGAGGATGGGATCTGGGGACCCCAGTCTAACTTCTGGAGCTCTCTCCTAATGTCAGGAGCAGACTGGCTGATAAAATGAATATTGAGGACAGTAATTCCTACATCTCTTTGGGGGTCTAGGTTAGTATATTTCTTCAGAGAGTCTGCTAAGCGGCTCATGAAGACAGCAGGATTTTCATCAGACCCCTGTGTTATCTCCCTCACCTTTCCATAATTGACTTGTTTCTTAACCCCCCTTCTCATTCCCTCAACTAGGCAGGTGATCATGTGATTTCTACAAGCCCTATCTTCCCTGTTATCATAGTTCCATCTCGGTTCTATGACCGGGACAGCTGTAAAACCAGGGACCCCAACCCAATTTCCAACCTGTGAGTGTTCATCCCCAACTTGTACCGCCAGGTCCCAAATCTGTTTTTTCTCATCAGGGGTACAACAGCTGGCAAGAATAATTTGCAAATCAGTCCAGGAAAGGTCAAACTCCAGTGTCACAGACTTAAAGCCATCTATGAACTTTGTGGGGTTCTCTGAGTAGCTCCCCAATTTCTCTTTAATCTGAGATAACCTGCTTATAGAAAAAGGGGCGTGCCTTACTGTTGTGCCCTTCCCAATGGGAAATTCCCTTAATGGAAGCAGGGAAGTAGTGGGAGACATTGGTAAAGACCTGGGTTGGGGAGATAGCTCAGGTGGAGACAGAGGATTGGGCACAGGGCCCAGTGGGGGAGGGGTGACAGCCTTTGGCTGTGGAGTAGGTGGGGGAGGGAAAACAGTCTTTGGCTGCAGCATGGGTGGAGATGGGGAAAGGGAGATAGCCGTAGGTGACTGCAGATTAGGTAAAGCAGATGGGGTCGGCTGAATGGAAAAAACAGGAGAAATGGGAACATATTGGAGTTCCCCCCGATTGTAAATGGGGTAGAGCAGGATAGAAGGAGACTGATATCCACTCCCCGTGTGACACAGGGAATTGGTTCTGAGATCAGCCGGTGGGCAAGGAGAGGTTTCAGTCATAGAGTGATATGACTGTGGTTGACCCATAGGTACGGAAGCAGGCGGAGAAGGAGTGGAATGAGAAACAGGTAGGGAATGAGTTTGAGGAGGAGGGGAGGCTGAGGTCTCAGAGTAGGTGCCCAAAGAGTTAGCGAATTGCTTGGGCTTGTGGTGATTCTCAACCGGCAAGGGGACCTCATCCTTTCCCTTTGACTTCTGGCTCAAACTCATAAAAGCCGATACGTATGGAATCTCTGTCCATCTCCCTTCACGCTTGCAAAACTTGTCCAATTGCAAGATGGTATTATAATTAAGGGTGCCGTGTACAGGCCAATTTCCTTCACTTCCTAGAGGATAATGTGGCCATAAATTGTTACAAAAATGTATCATACATCTCTTTCTTAGGTTTTTAAGTTCCAGTCTAGTCCAATCTCTTAGAATGCACCCCAGAGGTGAATTTTTCGGAACACTCCCTTTCTGTCCCATAACTACTGTCTAAGGAGAATAGTCTGAACCAAGAGCAGAGAACTGGTAAGGGATACACATAAGCATAAATGTTCTTACCCAAAAACGTGTAGTCTGAGAGTCCGAGCGTGGTTCGGACATCTAGGAGTCCCAGGCTGCTCTCTGCTGTCCTGCAGACGCCAACCGTCTCTACCTCTCTGTGACTCAAACGGGAGGTTGAGTCCGGTGGGAGAGGGAGAAGAGAAACCAGAAGGTAGGGTCTTACCTCCAGGTTCTGTGCCGAGTGTGGTCCAGACGTCTGTTTGAGCTTTCAGCGAGGGAGGGAGACTCAGGCTGCCCTCCACTGTCGCGTGCGAAAGCTGACCCTCTCTCTACCTCTCTGTGACTCAAACGGGAGGTTGAGTCAGGCGGGAGAGGGAGAAAGGAAACCCAGAAGGGAGGTTCCCACCCCCCAGTTTTGTGTGTTAAGAGGAAAGAGGAAAATCCCACATCCCTACAACGTTCGGGCGCCAGATGTTATAGTGGGAAATGGGGTACGGGTTGGGGTTGGGGTTCTTGGGAATTCCTCTTTAAAGAATTACACCCTCTTGCACACAAAACTTAGTTAGAACAAGGTGATAGTTTATTTAGGAGCAAGGGAAGGGAAGGGTGGGGGGAGGGAAACCATGAAAGAAATCCTTAGACTTTTCATGGGGAGATTTGGCATAAAGCACATGGCTCAGAGGTACCAAATCTCCTCCAACAGGAGACCAGAAGGTACTTTTATAGAGGACTGATGGGGGTGGACCATCCGCCCGTGAAAAGTTCCTTTAATGAAGGTGGACCATCCCCCACTGGTGGTAGCTGGGGGAATTGGGTGAGGAGTGGAGGACCATCCCCCACTAGTAGTGACTAGAGGAATTGGGTGAGGGGTGGCTACGGATCCCTCTTCAGAACACAAAGGCCGAAGCCACACCCAAACTTATCTCCCCAGGATAAGGGAGACCGGAATGAAGGGTAGGAATCCCAAGCTAGCTCAGTCTGATTTGGTTCCTCTAGGCGTTATCTGTCCTCTGGTTTAGTTTCTCAAGGAGAAGATTCCTCGGTGTGCCCCAGAGAAATTCTGGGGTGCTCTGCGCCCCATGACATACCTTAGAAAGCAAAACTAGTAAACCTTTCCCAATTACATTTATATCTACTTGACCTTAATTTTCCTCCAAAAAAATTTTACTCAATTGTTTAAGATCTAATCCTGGGGCAGGTAGGTGGCAAAGTGTATAAAGCACTGACCCTACATTCAGGAGGACCTGAGGTCAAATCTGGCCTCAGACATGTGACACTTAACTAGCTGTGTGACCCTAGGCAAGTCACTTAACCCCAACTACCAGAAAAAAAAATCTAATCCTCACATAACATTTAGATTACAGATTATTTTTGTAAGAAAATGACTACAAATGAACTTGCAAAAAAAGTTAGCAATTAACTTCAATTGTAGTAAAGGACTTAGGATAACACTTAAGCAATTAATTTCAAAACAGTGTATGCCAAATAAATTGTCCATAATAAACCATGTTTGTATTATAGGACATGCTTCACAGACGTGTTATTTCCACAAATATTCTATAAGTTGCCCCCTCTAAAAAAACTGGTTGTATAAAAGTGGTTGCACACCTCATCCTTTCATAGCTCTATGTGGGGCTGACAAGGGAAGGGAAAAGAGAAAACTTTGTCGGGGGGGTGGGGGGTGGGGGGTGGCATGGCAATTGGGGTTAAGTGACTTGCCCAGGGTCACACAGCTAGTAAGTGTTAAGTGTCTCAGGTCAAATTTGAACTCGAGTCCTCCTGACTCCAGGGGCAGTGCTCTGTCCAAAAACTTTTATGAAACATCTACTCTGTCCCCAGAAGATTCTGAACATCACCTGGCAAGATGAAGTAGTAGACATTCATCCTAGCCAAGCATTCAAACTCCCCTGCAGAGAGCAACTCCAGTGGAGTCACCACATTGTTTTAATGCCAAACATATGTCTGCCTAAAAGACTGTTTGTTTACAGAGAACTCACACAAGGCAAGCATTCACAAAGAAATCAGAAGAAGCGATACAAGGGCACTCTCAAGGTTTCTCTGAAGAACTTTGGAATCGAATGTAAGACATGGGAGATGCTGACACAGGATTGCCCAACATGGCATGCCCATATAAAAGAAGCTGATGTATTCTATGAGCAAAGCAGAGTTGCAATAGCTCAAAAGAAACAGAAGATGTACAAATTTTGAGACATCACTACCTCAAATGTTCATGTGGCCCATTTGTGCCCAGTCTATATCAGAGCCTTCTGGGTTCATATTGGTCTGATCAGTCACAGTCTAACATGCTGTACTTAGCACTGGAGCAAAGCAGAGGGAGTGAAAGAGGGAGAACAGAGAGAAAAGGGAGGGAGGAAGAAAGAAGGAAGAGATGTAGAGGAAAGAAATCAATAAGTGTGGAAAATTTTCTTCAAAAGTCCCAAATCCTGGCCAGGTATAAGGAGCTTTGGAAAGCAACCCTATTGAAGTTCATTTATATGTGCATATATGTAAACATTTGAATAACATTCTTTTCCCCATTTTGGTAGTCATCATCAAGAAAGAAGTTGCCTTTGTAATTGCATCATGGTCTTCCCTAGTCCCTTATCCCAACCTCATATTTACTTAAAAGAAAGGCTGTATTTCAACAGTGTGAGCTGCAATATCCTTTTTTACTTCCTACCCTGATCAGTATCCCTCTAACATTATTCTTGGTAACTTATTTTTTTCTTTTTGGTTGTTGTTGGTGGCGGAGTTTCATTTGAGAAGCACTGCCTGAGGTAAGATTTGAACTCAGGTCCTGCTGGATCCAGGGATGGTGCTCTATCCACTGTGCCACCTAGCTGCCCCATTCTTATCTCAAATTCTGCCATAGAATTTACTACTGGAAGGCATTGGTTTTTGTTGTTGTTTTGTTTTTTTAAATATACAGATGCTATGGTGAATGAGAAAAGACTGCCTTACTGTTGAGCGACTATCAGTTAAATTAAAAAGGAGAGGTGGTTGGATAATTTCTATGCGAAGAACTATTTCCAGTGAAAACTGGCAGAATAGAGCATCTTTGTATTTCTATGTAATAGTCTAAGTATTTATGAACTATTAAGGTTGCTAATTGTTTTTGGTGCTTGGTTTGCTTAAAAAGTGTCCCAACTAAAAGCCAAGAAGGATTGTTGACCATTTACTCCCTTGCTCTGTAATATATCTGTGAACATCAAGGATTTATTTTGGCTCTATTACAATAAAGTATAAGTTGGACTTTTATTTTTCTAAAAAAAAAATTGCCCTCCCAAAACTGGATAAAACTAGCCATAAAGAAAGTGAATAGAATTTTAGATGAATTGGTTATGCTAGATATCTGGAGAGAATTGAATGGCAGTAGAAATGAATATACCTTTTTTTCAGTAGTTCATGGTGTCTTTACAAAGACTGATCATATATTAGTATATGGAAGTTCTATAATTAAGAGCAGAAATATTAAAAGTATCCTTTTCAGGTCATGATGTGATAAAACCATATTTATGAAGAAGTCAAGGAAACTTAAAAATACATTAAAAACTAATTAGACAGATTAAACACCCTAATCTTAAAGAATGAGTAGGTTAAAAAACAAATCATAGAAATAATTTCATTAAAGAAAATGACAATAATGAGACATATCAAAACCTATGGGATACCACAAGAACAGTGACTAAAGGAAAATGCATATTTCTTGGAGTTTTTTTGGTTTTTTTGTTTGTTTTTTGTTGGGCAATTGGGGTTAAGTGACTTGCCCAGGGTCACACAGCTAGTAAGTGTTAAGTGTCTGAGGCCGGATTTGAACTCAAGTACTCCTGACTCCAGGGCCGGTGCCCTATCCACTGCCCCACCTAGCTGCCCCCATATTTCTTAATATCAGTAAAATGGAGAAAGAGCAGACTAATGAATTCAGTATGCAATTTAAAAAACTAGAAAAAGAAGAAACTGAAAATCCCCAATTAAACACTAAATTGGAAATCCTGAAAATCAAAGGTAAGATGAATAAAATCAAGAATTAAAAATCATTAAGTTAAATAAAACTGAGTTGTTTACATGAAAAAATAAAATAGATAAACAATTTGTTAATTTGATTTTAAAAAGAGGGGGGGAAAACCAATTCACTAGTATTAAAAATGAAGAGGATGGGTGGGGGCACCTAGGTGGCGCAGTGGATAGAGCACTGGCTCTGGATTCAGGAGGACCTGAGACACTTGACATTTACTAGCAGTGTAAGCCTGGGCAAGTCACTTAACCCCAATTGCCTCACAAGCAAACAAACAAAAATGAAGAAGGTGACTAAGCCACCAACAAAGATGAAATTAATGCAATTATAAAGAATTGTTTTGCCCAACTCTATGTCAATAAATTTAACAATTTAAATGAAATGGAAGAATATTTACAAACATGTAAGTTGCCTAGAGTAGGAGAAAAGCAAATACAATAACTAGACCTCTTTAGGAAAAGAAATTGAGGGGGGGTGGAGTAAAGATGGTGGGGGAAAGAGAGTTACTTAAGCTCTCTCCCAAACCCTTACAGAGACCTTTAACTAATGCTCCAGGGGCAGCTAGGTGGTGCAGTACATAAAGCACAGGCCCTGGATTCAGGAGGACCTGGGTTCAAATCTGGCCTAAGACACTTGACAGGTAGTAAGCTGTCACACTAGCTGTGTGACCCTGGCCAAGTCACATAACCCTCATTGCCCTGCCAAAAAAAAAAAAAGAAAAAAAAAGAGTGCCCCTGTTTGCTCATAGACCAGAGTGCATTACAGGAGAGTTAGCAAAAATGCCAATCCTTCAATCATACTACTTTGGAAAAACTGAAAACTTACAGGTCCCTAGAAGTAGCTCCAAAAATAGCTACACACAATCCCCAAAGCTTGGGACAGTGTGCCCTCTATCTTGGAAGCAGAGCCCCATTTTAGCAATGAGTTAAAAGTTAAGAAATAGGTTGCGGAAATGAGCAAACAACAGAAAAAATTCTGACCATGCAACATTACTGTGGTGACAAGAAATATCAAAACATACTCAGGAGAATACAGCAAAGTCAAAATTTCTACATCCAAAGCCTCCATGATGTGGTCTCACATCATGAAAGGACTCAAAAAAGATTCTGAAAATCAAACGAGAGATAAGGAAAAATTGGGAAGATTAAATGGGAGTTATGCAAGAAATTCATGAAAAAGTCAATAGCTCGCTAAAGAGGGCATGCACACATGTGTGCACACACACACACATACATACCCCTGAAGAAAATAACACCTTAAAAAATCATGTAGGACAGGGGGCAGCTAGGTGGCACAGTGGATAAAGCACCAGCCCTGGATTCAGGAGTACCTGAGTTCAAATCCAGCCTCAGACACTTAACACTTACCAGCTGTGTGACTCTGGGCCGGTCACTTAACCCCCATTGCCCCACAAAAAAACAAAAACAAAACAAACAAACAAAAAATCATGTGGGACAAATGGTAAAAAGAGGTACAAAAATCCGATGAGGAAAAGAATGCTTTGAAAACCAGAAGTGGCCAAATGGAGGCTCAAAACCTTACCGAAGAAAAAACATCCTTAAAAGTTTCAATTAAACAAATGGCAGCGATCCCTAACCCTAACACTAACCCTAACTCTATGAGACATCAAAAAACAATAAAACAAATAAAACAAAACTAAAACAGTTTGAAAATAGAAGACAATGTGAATTATCTCATTGGGAAAACAACTGATCTGGAAACAGATCCAGGAGAGACAATTTGAGAATCATTGGACTGCCTGAAAGCCATGACCAGAAAAAGAATCTAGACACCAACTAGGTGGCATAGTAGATAAAGCACCAGCCCTGGATTCAGGAGGACCTGAGTTCAAATCCAGCCTCAAACACTTGACACTTACTAGCTGTGTGACCCTGGGCAAGTCACTTAACCCCCAATGCTCTGCGATAGATAGATAGATAGATAGATAGATAGATAGATAGATAGATAGATAGATAGATAGATAGATAGATAGAGATAGAGATAGAGATAGAGATAGAGATAGAGATAGAGATAGAGATAGAGATAGAGATATATAAAAAGAATTTGCTTGTAAACCCATCTGGCCCTGAAGAATTTTTTGCATGGAGTTCACTGATGGTTTATTCAATTTCTTTTTCTAAAATGAGCTTATTTAGGGATTTCATTTCCTATTCTGTTAAATTAACTGTAATTCTGTAAAATTAACTATTTTAATCATTTTTAAAGTATTATAAGTTTGAGCAAATAAATATGTAGATCAGTATTTTGTTGACTTTCATTATTATATTAACAGCCACAGGTATTTCCCCCCTAATCCTTTAGCATCCTTCTCCCTTTCAGCTATTTTGAAAATCAAACCTTCAATGGGCTTTTTTAATTTTAATTTTTTGTTTTGTTTTTTGGGTTTTGTTTTGGTGAGGCATTTGGGGTTAAGTTACTTGCCCAGGGTCATACAGCTAGTAAGTGTCAAGTATCTGAGGCATGATTTTTTTTTTTTATTTTAATTTTTTTTTTTTTTTGGTGGGGCAATGAGGGTTAATGACTTGCCCAGGGCCACACAGCTAGTACGCATCAAGTGTCTAAGGCTGGATTTGAACTCGGGTCCTCCTGAGTCTAGGGCTGGTGCTTTATCCACTGTGCCACCTAGCTGCCCCTGAGGCAGGATTTGAACTTAGGTCCTCCTGACTCCAGGGTCAGTGCTCTGTCCACTGCACAACCTGGCTGCCCCAATGGGCTTTATTTTTTTTTTTAAAGGCACCTTAACCAATAACTTTCTTTGTATATTTATCCTAGTTATTTGTATATTTGTTCTAGTTATTCCACTTGTCTCATCTTTGTTTTCTTTATTGCCATATTTACTTCTATATACAACATATCAGAGACTGTGGTGTAATAGACCGGCCTCAGACACTTCACACTTACTAGCTGTGTGACCCTGGGCTTAACCCCAATAGCCTCACCAAAAAAAAAAACACAATCAAAAAAACACTTCTGATTTTAAAATACGAATGTCAGTTTTGATATTCAGTAGAGTCAAGTTTCATTTGTTTTTGCCAAAGCCAACATTGGACTTATTTTTACCATCTGAATATGTACACTTTTCATGCATAAAGATAACTGACTGTGCCTGGAGAAAACAGTGGAAATGTCCAAAGTGGGTTGCCAACCTACCTCTTTGAAGCCCACTGTTACAAAACACATCTTTTATTCCTATCTAATTGGCTCTGTCACACTTTCTTTCTTTCTTTCTTTTTAAAATGATAAACATTTTATCTGAAGTTTTGAATTCCTATGTGCAGTTACGTAAGACATTACCATGTTAGTAATTTGCATTAAAAACCCTTAATAAAGGAAAAAAATGAAAGAAAGTGAAGAATAGCATGCTTCCATCCAACCCCAACGGCCAGACATTCAAAGAACAATTCCTTCTAATACCATATAAATGTTTTTCATTAACAAGAAGAAAACTTTCCAATTTCTATGATATGAAAATTATGGTATTGCTACCTAAAGCAAAGAGACAAATCAGAAAAAGAAAATTACAGAACACTATACCTGCTGACCCTGATACAAAAATTTCAAACAAGATTTTATAACAGGTAGAATAAAACAACTTATCAGAAAGATTATACACTGACCAGGGTAGGCTTATAACACCAATGCATGATTGGTTTCACATTAGGAAGACTACAAACACAATAAATCAAGTTAATACAATGACTGCCACATGGTAGGTGCTTAATAAATGTTTACAGAATTCATTGTGAAAAATGCATAAAATAAACTTCATGATACCTCAGCAGATGCTTAAAAAGGCTTTTTGACAAAATCCAATACTATTTTCATTTTAAAATTCTAAAAATCATAGCAACAAATGGAACTTTTCTTACTAAAGTAAGCAATCTTTATCTGGATCTGAGAAAAAATTGCATATATGATGGGGAAGAGTTAGGGCTGTTTTACTAGATAAAAGGAAAGCAAGAACATTCACTATCACAACTATTATTTAACACAGTGTTGAAAATATCTATAAATAGCCACATGTTAAATAACATTGCTAGCTATGGCAATAAAACAAGAAAAAAAAATGAGGGTATTACTGTGTGCGGACAAAAGTATTGCTTTTGCAGATCATATTATGAAGTATTTAGAGAGACCTAAAGCCAACTAAAAATTAGATAGTGATAATAACTTCAGTGAATTTTCAAGATATAAACTAAATCCACATAAATCATCAGCATTGCTATACAGGAATGAATAAAGCATTTATGAGCCATTCCTCTGTGTCAGACATTGTGTTGAGTACTGGGTTTACCCACAGGAAATCAATCAGTCCCTACTCTCAAAGAGCTCATAATCTAATTGATGTAAATCATTAACAGATGTCTGATCCATACTCAGACCCTAGGACTCCATGTTTCTGGGCAAGAACTTTTGTGTTTATGTGTCTATCTCTTGCCAGCACTCGGCTCTTTCATGAGATGGGCAGCCAGTCTCTCCCTCCCTTAAGAGAGCTCAACCTAAAGTCTGAACTATGTTCTCCTTAGACAGGATGATATCTCGGTACAGCCATAGGCCAGAAAGGGAGTGTTCTGAAAGATTCACTGCTGGGGTGCATCCTAAGAGATTGGACTAAATTAGAACTTACAAATTTGAGAAAGAAGTGTATGATCTATTATTATTGTAACACTGTTTGGCCAGAATATCTTGGAATCCCAAGAAAATTGGTATTTACATGGATCTCTTAACTATAATACCATTTTGCAATTGGACAAGTTTTGCACTCACAGGAATTCAGTGATTTCTTAGATGACTGCCTCCTGCTGGCAGAAAATCACGGCGGCAAGTCCCCACAATTAGCTAACCTTTCTGGCACACCCTCCTCCTCTGGGACCCTATCCCCTCCTGCTTCTCAGCCTCATTCCCTGCCTGCTTCTCGATTAACTCCTTCCTCCCTGCCTGTCTGAGTCCCTATGGGACAACCACTGTCATACCACTCTATGACTGGGACACCTCTTTGCCCACCAGCTGATCTTGGAACCAATCTCCTGTGCCTTCCACAGCTGAGTTCCTGCCACACTTGGAGTGGATGTCAGTACTCTTCTATTTGCCCCACCCAACAGCTGTCTCCACAATCTATCCAGCTATTCCCCTCACAGCTGTACCCCTTCACAATCTGGGGGAGCTCCAATACGTTCCCTATTCTCCTATTTCTTCCATTCAGCAACGGCTCCCATCTGCTTTCCCTAATCTGCAGTAGCCTACCCCCATTCCCCCAGTTCCCTTTGCCCCTCCCCCACCCACTCAACAAACTACCTTGGCTCCTCCACCAGACCTTCTGCAGGTGACTATAGCTATTCCATCAGCTCCCTCATCACCTCCCCAACCCTTTTCATCCAGGTCCCTACCAGCATTTTCCACTGCTCCCCTGCTTCCATTTTTTAATTAATTAATTATTTTTGCAGGGCAATGGGCGTTAAGTGACTTGCCCAGGGTCACACAGCTAATAAGTGTTAAGTGTCTGAGGCCGAATTTGAACTCAGGTACTCCTGAATCCAGGGCTGGTGCTTTATACACTGCGCCACCTAGCTGCCCCAGCCCCTGCTTCCATTAAGGGAATTTCCCATTGGGAAGGATACAACCCTAATACATGTTCCTTTTTCCATGAGCAGTTTGCCTCATATTAAAGAGAAGTTGGGGTGTTACTTGGAGAACCCCACAAAGTTCATAGATGGCTTTAAGTCTGTGACAATGCAGTTTGACCTTTCCTAGACCAACTTGCAAATTATTCTTACCAGCTGTTGTACCCTCAATGAGAAAAACAGATTTGAGACCTGTTGGTCCAAGTGTGTGATGAATACTCACAGGTTGGAAATCAGGTTGGGGTTCCTGGATCTACAGCTGTTCCAGCTGTAGACCCAAGATGGGACTCTCATGATAGAACAGACAGGGCCCACAGAAAACATCACCTGCCTTGTTGAGGAAATGAGAAGGGGGGATTAAGAAACAAATGATTATGGGGGCAGCTAGGTGGCATAGTAGATAGGCACTGGCCCTGGAGTCAGGAGTGCCTGAGTTCAAATCTGGCCTCAGACACTTAACAGCTGTGTGACCCTGGGCAAGTCACTTAACCCCAATTGCCTCACTAAAAAAAAAAAGAAAAAAGAAACAAATGATTATGACAAGGTGAAGGAGATCACACAAGGGCCAGAGGAAAACCCAGTTCTTTTCATGAGTCCCTTCATGGACTCTCTGAAAAAATATATTAATCCAGATCCAGAAAGGGATGTACGAATAACAGCCAATCTGCTCCTGACATTAGGAGAAAATTCCAGAAGTTAGACTGGGGTCCCCAAAACCCACCCTTACAACTCCTTGATGTTGCTTTTAAGATTTTTAAAAATTTAATAAAGTTATTTTATTTTTTGCCCATTACATATAAAGATAGTTCTCAACTTTTGATTATACAAGCTCTCCAATTTCAGATTTTTTCTCCCTCCCTCCCCTCCTTCCCCCCTCCCCTAGACAGCAGGCAATCTGATATAGATTATATATATTTATGTATATATATATATATATATGTGTGTGTGTGTGTGTGTATATATGTGTATGTGTATATATGTATATGTATATATATATACATAATAACATTAAACATATTTCTGCATTAGTCATGTTATAAGAGAAAAATCAGAGCAATGACGACAAACCTCAAAATAGATAAACATTAGCACCAAAAACAAAAGAAGTAGTATGGTTCATTCAGCATATATACTCCACAGTTCTTTTTTTTCCCTGGATTTGGAGATCCTCTTCCATCATGAGTCCCCTGGAACTCTTCTGTACTACTGCATTGGTGACAAGAATCTAGTCCATCACTGTAGGTCAACACACAATGTTGATGATGCTGTGTACAGTGTTCTTCTGGTTCTGCTCATCTCACTCATCATCAGCCCACACAAGACCCTCTAGGTTTCTCTGAACTCCTCCTGCTCATCGTTTCTTACAGCACAATAGTATTTCATTGTATTTATATACCACAACTTGTCCAGCCATTCCCCAATGGATGGGCATCCCCTCAACTTCCAATTCCTTGCCACCACATAATGAGCAGCTATAAATATTTTTGTACATGTGGGTCCCTTTCCCCGTTCCATGATTTCTTAATTCCTTGCCACCACATAAAGAGCAGCTATAAATATTTTTGTACATGTGGGTCCCTTTCCCCGTTCCATGATTTCTTTGGGCAAAAGACCCAAAAGTGGTATTGCTGGGTCAAAGGGTATGCACAGCTTTATCACCCTTTGGGCATAAGTCCAAATTGCTCTCCAGAATAGTTGGATCAGTTCACAGTTCCACCAACAATGCACTAGTGTTCCAATTTTTCCACAGCTTCTCCAATGTTTATTATTTTCCTTTTTTGTAATTTTAGCCAATCTGATAGGTGTCAGGTGGTACCTCAGAGTTGTTTTAATTTGCATCTCTCTAATCATTAGAGATTTAGACCATTTTTTTCATATGGTTTCTTCATCAGAAAACTGCCTGTTCATATCCTTTGACCCTTTCTCAATTGGGGAATGATGTGGATTCTTATAAATTTGATTTAGTTTCCTATATATTTTAGAAATGAGGCCTTTATCAGAAGTACTGGCCATAAAAATTGTTTCCCAGTTAAGACTTTTTATAACAGAGACCTTGCGGTAGCCAAATAAAAAGAAAAGAAGGCTTGTGCCTGTTTCATAGAACAAGCTTCACTAATAGCAGCAGCCATCACGTCTGCTACCAGCAGATGTCCAGGTGGCTGAGATTTTGGCAGCTACAGTAAACTGGGACACAGGAGTGGGGCACATTCCGTAAAGGTGAGTCCACCTCCCCTACCTCCTTGTCCCCACTGCAGCCCCCAAGAGGTTGATTGAACAAAAACCCATCTCCCTGCAGGAGAGGTCTCCTGCCAGTGCCTTGTTACTGACATCTCTATGGCCAAGCCCAGTGTTGATATACGAGGCAAAAAAGAGTTAATAGAAAAACCTTATACCCAAGCTCTAATTCAGATACTGTTATGGGAAATTCCGACGGAGAAACCCAAACTACATTCAGGAATAAGGAAGAGCAGTTTACTGACGTGCTGGCCCAGATCAGAGTAGCCTCTGATACTCTGGGCAGTCAACAATTGTCCAAGCTGCGGTTTTTATATCTCTTAAGCATGAAAATGCATGCAGGTTTTCACAGGTACATTATGGTGAGCTACTTGGCAGACAGGAAGGCATATTTCAATAAACAGAGGCAAATGTCAGGAAGTTGGTACTAAACCACAGACAAACAGTACGTTCTACTTTCATTCTTGGGGTCTCAGCTCGAGCCTCAGTTTCATCCCCTGTGTTTTCAGATATGAGCTCTAAAAGAGATTCAGACCCCATTTAACAGATAACTTATAAGTCAGAATGCTAAGTTCTCTTACCCACAGTAATTAGTACCCATAATGGGAACAGAGGGAGCTAGGCTATGAAGACCTTAAATAAAATGACAGGCTATAGAAATTCAGACTAGAAATAATTGACAAATGTAGATATTTTGAAAATAAGCATGGGAATCAGAAAGAGACATACAGAAAAGGCCAAATTTGTCCCCAGATTCACCTTATGACATGTAAACCCCCAAAACACACCTTCACAGAAAAAGGTGCCCACCATGGGGCTTAGGACCCCAGGAACTCCAAATTAGGATAAGCCTTCCCCTATACCTCCCAAAGGTGGAGATTAATATAATGAGACTGATAATCAATTCATCCATACTATAAATATAACTTTCTTTCCTTTCCTTATTCCACTATTCTGGTTCTCTCCCTGTGGTCACCCACAGTATTGCAATAAAACTTGGAAAACTGAGTCACTGAATCTTATAATTCTTTTGGGACCACTCAAGATCAATTTGACCCCAAATTCCATCCCACACCAGGGTCAAGCTGAATGTAGGAGATAATTCTATGGATAACAAAGGGGCCACCAATGTCTTACTCTCTCATTCGGGCCCTCCTATTCCATCAAAGCAGCAGGTTGTGGGGAGTGGGAGAACACCCCTTAAATGTGGGCAAACACTGCCTTTAATGTGTATGTATTAGGATCACAAATTCCTTTATCCCTTCCTGGATTTAAGGTCTTCACTTTGGCCCTTGTCATGATGTCAAGAAAAAGTGAGCTCAGTGAGAAATTCCTAGCTTATAGGCTCTTAGTTTACTGCATAGACCAGAAGAAATAAACTTTAGCTATCTCACAGTTGTTGATCTGTTTACTGCAACTCTTAAAATCTTTCATGGTAGAATAGTTTAAAATTGGCAATTATTTGTAATGTGTAAAAGTTGCAAAGAAAAATTTAGTCTGACCACTGAACTGCACAGAATTAAGCTTTTGATCTGATTGCTTAACTTTTGTAAGGCAGGCCATGCCCTGTCTTCCACTCAGCCTTGCCAGCCTCAGCTGAAGAAAAGGAGCTACACTTTATTCCTTATCTGATACTTTTCTGAGGTATGGGTGGAGAATTCATATGGAGTCTAGCACATTTGACTGTATTGGGAAAACCTGATTGATAATTGATTGGTTTTTTTAAGTAAAAAAAATTCTAATATTGTTTTAAAGTATTACATTTTAAAACTGAATAAGAAATATCTTAAGAACACCTTATTTGACATGCACTCTTGCCACCTTAAAGCCTTTTTGATTTTCTTTTGCCTGGGACTCTTTAGGACAGACACACCTAAAGAGATAAGTGAAGGAGGCCACTAGGAGGTACAGTGGCTAAAGCACAGGCCCTGGATTCAGGAGGACCTGAATTCAAATCTGACCTCAGACACTTGACACTTCCTAGCTGTATGACCCTGGGCAAGTCACTTAACCCTCATTGCCCTGCCCAAAACAAAACAAAAAATCAAACAAAAAAGAGATAAGTGGAACCAGATCAGGACTGAGCTAGCTCCAGGACCACCTGTTGTGGGAAATTCTGTCAGAGAAACCCAAACAGAACTCAGGAATAAGGAAGAGCAGTTTATGGATGTGCTGGCCAAAAGCAGAGTCGCCTCTGATACTCTGGGCAGCCACCAAGTGTCCAAGCTGCAGTTTTTATCTCTTAGGTGTGAAAATGCATGCAGGTTTTCACAGGTACATTGTGGTGAGCTACTTGGCAGACAGGAAGGTATATTTCAGTAAACAGAGGCATATGTCAGGAATTTGGTACTAAACCACAGACTTCAGGGGAACAAACAATATGTTCTACTTTCATTTTGGGGGTTTCAGTTCGAGCCTCAGTTTCATCCCCTGTATTTTCCCATATCATTCCCCCCTTTGCTGCCCCCTCTATAAACCCCCAGGTTCTAGAGGGGCATCATCTAGGGCCCACTTTGATCTCCCCACTCCCTCCAGTTCAGGGGACACAGCCATAACTGGGGAAACAAAGTCTGAGTCAGCATAGACAGACAGCTGGGGAACCAGGAAGATGATAAGGCAGTTATTCAGGCAAAAGAGATATATAGCAAGCGCCAGTTTACAGAGGAGGAAAATCAAAATGGTTAAATGAGTCTCTTGCATCAGTACAGGGGTCTTGGGAAAGCTGTCCATGTCAAGCGGTCATCTGCTTCTTGGTCAACGACCTGCTGGCAGGGTCCCACTGCTCCTTCATGACCTGAAGTTTGTTGGGACAATCAGGAACCAACTCGTATCTCCACCCATCACTGGGCAGTTGAGACTTCTTTACTCTGGAATGAGGGACCCAGGGAATGATACCTGCAACTTTAAGAGACGTGGGGGTGACAAGAACCACTGTGTGGGGGCCTGTCCTTATAGGTTGGAGGGGTTCCTTCTTCCAATCCTTGACCCAGACCTGTATAACGATTGGAATGACGTCACCTGCTGGAGACTTACTGTAGAAGAGTTCTGCCCATGAAGCGAAGGTCTTTGAGGGCAAGACCAGGAGTCTTTTCTTTGGCGTCAGGAAGTGACGCGGGCTAGTGGGAGGAGGAAGGAAGAGACTGGTGCTCGGTCTCACTCTCTTTCCTTTGGACTCTGGTGGAGAGCGGAGCTAGAAATGTGCTCTCCCTTTAATAGATAGGAATCTAGGCCTTTCTCTCTCTCTTTACCAAATTCTTGTTTTCCTTAATAAATGCTTAAAAGCCTAACTCTTGCTAAAGCTTATAATTTATTGGCGACCACTCATTAGATATTTTAGACAGACTAGCTAGAATTTTAGCCCTTAACAGATGGCGACTTTAAATGAACACCTGGTCTCTCAGCTAGAAACGATGCACCAGGTAACCAAGGGATATAAGTTCCCTTTCTAGAACTGTTCTGTGTAGCCAGGCTAAAGTCTTCCCTAGCTGGGCCAAGGCTGCATCCTGGGTAAATTCTCCTATGACTTTGGAATCATGGAGAGCCCTGGTGAGTGGGGGTGGTCTCCGGAACAGGAGCTCATAAGGGGAGTATCCTGTGACTCCTGGTGTGCATCTAACTCTAAGCAGGGAAAGGGGTAGCATGTCTACCCAATGCAGACTGGTCTCTTGACAGAATTTAGCTAGGGTAGACATAAGGGTCCTATTCATACGCTCCACTTTCCCTGAGCTCTGAGGTCTGTAAGCAAAATGCAATTTTATAGCCTCTGCAGGCTTTAATCTCTGTGAAGTCTACTACCAAGTCCTCAAAAGGGGCTATCCCTGCTGGCTGAACCCCCAAAGGCTTATTGGGGCCCTGGCTGGGCTTATTCTTAGCGGCATAGCAATATTTCTGAAGCATGGCTTCTAGGGCAGTCTTCCCCAGGTGGGTGAGAACATGCTGCTGGCAAAAGAAAGCATATGTGTCCTTCTGAGGGATAAAGAGGTGCCCATCTGGGAGCACTCAATTCCCAGCTGTGTTCTGTTGCACCCCCTCCTTTTGAGCCCAGCCTACCTCCTCGGGGGTGTATGCTAGGGCTTCAGTTTCAGTTTCTCCTGGCTCCGATTCTCTCCTTTGCACAAGGAGGTAACTCTCCCTGGTGCCAGCCAATTCTGCTGCCTGCCGGGCTGTCCTGTCAGCAAGATTGTTCCCTCATATGATGGGATCATCCCCAACCTGATGGCCTCAGCAATGAATGACTGAGACCCTTCTGGGTTTCCAGACAGCCTCAAGGAATTGCAGGATTTCAGATTAGCTTTTGATATGCTTGCCCCCTGAAGTAAGGAGTCCCCGTTCCTTGTAGATGGCCCCGTGGATGTGGAGGGTTGCAAAAGCATACCGTTGAGTCAGTATAGATGTTCACTGACATGTCCTCTGCCAGTTGCAGGGCATGTATGAGGGCCCATAGTTCTGCCCTCCGGGCTGACCACCCCTGAGGCAGGTGCCCTGCCTCCATTACTGCCTCCTGGGTAATGATGGCGTACCCTGCCAGTCATTCACCATCCCTCATAAAGCTGCTCCTGTCAGTGAAGAGTTGGATGTCAGGGTTAGGCAGGGGGTGATCAGACGTCCTCTATGACCTCGGCACAGTCATGTTGGGGGTACCCTGCTTGGTAGGCAAGAAAGTGGCAGGATTCAGTGTCTTAACTGTCTCCACCTGAATTCGGGGGTTTTCAGGTAGGAGCCCCCGATATTGGGCCAGCCGTGGGTTAGATATCCACCAGTGGCCATGGAAATTCATGAGGGTGACAACAGAGTGAGGGACCCTAATGTGGATAGTCTGTCCCAAAGTCAGTTTATCAGCCTCTTTGACAAGGAGGACAGTAGCTGCCAGAGCTCTCAGACAGGGAGGCCATCCTGCTGACACAGGATCAAGGTGCTTGGATAGGTAGGCAATGGGCCTCTCCCATGGCCCAATAGTTTGGGTAAAGACCCCCAGGGCAACTTTGTTCTTCTCAGTCATAAATAGATTAAAAGACCTGGAGACATCAGGGAGACCTAATGCAGGGGCCTGTGTGAGTAGGCGCTTAATCTCCCTGAAAGTCTGCTCTTGTACCTCCCCCCGAAATTGGGGCTCCTGCTCCAGTCCCTAGAGGGCCTCATACAGGGGTTTGGCGAGCTGGGCAAACCCTGGCATTCAGATGTGACAGTATCCAGCTGCTCCAAGGAATTCATGGAGCTGCCTCTTGGTCCTTAGCGTGGGAATGTTGAGAATGACTTTTACCCTCTCTACACCCAAAGTTCGGTAGCCCTGTGTGACAACAAACCCCAAATACTTCACCTGGGCTTTCTTCCTGGAGAACTTGTATCCTGCTTTAGAGAGGAGATCCAGCGGGGCCAGGGTTCCCATCCAGCACTGGTCTCGTGTAGATGGGGCAAGGAGGAGGTCGTCTGCACAGTAGATCAGGGTGCAGCCAAGCTCCTGCCGAGGGAGGGAATGCCTGGTGATCTTGTGCCAGCGCTTCCCCAAAAAGAGTGGGGGAGTTCTTGAATCCTTGGGGAAGGCGAGTCCAGGTTAGCTGGGTTTTCTAGCCTGAGTCCAGGTCCTCCCACTAAGGCAAACAGGGGCTGACTGGCCGGGCTATTCACAGGCAGAAGAAAGCATCCTTGAGATACAAACATGTGAACCAGGAAGCCTCAGGGGGTATCTGGGCCAATGGGGTGTAGGGGTTAGGAACCACTGGGTAGACTGTGACAGTGACATTGTTGAGTGTGGAAGATTGACTCGAGGAGGTCTATCATGGCCTGGGGTTTCTCAGAGTAGAGAGGGGTATGGTTTTCCAATTCAGGAGGTCTTTGGTGGTGAAGGGCTGATAATAGAAGATAGACCCGTCTGGTTGGTAAGTCCCATCTGGGTTCTCTCGGCCCTGCCTCAGGGTCTCTTGGAGGGGCATCTGGAAGGTAGGTCTGGCCTCATGTACACTGGGGGTTCGGTCTTCCTCTCCAGTCTGGGCAAAGGACTGGAGGGAGCAGTGGAGGTGATGGAGACGGGGAGGGCGGAAATGGAGGCAGTGGTGGTGGTGGAGGTGGAGGAGGAAGCAGGTCTGGAAGTGGAGGAGATGAAGCCGACAGAGAGGGAGTCTCACAGGGAGCCAGAGCCGGATAGAGGTTCAGATTTGGGGTGGTGGTGGAGTTGAAGCTGAGATATACGGGGGAGGCTCTTCTGGTGCCCCCTGTAGGACGACTGGCTTGTGGGGGTCTGACCCTGATGCCTGGCCAACAAAAATCCTAGCCTGTCCCTGTGCTCCCTTACACATCCGAACCCACGGGGGCTTAGGGCGGAAAACTTCCAACCAGGAGTCTATATAGGGGAACTGATTTGGGTACTCGGGCTGGTCTGTGAGACCAACTACCACCCTGAAACTGCTCTGGTGATTTCTGGGTCTAGAGTTTCCTCTGAGGGCCAATCCACATTGAATGTGGGCCATTCCAAAGTGCACAGGGTTCGGAGATGCCTTGGAGTCATCTTGACTCCATAATCTCCCCTGAACCCTTTCTTAAAATTCCTAATCATACAGTGTAAGACTGTATGCTGAGACTGAGTCCTAGCCATGAGGAAAGGACAATATGTACGTTGTCGCAGAGAGAGAGAGAAGGGAAGGGGATGCTTGCAGAGCTCAGCCAGGTGCCTTTCCCCTCGGTCACGAGATGGGGAAGGCCCACTGAAACCACACACACACACACACACACACACACACACACACACACACACACACTCAAAACAGAAGTTAAACAATCCCACCCAAATGGTGAGATCTGAACCTGAACCGGGAGGTGATCAGTCTCCCCTTCCGCCTATGGCGGGCCTGACTAGGGACATGGCACCCCGGGGGCCTTACCTTACTGGTGTCTTCCAGGAGCCCACTGTTCCAAATTCCAAGCGGAGCCCGGTTGGTCAAGTAGCTAATGGTCTCCGGGATTGTCGCTCCCGAAGAGAGTCCTGCTATCAGGGTGCAGGTGGTGCCACTTCTGTTCAGGGGCAGGTCTCCCGGGGCTCCCAGCTCTTGGTTCCTCACCAGAGGCTATCTAATACAGCCTCCCTGAGTGGTCTCCCGGCTGATCCCACCAAATGTTGTAGGAAATTCCGACGGAGAAACCCAAATGGCACTCAGGAATAACGAAGGGCAGTTTATGGACACCCGGGCCCAAAGCAGAGTCGCCTCTGATACTCTGGGCAGCCCCCAAGTGTCCAAGCTGCAGTTTTATATCTCTTAGGTGTGAAAATGCATGCAGGTTTGCACAGGTACATTGTGGTGAGCTACTTGGCAGACAGGAAGGCATATTTCAGTAAACAGAGGCATATGTCAGGAAGTTGGTACTAAACCACAGACTTCAGGGGAACAAACAGTATGTTCTACTTTCATTTTGGGGGTCTCAGCTTGAGCCTCAGTTTCATCCCCTGTATTTTCCAATATCACACCCTCTCCCAGCCCTGGGAGATAAGATTAGGTATGGCTGTTTTTGTAGTGGGAGGAGGAGAGAGATGGCTTGAAAGATCCACAGCCACCCCTCACCCAACTCCCCCAGTCACCACCAGTGGGGGATGGTCCTCCCTCACTAAGGGAACTTTCCACAGTCAGATGATCACCCTCATCAGTCCTCTATAAAAGTATCTGCCTGTCTCCTGCTGGAGGAGATTCATATCTCTGAGCCACACTTCTGTGCCATGCCTTCTCCCCATGAGAAGTCCAAGGATTTCTCTCTTGGTTTCCTTTCCCTAGCCCCTAAATAAACTATTATCTTATTCTATTGGATTTGTATGCAAGAGAGTGTAATTCTTTTTTTTTTTTTTTTGCTGGGCAATGGGGTTAAGTGACTTGCCCAGGGTCACACAGCTAGTAAGTGTAAAGTGTCTGAGGCCAAATTTGAACTCAGGTACTCCTGAATCCAGGGCCAGTACTTTATCCACTTTGTCACCTAGCTACCCCCGAGTGTAATTCTTTAAAGAGGAATTCCTAAGAACTCCAACCCCTAACCCCTATCCCAAACCCCCACCATATTTCCCCATAACAGTATCTTTGATTGCAGGTCTCAGGGGTGGAAATTTGGTGTCAGGCACGAGCACTGGGATCAGGGTCTGGCCAGTGGCTTCTGTTGGGGTTAAGGTTGGTGGGGTGAGGCTTTGCTTTGTTTTTCAAACTGTTAGCTTTCCTAGGAGGCCTAGGAGGCTTTCCTAGGATTTGCAGGAGGGTGGGACCTACTAGATAGATTTTCCCAGACTTGGAGCCTTGTTGTAGACCCCCTGCTGTGAGGCTGGCTAGTGGTGGTGTTATTTCTGGATATAATTCTCCACCAAACTAGTAAGATGCATGTGCTTTTGTTCAGCTTTGATTAGAATTAGGAATTCTGAGAAGGAAAAGTATCAAAGCAGTATATTCCAAAAATAAAAATACTGAGACAGAAAATTGAGATTAAGGGGTAAAAATGCCTCAAGAATGTTGCTGTACTAGCTGTGTCACTCTGGGCAAGTAACTTAATCTTGTTGGATTCAATTTTGTCATATGTAAAATGAGCTAGAGAAAGATATGCAAAGTAATCCATTATTTTTGCCAGGAAAGTTCCAAAAGTGTCATGAGTGGTGGGACAAAACCAAAAATGCCTGAATGGTTATAATAACTTAGGTCTAGCTTTTTGGATATAGGTAACATGTTCAGGAGATATAATTTGGCAGACATGTGAAAGATGGGGCAGGTATAGAAATAATTGATATGGGGAGAACAATTTGGATACTTTTGTAATAATTTGAGAAAGGAGTGATGACATCCTGAGAGATGCCTGCTAACTTGTCTATATGAGTTAAAAAGGAAATGGTAGATATAAGAGATGTTGTGGAAATAAATATAACTTTTAAAATTTAGGTTAAAGTTTAATTCCCCTAAAAAATAGTGCGAGATGAGCGAGTGAAGTAATGGTACTTTCCACAGAAGTAAAAGAGCTTGAAAAAGGAATAGGGGAGGTGAATGAGACATGGAGGAGAAAAGGGTTAGGGTTAGGGATCGCACCCTGCCTAACCCTAAAGTACGAAGAAGAGAGAAAGAAAAAGAATAAGAGAAAGAGGGAGCAAATTCAGATCCCCTATGTGAAAATTCGGAGTGTTGGTCCCTTTGGGAACTTCCAATATTGCCTAAGGGACCGAGAGATTCCTCTCCTATATCAGTTGGTATCTTCCATTCCCTGGGTGATTGACAGCCGTAGTGTCCAATCACCTTCTTTGTTTCCCGTTGCTCGGTAGGTAGGTTCCATTTTTAAAAAAGTTCGACCACAGTCTGTTAGCGCCGACTTCTGAGGTAAGCGGTTCTATCCTTTTAAAGCCTGTTTCTTTACCCTTTCTTAAGTGACATTCCGTTTTGTTAACCAATAAGTACAAATATTTGTTTTCCTGAAGAATTGTTCTTTTACTGTCAGTTTTTTCCGATTTAAATTAGGCTTCATTTAGGCCCCACCACCCCAACAGCTCCCCGCGCCCCACTTATCTTTATTTTATTTATTACTTTCCTTCATGTGAAACAGTTTACAGTTATTTCCTTTAAAAAATCGCGACCTCTTATTTGAGTTTCCCTAAACTATATGGTGCGGGGGGAGGGGGGAGGAAGAGGTGGGGGTTTGGGATAGGAGTTAGGGGTTGGGGGGGTCTAAGTGACGTGGAATGAAATTAGGGTCAAATTGAGTGTGAGTATTACCAAAAGATTACAAGACTGACTGACTCTGCTAGTGTTAATTGTCTGAGACCGCATTTGAACTCAGGTACACCCGACTTCAGGGCCGGTGCTCCATCCACTGCGCCACCTAGCTGTCCCTCCCATGCTTAGTTTCAAACCATATTCATTTTTCATGAGTATTTCTGTGCACTGTGTTCTGTCTCATTGTTTATGTTCCCATTATGCATAATGATTTCTCTGGGTCAGGGAACCTAGCATCCTGTCTTGTATGTCATCCTTGTGAGGTGGGATAAAATTAGGATCCAATTGAGTGTGAGTCATCACAAAAGAGTACAAGACTGAGTGACTCAGTTTCCCAAGTGTTATTGCAATACTGTGAGTGACCACAGGAAGCGCACCTTGGGGGTGTCTCTGGTACAGGGAAAGAGAAGGCAGTTAAATTTATAGTCTGGATCAATTGACTTAACAGTCTCATTATAATATTCTCCACATTTGGGAGGTATAGGGGAGGTCTTATCCTAATTTGGAGTCCCTGGGGTCCTAAGCCCACCCCTCTGGCCGGTGCCTTTTTCAGTGGAGGTCTGTTTTTGTGTTTTCTATGTCATAAGGTGAATGTGGGGACAAATTTTCTGCCCGTGTTGCATTCTGGTTAGCAAGCTTAGTTTCAAAACAGGGTTTGGAGATACCTCGGAGTCATGTTGACTCCATAATTCCTAATCATACAGTGTAAGACTGTATGCTGAGACTGAGTCCCAGCCATGAGGAAAGGACAGAATGTACGGTGTCGCAGAGAAAGAGAGAGAAGGGAAGGGGATGCTGGCAGAGCTCAGCCAGGTGCCTTTCCCACTCGGCCCACTCAAACTCCATAGCTTTCTGCCTGAAGAGCCAAGACACACACACAACACACACACACACACACACACACTCTCACACTCACACTTACACTCTCTCTGTATATCTCTCTGTCTCTGTCTCTCTCAAAATCAAACAGAAGTTAAACAATCCCACCCAAATGGTGAGACCTGAATCTGAACGGGGGGGGGGGGGGCGCCTTACCTTACCGGTGTCTTCCAGGAGCCCACTGTTCCAAATTCCAAGTGGAGCCAGGTTGGTCGAGAAGCTACAGTCCTGGGATTGCCGCTCCGAAGAGAGTCCTGTTAACAGGGTGCAAGTGGCGCCGCTTCTATTCAGGGGCAGGTCTCCTGGTGCTAGCGGCTCTCGGTTCCTCACCGGAGGCTATCCAATACAGCTTACCTGAGTGGGTTTCCCGGCGGATGGCACCAAAATCCATCCCACATCATTTGGCACCCAACGTGTGAAGATATTTTAGTCCCAGACTCAAACTCTTTTCCTTTTTTTTTTTTTTTTTGAAAGCAGTGGGGCGAGACCTTGCTAAGCTGTGTTTGGGATCTGCCTTTAGCTCCTACACTTGGGTTTTGCCTCATTTGGAAAGCAGGCTCACCAAATGAAGTGGGTGTATTTCTCATTGACCTGGGACCAAGTGATTTACCCTGAGGAATTTAATCTTTTTTTCTGGAAAGGAAAAAGGAAATTGCCCTGTTGGCAAGACCCAGCAGTCAGGGGGGTTATGGGGGGGGGCAGGGAATGGAAGCCCTGGAGTGGGTTCTTTGCGGTTAATTAATGGACACCCACGTGGACCCAGGTGTGGTTTTGGTAACCTCTGGGAGGTTATGGATGGGTCAGGAAGTTAGAGAAGTTGGAGTGCATTTTGACAAATTGGGACAAGTCTGATGGTACTGACCTGAAAAAGAAAACAGGTGGTGTTTTATTGCAATATTGTCTGGCCACAGCAACCCCCTCATTCCACTCTTGGATTGTGTTTTTCTCCTCTGTTGCCTCAGAAACTGTAATGGTGGGACATGGGGTACCGGGTTGGGGTTCTTAGGAATTCCTCTTTAGAGAATTACACCCTCTTGCACACAAAACTTAGTTAGAATAAGGTGGTAGTTTATTTAGGAGCAAGGGAAGGGAAGGGTGGGGGGAGGGAAACCATGAAAGAAATCCTTGGATTTTCATGGGGAGATTGGCATGAAGCACATGGCTCCAAGGTACCAAATCTCCTCGAACAGGAGACAGGAAGGTACTTTTATAGAGGACTGATGGGGGTGGACCATCTGCCTGTGAAAAGTTCCTTTAGTGAGAGAGGACCATCCCCCACTGGTGGTAGCTGGGGGAATTGGGTGAGGGGTGGCTACAGATCGCCCCTCTTCAGGACACAAAGGCCGCAGCCACACCCAAACTTATCTCCCCAGGGTAAGGGAGACCAGAATGAAGGGTAGGAATCTGAAACTAGCTCAGTCCGATTTGGTTCAGTTTATCTCTCTAGGCGTTATCTGTCCTCTGGTTTGGTTTTTCAAGGAGAAGCTTCCTTGATGTGCCCCAGAGAACTTCTGGGGTGCTCTGCACCCCATGACAGAAACTTAAGTCATATTGGGTGGGCCCCCAAGGTATGCGGTACGATTTTTCTCAGGTTTGGTCTTCATATGGAAAAATACAGGGGATGAAACTGAGGCCTGAGCTGAGACCCTCAAAATGAAAGTAGAACATACTGTTTGTTCCCCTGAAGTCTGTGGTTTAGTACCAACTTTCCGACATATGCCTCTGTTTACTGAAATATGTTTTCCTGTCTGCCAAGTAGCTCACCACAATGTACCTGTGAAAACCTGCATGTATTTCATGCCTAAGAGATATAAAAATGCAGCTTGGACATTTGTTCCAGGCCCAGAGTATCAGAGGCCACTCTGCTTTGGGCTGTAGCATCAATAAACTGCTCTTCCTTATTCCTGAGTTCTGTTTGGGTTTCTCTGTTGGAATTTCCCATAACAGTCTTAGCCCAACCCACCGGGACCAGAGTGGGCTGGTCAGGAAGAAGTAATATCTTATGGCTGTTGGTTTGCTTGTCTGTGTGTGGCTGCTAGTCTGCTTGTTGTCTCCTGCATTTATGTCTGTCATATGTTGTAATTGTGTTGTACAATCTGTGGGGAATTTTTGGTTGTAGTCCCCATAGCTTTTCAGAGTGGTGGCCAGGCTCTGAAGGTGGGGAAAGGGAAGTCTCTGAATTCTGGATATCTGTACAGGTGTGTGCCTACTTAAGAGTTTGAATTTGGAATTCGGATATAACTTCTTTGCTAGGCATTCATAGCCTTAGATGAACATTGTAAAAGCTGATTTGAAAATGTTGCTACTTTGAAATCTTTTGTAGTGGAATGGTTAAAATTCAGGAACTATTTGTAATGTGTAAAAGTTTTAAAGAAAAATGATCTCTAGGCTGGCATGACTTTCTTTCTTCCTCCACCTCTCCTCAGGTGCTGGCTTGCTGGGAAGTGCTAGAGGAGAGTGGTTGGTAAGAGGGAAAATGTTTAGAAAATCTTAAGAAACTATCCAGAGAATTTAAAATAATTGGTAAAAGCAGATAGAAAACTGCCATTTTGGAATCTTGAAAAAAAAAGAGCTGGGGGGAGTATATTTAAGGTGCACTGCCACTTTAAGTGCTCACCTGCCATTTCAAGGTTTGTGAATTCTGGAAGAAACCAAAGACTCACTGAATTTGATTGGAAAACTAAAATGCTGTTGGAATACTGTTTAAGAGTTTTTAAGTTACTTTTAAATTTTGTGTGTGTGTGTGTGTGAGAAAAACAAAGCAATTAATGGTCTTAACAAAAACAGGTACAAGTAGTTTCCTCTAAGACAGAGGAAAACATTGCAAGCTGGTAAATCATTACACAGAAAAAGGCCTTCTAGACTTTTTTTTTTAATAAAAGTATTTTATTTTTTTCCAGTTACATGTAAAGATAGTTCTCAGCTTTTGTCTATACAAGCTTTCCAATTTCAGATTTTTCTCCCTCCCCTCTCCCCTAGACAGCAGGTAATCTGATATAGGTTTATTATTATTATTATCATTATCATTATCATTATTATATAAGTTATTATGTGTGTGTATATATATACACACACATATATATACATAATAACATTAAACATATTTCTGCATTAGTCATGTTATAACAGAAGGATCAGAGCAATGAGGAAAAACCTCAAAATAGAAAAACAACAGCACCAAAAACAAAAGAAATAGTTTGGTTCAATCAACATCTATACTCCACAATTCTTTTTTTTCCCTGGATTTTGAGATCCTCTTCCATCGTGAGTCCTCTGGAGCTCTTCTGTACCATTACATTGGTGGCAAGAATCTAGTCCAGCACAGTAGGTCAACACACAATGTTGATGGTACTGTGTACAATGTTCTTCTGGTTCTGCTCATCTCACTCATCATCAACCCACACAAGACCCTCTAGGTTTCTCAGAACTCCTGCTTATCATTTCTTACAGCACAATAGTATTCCATTACATTTATATACCACAACTTGTCCAGCCATTCCCCAATTGATGGGCAGCCTCTCAACTTCCTATGCCTTGCCACCACATAAAGAGCAGCTATAAATATTTTTGTATATGTGGGTCCTTTTCCCTTTTCCATGATCTCTTTGAGAAAAAGACCCCAAAGTGGTATTGCTGGGTCAAAGGGTATGCACAGCTTTATAGCCCTTTGGGCTATAAATGGTTGGATCAGTTCACAGCTCCACCCACAATGCATTAGTGTTCCAATTTTTCCACAGCTTCTCCATTTATTATTTTCCTTTTTTGCCAATCTGATAGGTGTCAGGTGGTATCTCAGAGTTGTTTTAATTTGCATCTCTCTAATCCTTAGTGATTTAGAACATTTTTTTCATATGGGAATAGATAGCTTTGATTTCTTCATCAGGAAACTGCCTTTTCATATCCTTTGACCATTTCTCAATTGGGGAATGACTTGGATTCTCATAACTTTGATTTAGTTCCCTATATGTTTTAGAAATGAGACCTTTATCAGAAGTACTGGCCATAAAAATGGTTTCCCAACTTTCTGCCTCTCTTCCAATTTTGGATGCATTGCTTCTGTTTGTACAAAAGCTTTTTAATTTAATGTAATCAAAATCATCCATTTTGCATTTTATAATATCTGTCTCTTGTTTGGTCATAAACTGTTCTCCTTTCCAAAGATCTGATAGGTAGACTATTCCTTTCTCTCCTAGTTTACCTATGGTATCACCTCTTATGTCTAAATCATGTATCCATTTTGACCTTATTTTAGTATAAGGTATTAGATGTTGGTCTATGCCTAATTTCTGCCATACTATGTTCCAGTTTTCCCAGCAGTTTTTGTCAAATACTGAGTTCCTATCCCAGAAGCTGGAGTCCTTGGGTTTATCAAACACTACATTACTAGTGTCATTTACTACTGCATTTCCTGAGCATAGCCTATTCCATTGATCCTCCACTCTATTTCTAAGCCAATACCAGATAGTTTTGGTGACTGCAGCTTTATAGGAAAGCTCCAGGTTTGGTACAGCTAACCCACCTTCCTGTGACTTTTTTTTCATTATTTCCCTTGATATTCTTGACTTTTTGCTTTTCCAGATGAATTTTGTTATTTTTTTTTCTAGCTCTATAAAATAATTTTTAGGTAGTCTGATATGGCACTGAATAAGTAAATTAATTTAGGTAGACTTGTCATTTTTACTATATTAGCACTGCCTATCCATGAGCAATTGGTATCTTTCCAATTATTTAGATCTGATTTGATTTGTGTGAAGAGTGTTTGGTAATTGAGTTCATAGAGTTCCTGGGTTTGTCTTGGCAAGTCCTTCTAGACCTTTTTTTTTAGTGAGGCAATTGGGGTTAAGTGACTTGCCCAGGGTCACACAGCTAGTAAGTGTTAAGTGTCTGAGGCCGGATTTGAACTCAGGTCCTCCTGACTCCAGGGCCAGTGCTCTATCCACTGTGCCACCTGGCTGCACTAGCCACTTCTAGACTTTTTAAAATTCGTAAACTTTCCAGAAAAGAGCTTGTTATAAGGAATGTTTTTGCTGAGGATTTATAAGGTTGCTTATTATATAGAAGTAATTTCTAATAATTGATCTTTAAACCAGGATAAAGTTTAAACCTGAGAAGAAGGAAGTAAAAGCCAGGCAACATGTGTGTGTGTCCTGGTAAATCTTTTTTTTTGCTCATTGCAATTTAATGAGAGTAGAGGTTTGCTATTTAAGATAAAATATTTTGGGACTGTGATTTATATTGTTTTGAGTTTCAAATTCAGGTATAATTGTTTGGATGATTCACAACTGCTTGCTTCATCCAGTTTTTCATGGAACTCTTAGATTTATTCTGTATTGGGGTCACTGTTGACCCTTGGTCTGTTTGTGTGGTTCTTGCATATGTAATTCTGGTTCCTAGATCTCCCTCAGTTCATAAACTCCCATGGGTCCCTACATCACCCTCACTCGGCAGGAAGCAGTAACAGGAAAGATGATCTTCATCCTTTTTCCCCAAGGTATATGAAAAGGGGGGGGATGGTGTAGAAGGTAAAAAAGGGTTAATAGAAAAACCTAAGACCCAAGCTCTAATTGAGATACAAGCTATAAAAGAGATTCAGATCCCAGTTAATGGATAACTTACAAGTCAGGATGCTAAGTTCTCTTACCCACAGAAATCAGTGCTCATAATGGGAACAGAGGGAGCTAGGCCATGAAGACCTTAAATAAAATGACAAGCTATAGAAATTCAGACTAGAAATAAATGATAAATGAAGATATTTTGAAGATAACTGAAGATATTTTTATAAGCGTGGGAATCAGAAAGACATGCAGAAAAGGCCAAATTTGTCCCCACATTCACCTTATGACACGTAAACCCTCAAAACACACCTCCACCGAAAAAGGCACCCACCTCGGGAGTTGGCTTAGGACCCGAGGTACTCTAAATTAGGATAAGGCCTCCCTTGTACCTCCCTAAGGTGGAGATTATTATAATGAGATGATAATCAATTTATACATACTATAAATATAACTGTCTTTCCTTTCCTTATTTGAGAGATACCTTTCCTAACCGACTGTTAAAAACTTTCATATTTATGGGGGCAGCTAGGTGGCGTAGTGGATAAAGCACTGGCCTTGGATTCAAGAGTACCGGAGTTCAAATCCAGCCTCAGACACATGACACTTAACTAGCTGTGTGACCCTGGGCAAGTCACTTAACCCTCATTGCCCTGCAAAAAAAACAAAAAAAAAAAACAAAACAAAAAAAAACTTTCATATTTTACCACACCACTATTCTGGTTCTCTCCCTGTAGTCACTCACAACTATTGCAATTAAATTTGGGAAACTGAGTCACTGAGTCTTATAATTCTTTTGGGATGACTCCCGATCAATTTGACCCTAAATAGAAGAATACTGATATCTACTCCCAGTGTGGCTGGAGCTTGGTTGTGGAGGGCACAGGAGATTGATTCTCAGATCAGTTGGTGGGCAAAGGGGAGTCCCAGTCATAGTGTGACAGTGGTTGGCCCATAGGGACGCAAACAGGTGGAGAAGAAGGGGTTGAGAGAGAAACAGGCAGGGAATGAGCCTAAGGAACAGAAGGGGATGGAGTCCCAGAAGAGGAGGGTGTGCCAGAAAGGTTAGTAAATCGCTGGAACTTGTGGTGGTTTCCTACCAGCAGGAGGACATCGTCAGACAAATCATTTAATTCCTGAGCCTCCTTAGATTCAGTTGGTTTTGCTGGTCATATTCTGTTCTGTTCCTTTCCTTTTGACATCTGGCTTAAAGCCATAAAGACTAGTATGTATGGATCTTTGTCCATCTCCCTTCACGCCTGCAAAACTTGTCCAGTTGCAAAATGGTATTATAGTTAAGAGTTCCATGTACAGGCCAGTTCTCTTGGGATCCTAACTGATACTTTGGCCAGAAGTGTTAAAATAATGGATCATGCATCTTTCAAACTTTGTAAGTTCTAATTTAGTTCAGTCTCTTAGGATGCACCCCAGAAGTGAACCTTTCGGTACACTTTCTTTCTGTCCCATGGCTATACCCAGATATTGTCCTGTCTAAGGAGAATGGTCTGAAGGTGGTTCAGATGTTAGGTGGAGCTTTCTCAGGGGAGGGAGACGCTGGTTGCCACTCTCATAGAAGAGCCATCCGAGTGCTGGCAAGAGATAAACACACAAACACAAAAGTTCTTACCCAGAAACATGGAGTCCGAGGGTCCGAGTGTGGATCAGACATCTAGCCAAGCTTTTGGTGAGGGAGAGAGACCCAGGCTGCCCATTGCTGTCACTTGCGAAAGCTGACCATCTCTACCTTTCCGTGACTCAAACAGGAGGTTGAGTCAGGTGGGAGAAGAAGAAAAGAAATGCAGAAGGGAGGTTCCTACCTCTGGGTTTTGTGTGCCAAGAGGAAAGAGGAAATTTCCGTACCATTCAACATTGGGTGCCAGTTATGGCACAGGGAAAATGGGGTGGGGGTTTGGGATAGGGGTTAGAGGTTGAGGTTCTTAAGAATACAAATCCAAGAGAATAAGATAATAGTTTATTTAGGGCCTGGGGAAGGGAAACCAAGAGAGAAATACTTGGACATCTGGTGAGAAGGCATGTCACAGACATGTGGCTCTGAGATACCAGTCTCTTCCAGCAGGAGACAGTAGGTGATCTTCTGACTGTAGAAAGTTCTTTTATGAAGGGAGGACCATTCCCCACTCTTGGTGGCTGGGGATCTCTCAAACCATCTCTCTCCCCTTCAGCCACAAAGGCAGCAGTCACACCTAATCTTATGTCCCCAGGGGTGGGGGAGACTGGAATGAAGGGTGATAGTCCTGGAGCTAGCTCAGTCCTGATCAGGTTCCACTTATCTCTTTAGATGTGTCTGTCCTTTGGTTTAGTTTCTAAAGGAGAAGGTTCTTTGATGTACCCCAGAGAATTTCTGGGGTGGCCTGGGCCCATAACATATACTTGTGACAGAAAATTTTTACCGTTTTTTCTTTTCTTTTTAGGATTAGTTGTTCTTTAACCATTTGGCAGAATTTATTTATAAAACTCTCTAGTTGATCTTTTTCTTTGGATGTTATTTTGGGCCTGTTCTTTTTCCAAGATCAGATTCTGTAAGCATTCTGTTAATCTGGGCGATTTGTATTTTTTTTTTTTTTTTTGGTGAGGCAATTAGGGTTAAGTGACTTGCCCAGGATCACACAGCTAGTAAGTGTCAAGTGTCTGAGGCTGGATTTGAACTCACGTCATCCTGACCAGGGCTGGTGCTCTATCCACTGCGCCACCTAGCTGCCCCCATGATTTGTATTCAAAAATACTCATTTACTTGATTCAAAATGTCTTTTTATTGGCATGTAATCCAATGAAATGACTTTGATAATTGATTTCTTTTTTTCGCCTTTTCTTTTTATTTCTAGTAATCTAATTTTTGGGGTTTTTTTTCAATCAAAATACTGAATTGCTTAAAATTAATAATTTGTAAATTAGCTCCTAGTTTCATTTTATTTAAAATTTTCTTAAACATTTTACGATGTGACTTGGTTTATTTTAGTCTTGCATGTTCTTTCTAGATTAAAAACTGGAGCTCTGTGGTGATCTTTTGCAATGGAAAATCTGGGTGAAGTAAGTATATTTTCTCTGAATACAAATTAAAACATTAAAAAATTCTATTATCATTTGTAATTAAAATTGTACAATTAAAAACAAAGATAAAGAGGTCTCCTGGGATGTGAATATGTGAAGAAACTAGCCAGGCAGCTCCCTTTTGAAATTTGGATTCTCAAACTCCATACAAGCTCAAATAAAATTTAATCAAAACTATGTTAATGCTTATCCTTATTATAGCATTTCTAGAACTGTTTGAGTGTTAATAAAGGGGATAAGGCAGTTACAACTAAAATAAGAGTAACTGACAGTCATAGGAATCAATATTAAATTATTATAAACTTTTTGAGACCTTCCAAATAAAACATAGGATAAAGCAAGGATTTCTGCTTTCAACACTATAAATACCAAAACAAATAGTAAGACAGTGGTAAGAATAAGTATAGGCAGATTGGAGATAGTCTGGATAGATGATTTTGTGTATCCCTGCAGTTTAATGTCAGTAGGTTTGTTTCCCCAGCACCAGTTTAGATGCAGTAGGGAAAAGACTGGAAAATGGACAAAGGAAAAGAACAAGTGGTAGGAAGAACTCACAGCCTAGTAGTCATTCTGGACTCCTCAGTCTCTTCACTCTCTATATCCAAAGGGTTGCCCTCAGTATCTCAAATATGTTTCCCCTTCTCATAACTAAGCCACCATCTACCATTCATAATCCTTACTCTCCAGTGCATGCTCTTTGACCAGTTACAGTAGCCTCCTGAATTTCTCTGATTGGCAATGTACAGAGCACTGGGCCTAGAGCCAGAAAGATTCATCTTCCTGATTTCAAAAAAATCTGGCCTCAGAGTTGTGTAACCCTGGGAAAGTTATCTATTCCTGTTTGCTTCCATTTCCTCATTTGTAAAATGAGTTTGATGTGGGATGGAATTAGGGTAAAATTGATCAAGAGTCGTGCCAAAAGAATTACAAGACGCAGTGACTTCGTTTCCCAAGTTTTATTGCAATACTGTGAATGACCACAGGGAGAGAACCAGAAAAGTGGAAAGGTATCTCTCAAATAAGGAAAAGAAAGACAGTTATATTTATAGTATGGATAAATTGATGATCAGTCTCATTATGATAATCTCCACCTTAGGGAGGTACAGGGAGTGCCTGTCCTACTCATTGTAATGTTTTCCGCCTTTGGGAGGTGCAGGGGAGAGCTTATCCTAATTTGGAGTTCTTGGGGGCTTGAGCCAACCCCAAAGATGGGTACCTTTTTAAAAAAATCTGAATTAGAGCTTGGATCTTAGATTTTCCTGAGGGTTTTTGCCTCCTACATCAAGTTGAATAAGGAAATGGCAAATCAATGCAGTATCTTTACCATAAAAAACTTCAAATAGGATCACAAAAAGTTGGACATGAATGAAAAACAAAAACAACTATGAATTCTTTGACATTTATATTTGATTTTTTTTTTAGGGTTGTGGTCATTCTGAAGGAATGGAACCCTTGAAGCCAACATGCTTAAAAAGGTTAGTTGGTGGTTTTGACCAAAATAAATGAATTAAAAAAAAAAAAAAGTACAAACTTACTAAGGATGGCCATGCATAGAAGGTTGTATCAGCTTTATTAACAATATCACTAGGGAAGCCAATTTTCTGAAAACTTGTAGTTCAATATTACCTTGTTCATTTGGCTTAAGTTACATAGATTTTAAATTTTTTTTAGGAAACTTAAAGTTGTTAAAAAACATGTTGACTCTGACAATGGACAGATTGTGGATGAATCTGTAAATAAATTTCAGTCAGGTGAAAATTCAGATATTCATGTTATGAAAAGCTTTACTCAAGGTAAGTTGTATTTTATTTCTATACATATTTGAAAATTAGGGGCAGCTAGGTGGCGCAGTGGATAGAGTAGCAGCCCTGGAGTCAGGAGGACCTGAGTTCAAATGTGGCCTCAGACACTTAATACTTACTAGCTATGTGACCCTGGGCAAGTCACTTTACCCCAATTGCCTCACTAAAAAAAGAAAAAAATAGAAAATTAATACTACTAGTTATTGATAGAAAATTTACTAGAATTGTAGATCTGCACATTTTTTCCTAGATGTACACCTCTTAAGAATGGCTAATCTTAAAAAAAAGAGAGAGAGAGAATGGCTAATCTTGGGCAGCTAGGTGGTGCAGTGGATAAAGCACCAGCCCTGCATTCAGGAGTACCTGAGTTCAAATCCAGCTTCAGACACTTAACACTTACTAGCTGTGTGACCCTGGGCAAGTCACTTAACCCCCATTGCCTCACTTAAAAAAATAAATAAATAAAAATGAATGGCTAATCTTAATCACTTGGGAAATGGCTAAGCAAGCTGTGATATGTAATTGTGATGGAATATTATTTTGCTATAAGAAATGACAAGCAGGATCATTTCAGAAAGACCTGGAAAGACTTATATGAATTAGTGGATAGTCAAAACCTCTAAATAAACAACCAGATCAAAAAAAAGTTCTTGCTCTCAAGGAATTCACATTTTAACATTGAAGAAAACATCCAGACAACTATGTACAAAGAAAATACATGTAGCAGAAACTGGAAGTAGTCTCAGAGGAATAACACTAAGATTAGTACCAAGAAAAGCTTCTTGAAGAAAATAAGACTTTAGGTGAACCTAGGGGAACCAAAAGACAGAAGTGATGGGGGAAGGGAAACCTTGCTGTTAAATATCAGTGGGCCTATTTATCTAATTTACAGATGCAATCTTCTATGTTGTATCCTGATTAGAATGGGAACATCTGGGGATTAGGGACTTGCTTTTCTATTTTTATCACCAGTGTTTGCTATTGTTTTAGAAATTATTAAAAGATAAACTCATAAACATATTATAAGCATTTAGGGGCAGTTAGGTTGCAATGAAGTCTTGTAGCATCTTGCTATAAATTTGCCATTTTGCTTCATCATTTTGTTTTTTCTTCCAACATTTAGGGTTGATTCTAGGCAGTGTTCTTGCATAATGATTATTAATGTCAAATTGTAGGTAATTTGGTTGTACAATCAGAATCAGTGATGAAGAAAGACAAGGATATTCAGCAGCCTGAAGTTAGCAAGAAAAGTAAAATGAAAACTGAAGCTCTCAAAAAACATGTTGGTGAGTAGTTTTAGAAGAAAATTAATTTCAAAGTCCAATTTGTAAAAATAATATAAAGAATATAGAAGGTCATGGGAAGATGCAAACTAATATAAAGTGGCTACCATAGTGTAAATGGAAAGAACAGCAAAAAAATGAAATGGAATATTTTCCATAATTAATAACTTGATTGATATTTTTGGTAGAGTGGCTGGTTTGCTTTTATTATTGTGAGAAATGGGTAGTTGTCTCCTCTCAATGTGGATATAACAGTCAGTCATACTCCCCCTGACCTGTTTGTAGGACAAAGGTCTCAGATCCCCTCCTCCCCCTCAAGGAGCCTTAGGTCCTCTCCAGAGTTCTGTCCATATAAGGAAGTACAAGGTCCACTCCTGAGTTATGCCCATACAAGGAAGAGGGGTGTGAATACTGCGTCCCATTAGAGTTTTTGCGCATAGATTGTAACCCCGACCAGTGATGAAAAAGGGGAAGGTCCATTTGAGTTAGGGACTAGGGTATAAAACAGGGCCTTTTTGGATATCCACTAGCTGCCCACTAGGGTGCCTCCTTAGGAGAAGAAAATAAAGCCTTTGTCACTTTGCTGCTGAATTCCTGAGAATTATTGAGAAGAGGATGGATTTTTCCCTCACAATTATTCACTGCTAGAAGTGATGTCCTGTTCAGTGGGGAGGGGTTGCAGCTGGAAATGAATGCATAATAAAAATAAAAGGTAACAGAAGAATTTTGTAAAAATTAAAAATTATTCATAAGATGTTAACTCCCCATGTTGTGCAAAACTAGACTACCAAAAAAGTGCAACATTTTGGATATCTGCTTTTAAGTATGATATGTGATGTCATATGTGAGAACTGCAAAATTTACTGAGAACTGATTCCCTACCCAGTCCCCTCTTTCCCAGGCAAATGAATTGCCTGGGGTTGACTGTCTTTGTCATTTCCACACTCTTGATGGATTTATGGACCTTTCCCCAAGCAACTTATTCCCTCCCAATGTTCCCCCACCTTACTCCTTGGACTTTATATTATTATGTAAAAAGGGTCCATCTACATTAAGTAGTTTCTATTCAGAGTCAGTAATACCTATACTTAAATTAGGAGCTCTTCTATTATTTCTTTTGTCAAAGGTTCATTTACATTAATTAGCTATTTGTCACTCTGGAGCAATCTTTTGGTTCCCTTTTGTTCTGTTACCCTATTAAAAACCCTGTCCTCTGTTCCCTTCTTTGGGTATTCCTAGCTTCTGAGCTTTGTGATGCCACGAGCTATAGTTCCTCTGCTTATTTTCTCCTATATTGATTGTTTCCTTAATTTCCAGGTTAACATATGATATCATACTTTTAAGTAAAATACTTTGCATTTGTATTGTGTCTAACTTTTAAAAATCTTTTGTAACTTAGTAGTATTTTTTTTCCAATTACATGTAAAAATAGTTTTTAGCATTCATTTTAGTAAGATTTTGAGTTCCAAATTTTCCCCCTTCATCCTTTCCCTCCTCTTCCCAAGACAGCAAGCAATCATTGATAAATGTTATATAGTAAAAAATAAATAATTTTAAACATATATCCACATAAGTCATGTTGTGAGATAAGAATCAGAACAAAAGGCAAAACCCATGATAAAGAAAAAACAAAAAAAATTATGCTTTAATGTACATTCAGACTCCATAGTTCTTTTTCTGGATGTGGAGAGCATTTTCCACCATGAGTATTTTGCTGAGGAGAGCTAAGTCTATCACTATTGATCACCACACAGTGTTGTAGATACTGTGTACAGTGTTCCCTTGGTTCTGCTCATTTCCCTCAGCATCAAGTCATGTAAGTCTTTCCAGGTTTTTCTGAAATCCATCTGCTCATCATTTCTTTTTTCTTTTTCTTTCTTTTTTTTTTTTTTTTTGCAGGGCAGTGAGAGTTAAGTGACTTTGCTAATAAGTGTCAAATGTCTGAGTCCTGATTTGAACTCAGGTCCTCCTCAATCCAGAGCCAGTGCTTTATTCACTGCACCATCTAGCTGCCCACTGCTTATCGTTTCTTATAGCACAGTAGTATTCCATTACATTCATATACCACAGCTTGTTCAGTCATACCCTAATTGATGGACATCCCCTCAATTTCCAATTTCTTTGCCACCACAAAGAGAGCTGCTATAATTTTTTTTTTTGGTGAGATAATTGGGGTTAAGTGACTTGCACGGGGTCACACAGCTAGTAAGTGTCAAGTGTCTAAGGCTGTATTTGAACTCCGGTCCTGCTGATTCCAGTGCTCTATCCACTGCGCCACCTAGCTGCCCCTATAAATATTTTTTTTACATTTGGGTCCTTTTTCCTTTTTTATGATCTCTTTGAGATACAGACCTAGTGGTGGTATTACTGGGTCAAAGGGTATGCAATGGGGCAGCTGGGAGGTGCAGTGGATAAAGCACCTGCTCTTGGTGCAGGAGGACCTGAGATCTGGCCTGAGACAGTTGACACTAACTGAGTGACCCTGGGAAAGTCACTTAACCTCCATTGCCCCACCAAAAAAAAAAGGGGGTATGCACAGCCCCATCGCCCTTTGGTTCCAAAGTGCTCTCCAGAACTGTGAGATTTAAAATTGGATACAAGAGCATAAAACTCCCCTTTAACCTTTCCGTTATTTATCTCCCAGACCAGTAAGTGGAAGAAGCCTCTGATCTTTAGTTAGGTCTTTTATTGTTTCGGAATTACAAGGTGATGTTGATTAGAGAGATAGGAAAGTAGAAATACAAACAAATAGTCTTAGATCTAAGCTTAGTCTATAAACCTGTATAGAACTCACCAAAAACCCATATAGAACTCACCAAAAACCCAAGGCCACCTCTGAGGCTGAGAGCCCCGTCAAGCTCGTGCTGTTATGGAGAACCAGGCCAAGCTGAACCTGAGTTAGCGTCTGTGTGTGCAGCGGAAAAAGACATCACTTCCGTTCTCTCCTTGCCTTTTATGCTCGCACCCCAGAAGTGGAGTGCTTAGCAGAGGGACTGGCGGTTTGTCATGGTCTCCTCCCCGAAAGGGTGGTCCTTCAAAAAACTGGTATCTTTCAGTTATTGTTAACAGACTATTAAGAAAAACTTTCATTTTTTTTACCACAGAATGTTGGATCCGTTTACAGCTCCACCAATAGTGCATTACCGTTCCAGTTTTCCCATACCTTCCCCAACATTTGTCATTTCCCTTTTTTGTCATATTAGCCAATCTGATAGGTATGAGGTAGTACCTCAGAGTAGTGGGGTTTTTTTTTTGTTGTTTTTTTGTTTTAGTGAGGCAGTTGGGGTTAAGTGACTTGCCCAGGGTCACACAGCTAGTAAGTGTTAAAGTGTCTGAGGTCGGATTTGAACTCAGGTACTCCTGACTGCAGGGCCGGTGCTCTATGCACTGCACCACCTAGCTGCCTCTCTCAGAGTAGTTTTAATTTGCATTTCTCCAATCAGTGGTGATTGAGACATTTTTTCATATGGCTATAGTTAGCTTTAATTACTTTTTTTGGTATTTATTTATTTTTGAATAAAAGTATTATGATTATTTTCCAGTTACATGTAGAGATAGTTTTCAACATTTGTTTATATAAGATTTCAAATTTCAAATTTTTCTCCCTCTCTCCCCTCCCTCCCCCCCTCCCCCAGACAGCCTGTAATCTGATACAGGTTATATATATATATATATATATATATATATATATATATATATATATATATATATATATATATATATATATATATATATGTGTGTGTGTGTATATATATATGTGTATATATATATATATAATAACATTAAGCATATTTCTGCATTAGTCATGTTATAAGAGAAGAATCAGAGCAAAAAGGAAAAACTTCAAAAAAAAAAACCAACAGCACCAAAAACAAAAGAAATAGTATGGTTCAATCAGCATCCATACTCCACAACTGTTTTTTTTTTTTTTCTGAATTTGGAGGTCCCTTTCCATCATGAGTCCCCTGGAACTCTCCTGTACCATTGCACTGGTGAGAAGAATCTAGTCTGTCACAGTTGATCAACACACAATCTTGATGATACTGTGTACAATGTTCTCCTGGTTCTGCTCATCTCAATGATCGTCAGTTCATGCACAAGTCCTTCCAGGTTTTCCTGCTCATCCTTCCTTCCTTCCTTCCTTCCTTCCTTCCTTCCTTCCTTCCTTCCTTCCTTCCTTCCTTCCTTCCTTCCTTCCTTCCTTCCTTCCTTCCTTCCTTCCTTCCTTCCTTCCTTCCTTCCTTCCTTCCTTCCTTCCTTCCTTCCTTCCTTCCTTCCTTCCTTCCTTCCTTCCTTCCTTCCTTCCTTCCTTCCTTCCTTCCTTCCTTCCTTCCTTCCTTCCTTCCTTCCTTCCTTCCTTCCTTCCTTCCTTCCTTCCTTCCTTCCTTCCTTCCTTCCTTCCTTCCTTCCTTCCTTCCTTCCTTCCTTCCTTCCTTCCTTCCTTCCTTCCTTCCTTCCTTCCTTCCTTCCTTCCTCCCTTCCTTCCTCCCTCCCTCCCTCCCTCCCTTCCTCCCTTCCTCCCTTCCTCCCTTCCTCCCTTCCTCCCTTCCTCCCTCCCTCCCTCCCTCCCTCCCTCCCTCCCTCCCTCCCTCCCTCCCTCCCTCCCTCCCTCCCTCCCTCCCTCCCTCCCTCCCTCCCTCCCTCCCTCCCAATTGCGGTTAAGTGACTTGCCTAGGGTCACACAGCTAGTAAGTGCCAACCAAGTGTCTGAGGCCAGATTTAAACTCAGGTACTCCTGACTCCAGGGCCGATGTTCTATCCACTGCACCACCTAGCTGCCCTCTGCTCATCGTTTCTTACAGCACAATAGAATTCCATTACATTCATATACCACAACTTGTTCAGCCAGTCCCCAATTGATGAGCAGCCCCATAATTTCCAATTCCTTGCCACCACAAAAAGAGCAGCTATAAATATTTTTGTGCATGCGGGTCATTTTCTCTATTTTTAATCTCTTTGGAAAAAAGACCCAAAAGTAGTATTGCTGGGTCAAAGGGTATGCACAGCTTTATAGACCTTTGGGCATAATTCCAAATTGCTCTCCTGAGTGGTTGGTTCAGTTCACAGTTCCACCAGCAATGCATTAGTGTTCCAGTTTTCCCACAGTTTCTCCAACATTTATTATTTTTCTTTTTTGTAGTATTAGCCAATCTGATAGGTGTCAGGTGATATCTCAGAGTTGTTTTAATTTGCATTTCTCTTAATCAGTAGTGATTTAGAGCATTTTTTCATATGGCAATAGATAGCTTTGATTTCTTCATTAGGAAACTGCCTGTTCATATCCTTTGACCCTTTCTCAATTGGGGAATGACTTGGATTCTTATAAATTTGATTTAGTTCCCTATATATTTTAGAAATGAGGCCTTTATCAGCTTTCGTTTCTTAATCTGAAAACTGCCTGTTCCTATCCTTTGACCATTTCTCAATTGGGTAAGGACTTGTATTTGTATAAGTTTGACTCAGTTCTCTATATATTTGAGAAATAAAGCTTTTATCAGAAATACTGGCTGTAAAAATTGTTTCTCAGCTTTCTGCTTCTCTTGTAATCTTGGTTGCATTGGTTTTGTTTGTGCAAAACCTTTTTCATTTAAAGTAATCAAAATGACCTGTATTGCATTTCATGATGTTCTCTATCTCATCTTTGGTCATAAATTCTTCCCTCTCCATAGATATGATAAATAAACTATTCCTTACTCTTCTAATTTTTCAGTGGCATCACCTTTTATGTCTAAACCATGTACCCATTTTGACCTTAGTTTGGTATACAGTGTTGTTCTATACCTAATTTCTGCCATACTGTTTTCCCAACCTAACCTATTCCATTGATTTTTTTAGTGAGGCAATTGGGGTTAAGTGACTTTGCCCAGGGTCACACAGCTAGTAAGTGTTAAGTGTCTGAGGCCAGATTTGAACTCATGTCCTCCTAACTCCAGGGCCAGTGCTCTATCCACTGTGCCATCTAGCTGTGCCAATAACCAAATAATTTTAATGATTGCTGCTTTATAATACAGTTTTTGATCTGTCTAGGACACCCTTCTTTCCATTTTTTAATTCATTCCCTTTATGTTATTCACAATTTGTTCTTCCAGATGAATTGTGTTACTATTTTTTCCAGCTCTATGGTATGACACTGAATGAGTAAATTATTACAGGTAGAATTTTTATTTTTATTTGGTTCAGCCTACCCATAAACATTTGATATTTTTTCAGTTGTTTAGATCTGATTTTATTTGTGTAAAAAGTACTCTGGAGTAGTGTTCATTTAGTTCCTGGGTTTACCCAGAAAAGAAATCACTGTGTGTACTTTGCCTTGCTGATCAAATTTTAATCTGATACATTCTCTAGGTCTTTGTTAAGGATCTAGATTACTAGTTTACTCTCACTACTTTATTATGATTACTTCTTTCAGAAAGCCTATTGCTTTCTGTCTTCCGGCCTCATTAATCAACTGAACATATTTTCTTTAAAGTTAGCTGATCAGCCAAATTTTCTTCTCTTCTTAAATTCTTATCCACCATGGTATTGTTGGTCAATTTCTGTATATTCTCTCATCAGTGGGTCTTTGTGACATTTCTTGGTTCTTCTATCTTTGTTGTTTTTTGCTGTTCCATTCCATTATTATGTCACCTGTCTCTAAACCCTAATCTGACTGGGGTCTCCTTTTTTAATTCTCCATTCTCTTATGGCCATATCATTTGGCCCTTTTGTTTTTAACTATTTAAAAAATGAAGAAAAACCAAAGCTTAATTCTACTATAATCTTTTCAGACATTCATGTTTGCAGCCTCTGAGGAAACTTGTATTTCTGCCCTTCCCTAACTGTAACGATTGGAATGATGCCACCTGCTGGAGACTTACTGTAGAAGAGTTCCGCCCATGAAGTGAAGGTCTTTGAGGGCAAGACCAGGAGTCTTTTCTTTGGCATCAGGAAGTGACGTTGGGTAGTGGGAGGAAGAAGGAAGAGAGTAGCGCTCTGTCTGACACTCTTTCCTCTGGACTCTGGTGGAGAGCAGAGCTAGAAATGTGCTCTCCCTTTAATAGATAGGAATCTAGGCCTTTCTCTCTTTACCAAATTCTTATTCTCCTTAATAAATGCTTAAAAGTCTAACTCTTGCTAAAGCTTATAATTTATTGGCTACCACTCATTGGACAGTTTAGCTGGAGTTTTAGCCAAATATATGACCAAATATATACTCTAGCCCTCTGCAAGTCTTGACTGAACTATTGGCTTCCCCCAAAGGCAAATCTTTCTGCCTCAAAATTTCTCTGTACTTTGTTGTCACAATAATCTTCCTTTATAGTTGTTCTACTCATGTTATTTCCCTACTTAATAAACTCCTTTTATCTAATCTAGCCTCTAGTATAAAATATATAAACTCAGCATTTGACTTTTAAAGTCCCTAACTTTGTTACCTGTTTTCCATTCTGATTCTACTTTATTTTCATTCTTTAACCGCCCTTCTATTTCTCACACAGGATAGTTCATTTGTTTCTGTTTATTAGTTGTGATTGCTGTGTTCATATATTTGAAAGGCTGCTCCAGGGAAGAAGTAATGTTTCCCTCCTGAGATTAGTTGATGATTAATCTTGGGTGTTTTGCCATTTTGGTAGATAAGAGTTTCAAAACAATTGAATGAAAGTTGTTGAAAAGGTTTGAGGATAGGAAAAATTTTGTACTAATTACAGTTGTCCAGAAATGCAACTGACTGCTCTTGGGATATAGTGAGTTTTCTTGTTACTGGATAATTTTACGCAGAAGAGAATGGATGATATAATTTCAGTCATGCATTGGGAAAGATGTATAGTGATATCCCTTCCAATGATAAACCTTGTTAGTCTGTGTAATTTATGAAACTTGTCCCTAATTTTCTCCAAAGATGCAATAGTAGAATAATATTAATATATATGTGTGTGTTTGTATAACTTTGTAATTAGGATTCCTACTTATTAAACAAATAGCACACTGCAAAAAAGGTATTGAGATATGAAAATACAGTTTCAAGTGTTTTATATAATTTTAAATTTTATTTGCTAATAGATTATGGTTATAATTGAATTGTTTTAGGAGTAAGGCTACATAGAATTGTGAGTTGCACTGCTTGTGGACAACAGGTGAACCATTTTCAGAAGGATTCAGTATATAGGCATCCTGCACTGAATGTCCTTATTTGTAAGGTATGTAGTTACAAAGTGGATGGTCATTTTATTTTCTATAAACTTTTATGCCTTTTATTCTGGAATGGTTGAATAAAGAACAAATCTCTGGTTACATTTAAGATTTCCTTTTATTTATATGAATTCTACAAAATTCGTTTCAGAAGTGGCTTACCATAAATCTCAAACTTGCATAAAAATCACTTTATTAATAAATTGATTAGTTTGGATGAACTGTTCACCTTTTAAAACATGAAAACTAATATATGGACTACTTGTGCCCAACGTGTGGAAGAGCCTTCTAAGCTTTTATCAGGTGCGGTTTGACACACTGTACCTTGACAATGACATAGTGATGTCATTTTGGTTCTCTGATTATGAAGGACAACAACAAACTAACATGTGAAGAGACACACGTTGTTTTTAAAATAAGATGTTTTTGTTTTCCTGAAGTGCTCTGAAAAATGTTGCCCATGTGAATGATTTAAGCCCATTTTAGAGTTATGTCACCTGCTTTTAAGGCATTTTCTTTCTCCTGAAATTTTTTTATATTTATTTTTTTAAGTGAGGCAGTTGGGGTTAAGTGACTAGCCCTGGGTTGCACAACTAGTAAGTGTTAAGTGTCTGAGACTGGATTTGAACTCAGATCCTCCTGACTCCAGGGCCAGTGTGCTCTGTGTAAAGTATTTCTTTAATCCACAGAATTGAAGTTGCTTTGGACAAGAAAAAATATTTAATTAAAATAAAATAAATTTAAAAACCCTAAACCCAATACTGTCCATATTTAACAATTTATGCAATATTCTGTCCTCAGTTGTCTCTGCTTCCAGTGAGAGGAGAATATTTTGAATTATCTCTTTTTTGTTGTAATAATAAAAGTAGTTTTAATAATTGCATTTTATATTATTTTAAACTTTGTAAAGTTTGAAGTAAAACAACTCTGTGAAGCTGGTGTTCTTATTATAATACCTATTTTGCTAATTAAGAAACTCAGAATTAGGTAAGTTACTTGAGGAAGGATTTCTTCTGAAGTCTTCCAGTACTCTATCAACCATGCCACTACTAAGGGTTGGATCTAATTTTTATTGTTATTTCCAATTGTATGATTATAGTAATGTTTTGTATTGTTATTTGGGTGCTATTTATTTTCCTTTTATCAATTTATATGTTTTTCCTTTGAAAATATTTGAATTTTCTTTGAATCAGTTTATTAGTAAAAAAAAATGAGTTTTTCATTGCCTTATTACTACATTCAACAACATTTATCTTTGTGTAATTTAAAATTCTAAATGTGGGTTCTAATCTGTCATGGGGCCCAAAGTACCCCAGAAGTTCTCTGGGGCACATCAAGGAATCTTCTTGAGAAACTAAACCAGAGTGCAGATACCCCTAGAGAGATAAGTGGAACCAGTTTATACCGAGCTGGCTCCAGGATCACCACCCTTCATTCTAGGTCCCCTCAACCCTGGGGCGAAAAGATTAGGTGTGGCTGCTTCCTTTGTGTCCTGTAGAAAGAGATGACTTGAAAGATCTGTAGCCACCCCTCACCCAATTTCCCCAGCTACCACCAGTGGGGGATGGTCCTCCCTCACTAAAGGAACTTTCCATAGTCAGATGGTCACCCCCCATCAGTCCTCTATAGAAGGACCAGCCAGTATCCTGCTCGAGGAGACTGGTATCTCAAAGCCACATGCTTTGTGCCATACCTTTCTCCTTCCTCTTCCTTCCCTTCCCTAAATAAATTACCATCTTATTTTCACTGCTTTAGTGTGCAAGAGGCTGTAATTCTTTAAAGAGGAAATCCTAAGGACCCCTACCCCTAACCCCCTACCCCATTTTCCCCCATAACAAATCTGTACCACCAGTTTGGGGGGAAACTGGCTAAAATCACTGACAAATGAGTTTAGGTTTTTAAAGGGTTTATTAAAAGATTATAAGATAGTAAAGAAAGAGAAAGATGGAAATCCTAGCCTTCCTAAAACTCCCACTTGAAGTCCCCTGCCACCAAACCAGTGTCTCGAACCAAAAGAGGAAGAAGCCCTCTGCCAGCATTGGTTTCCTGCTTTGCGTCCTCCTCCCAGAAATGGGAGGCTCTTCAAGTTGATTGGCTGGTAAGGTTTGATAGACAATACCCACGAGTATACATCACTTCCTGATACCTCACTTCTGACACCAAGGACCTTACTGCATGGCTTGCCCTCAGAAGCCTTTTCCTCATGGCGGAGCTATCCTACAATAACTCCCCAGCAGATGGTGTCACTCCAATTGTTACATCTTAAACATTTTGTTGGAGTATTTCCTAATAATGGGTACACTTTGGTTCTAGTCATCACCCCAGTTTCATGTGTAAAGATATTGTAATGTTAACATTTTAACAGATTTTTTAAAGTGGGTAATTGAATGTTAATTCCTTTTTTAGAATTGCTACAAATATTATATGAGTGATGACATAAGCTGTGATTCTGAAGGAACGGATGAGCAGTGCAGGTAGGAATATAATATAATATCCAGAAAAATAACAAAGCATTCATTCCTAGACCAGCAAAGGACGAAAAGAGCACCCTGGTGTGGCCAAGGGTTTTAGCCTTTTTGGTTATAGCATCATTCAGTTCCATTGATTGATATGACTTGAAAGTGGTCTAAAGAATATGCAAAAGTGCAAATTCCAGTGTCCATTTCCTTTGTTCCTTCTGGTTCCTCACAGACAAGATTTGCTGAAGTTCCTCAAAAACTGGACTTTCTGGAGGTGGGGAGGGGGTTGAGAAAGGATTGTGTTAAGGGTAAAATTCTAGCTAATCTGTCTAAGATACCTAATGAGTGGTTGCCAATAAATAAATGCTGGCTGTAAAAATTGTTTCCCAGTTTTCTTCCTCCCTTTTAATTTTGACTGTATTGCTTCTGTTTGTACAAAACCTTTTCAATTTAATGTAATCAGTCTTCCATCTTGCATTTCATAATATTCTTGTTTGTACATAATATCTCTTATTTGTACATAAATTGTTTTCCTCTCCATAGATCTGAGAGTTAAACTATTCCTTCCTCTCCTAAATTATCTATGGTATCACCCTTTATGTCTAAATCTTGAACCCATTTAGACCTTATTTTTGTATAAGGCATAAGATGCTGGTTTATGTCTGGTTTCTGCCATACTATCTTCCAATTTTCTCAGCAGTTTTTGTCAAATACTGAGGAATTCAAATCTTTAAATAAAAATGCCTTTTTTTTTTTGATGGGGCAATGAGGATTAAGTGACTTGCCCAGGGTCACACAGCTAATAAGTGTCAAAAGTGTCTGAGGCTGAATTTGAACTCAGGTCCTCCTGAAGCCAGGGCTGGTGCTTTATCCACTGCGCCACCTAGCTGCCCTGATTAAAAATGCTTATTATATTAAAAAGAGAATTTTTCTCATTAATGGATTTTTAAACTAAGGTGATGACTCACTTTTCATTATTTTCTTACATCACTTTTATTTCTTTACCTAATTTTTCCTGTATCTCTCTTACTTGACTTTTAAATTTTAAATTTTTTTCTTTAAGCTTTTTCCAGGAATTCTTTTTGGGGATGAGACCGAGTCACATTTTTCTTTGTGGCTTTGAATATGGAAGTTTTGACTTTGCTGTCTTTTGAATTTGTGTTTTGATTTTCCCTGTCAACAAAGTAATTTCTCATTAGGCTCTTTTTTGTTTTTTGCTTATTTTTCCAGCCTATTTCTTACATGTTAACTTTGTGTTAAAGTTGGGCTGTGTTCCTGGGGTGAAAGGAGCATTGTTCCAGGCTTCAGATTTTTTGTTCTGTTTTCATCAGAGATTGTTCTGGTTATGTGTAAATTTTCCATATTTCCATGATGTTATGATCTAAAGAGTGGTGTGGTCACTGATTTCCTGGCATGTACACTTGCATGTGAGTGAAGACAGGATCTCTTCTGGATTGGAACTATGAACTATCTTGCTCTAGTATGCTAGTATTCTTGCCTTTGGGTTGTTAGGTGAATGTGTATACAGCAAAGTCATGAACCTAGTGCTAGCTAAAGGTCCCCTATAATTTCTGTCTGACCAGTTTCCCAACCCCTTTATCCTATGAAAACAGCTGCTGTTGTCACTGATTCAGTTGTTACCTAAATCATATGTGGAAGGCCCAAACCTGGTTGCCTTGGACTGGAATATTGTTTCATGTTTTACATTTGTTAGTTTTTCCATTCCAGAATTTATTTTGAGCCATTATTTTAAAGTTGTAAAAATGTTTGGATGGGAGAGGTTGGATGAGTCCTTGCCTTTCCTCATCCATCTTGAATCCAAGTATATATGTATATAATCTTTTTTTAAAAGTTCAGATATATTAAGTTTTTAAAATTAGATTTTTATTCCTGATTAATTTTTAAAATTTTTCAATAGCTGTTTTCCTAGGATTGATGCTTTACATTTTTTTATTTATATATTTCAGATGGTGTGCAGAAGGTGGAAATTTAATTTGTTGTGACACTTGCCATAATGCGTTTTGCAAAAATTGCATTTGGCGCAATCTAGGGCGAAAGGAGATTTCAAAAATAATGGATAAAAACAGTCAGTGGCATTGCTATATTTGCCACCCTGAGCCTTTGTTAGATTTGGTTACTGTATGTGACAGTGTATTTGAGAATTTATCACAACAGAATAAAAAGAGTGGTAAGACAAGTGAACATCCACATAAATTCCACCGTCCCACCAAAGATGGAACTTGTACTGAAGAAAAACATCAATCAGATGATTCTTACTCTGATTCTGTAACATCATTCATGGTTCTAAAAGACTTGATTAAAGAGACAAAGAAGTTGGTTGAGAACACTGCAAATGTGAAGTCTAGTTTTATGACTTTTTTGGAAGAAGCTGCCAGTAGTTCAGGAATTAGCCCAGTTATGAAGTTAAATCAGTTGAAAGCCATTAGATCTGTGGTGAGTGATATAAATAAGGCTCATAAGACATTAGAAGAATGCTTGAACAAGGGGCTAAGAGGCTTGGATGTTAGAGACAAGGAAGAAAATATTGAAGAAAGAAAAAATGAGAATGTTAAGAAAGATACTAAAATTAAAAATGTAGATGAAAACTACGAAGTGGAAAATAAAGTTGTTATGAAAACAGAAGAGTTTTTGCATGATAAAACTGATTCAGATATATTGATTCCAACAGCAGTAACTGGTGAAGTTAAGAATGAACAGTTTCAACTTCCCTGGACATCTAAATCTTTAGATATAGACATTATGCATATTCCTTTTTCAGGACCTGAACATATTTTTGAGAATCTAGAAACTTCAGTAAATATCCAGAAGGATGAAAATACTGAAATATACAAGAACCCAGAAAATGGCTCTTTAAAAACAAATGAACCCTCAAAAGTTGGCAAAAGAAGGTTGAAGTTAAAGATATTAGCCAAAGAGACAAAGAAATGTATTAAGCTTTCTCCTGCTTCCATATCAGATTCCTCACTGAAAGACTCTGTAAGTCAAGAGAAAAGAGAAGAGAAATATCAGCAGGAGACCAGTATTACAGAAATTATTGAAGTCCTCAAGGAAAAGACTATTCCTGAAAATTACTCTGAATTTTTTAGGGAAGAAACAGACCTTCAGCAATCACCACTTATAAAATCAACACCTTTAATTGGACAAATAGAAAAGGACCTTGTTACATCTAACTCAGAAGAAAGTGATGAAAACTGTAAAGCAGAATCATCAGGACTGTGGGAAAAAAAAGGTAGACAAAATTCTTTGCCTCATGTTGAAGAAAAGTTCAAAGAATCCAGTTCAGATTCAGATGAAAAGTCAGTTATGTGCAAAGAGTCTGCTGAGGTGAATAAGAGTTCTTCAGGGTCAGATACTGATTTAAAATCTGACAGTATTCAAAAGAAAGTTGTATCTAAGGCAAAACATCACAAGCTTAAATGTGATAAAGCAAAACAAAAAAAAGACTCCACTTCTGATTCAGGTGATGATGATAAAAAAAGAAAAGCCTCTAAATTTTCCATTGCAGAAGATGCCAAGAAACAGCAGAATGAAAATGCTTTTGTATCCTCATCTTCTGACATATATGACAGTGATAAATCTCTAATGACAGTTATGGAAAATACTGATGCATCAAATACTGGATATTTTCAGTTGCCAGGTATGTAAAAAAGTTTAACTTATTAGAGACACTTTTACTTCTTTTTCTGTGTGAAGATAATCTAAAGCTACCTTATTAACAAAAGGGAGAGGGTGTACGGTTATCATGATGCTCTTTTTTATATGTAAAACACAATTTTCCTTTTATCAACCCTGTCATTAAAAGAAATTATATCGGGGGCAGCTAGGTGGCGCAGTGGATAGCATACCAGCCCTGGAGTCAGGAGTACCTGAGTTCAAATGTGGCCTCAGACACTTAACACTTACTAGCTGTGTGACCCTGGGCAAGTCACTTAACCCCAATTGCCTCACTAAAAAAAAAAAAAGAAATCATATCTTGATTGTGGAAAGAATCATTATTCTCATTTTACATAGGAGTAAATGGAGAGTTGGTACATAAGTATGGAAATTTGGGCAGGAGAGCTGTAGTGAATTTAGAGTTAGAAGGTTTTGTCCTGGCACTCATATAACCTTGGTAAAGTCATCTCCTTTTACCTAAGAGAGTTAAAGTAGATGCTCTGAAAATCTGACTTTAAAATCTAATTTTTTTAACCTCATTTACCTCTCAGATACTATATTGCTTTTTCTAACCAAGGCACTGCACTTGAGATTTTCTAGCTTGCTTTCTTTTCAGGATCCCAACTCCAGTTCTCTCTAAAGAATTTTTAAAAGGAAGTGGGTTTCTTGTAGGTATGTCATAATATGAACCTAAGTTACTTTCCCTTCCTGGGCCTTAGGGTTTCCCTTTTGTGATATAATAAAATTCCTTAAGGCCCTAATATCCAGAAATTATTGAGTGTCTTTTTCTGGTGGTTCTCAGTGCTTGCCTTTGTTAATTTAGATGAATTAGCAGGTTATCTTTAAGGTACCTTTCAGTCATATTATTCCCAGGTCTTGTGAAATTATACTGTTGCTAAGATTAAATATTGTCTGTAGATGAATCTTAAGAGGCTATAAAAGAGTTTTTATAACATTTTTATTTTCCTGAAAAAACAAACAAACGAGCATATCTCCACTTTTCCATAGCAAAATATAATTTTTTTCTCTTTACATGGTATCTTAAAGCTTTGTAAACTAAATCCAACACAAGTACTTTGATTTTTTTTTTTTTGTTTTCATTCAAGGTAATGAAATAAACCCTGTGTTTGCTCCTGTCTTAATGGAAGATGATGATCCTGAGAATAGGTACGGTTTCATTCCTAAAGTTTTAATTAATTGTAATAGCTATTGTTATGACATGCGAAAACTGAAAATCAGCAAGAATTTTGTTAGAAAACTTTGTCATGATGAAAAATTTAAATTTATAGAATTAATTTTTAAATTAATTGTTTAATTTATTAAATTTAACAATAAAAATCATGAATGATTTATATATTTATAGCACATCCATTAATTATTTATATTCATTAGCACAAAAATTGCATATATTTTTAAATTTGTATATTAGATGTAACATTAACTTTAACGATAAATATGTATTTGACTAAGGAATGAGAACTTTTATTTACATGAGATTTATTTAGCAGTGTTTCACTTAATCACACTTAATATAGAATTATATGATTATATATATACATATATATACACACACACACACTCATATATTTAAACCTTGATTTTATGACACTGGATTAATTTAATTTTTTTTCCTTTTTTTTTTTTTTTTTTAGTGAGGCAATTGGGGTTAAGTGACTTGCCCAGGGTCACACAGCTAGTAAGTGTTAAGTGTCTGAAGCCGGGTTTGAACTCAGGTCCTCCTGACTCCAGGGCTGGTGCTCTATCCACTGTGCCACCTAGCTGCCCCTTGGATTAATTTATTTTTGATCCTAAGAAAGCATTTTAAGACTTTACAGGGGCAGCTAGGTGGTGAATCCAGCCTTGAATTCAGGAGGACCTGAGTTCAAACCCAGCCTCAGACATTTATTAGCTGTGTGACCCTGGGCAAGTCACTTAATCCCCATTGCCCTGGGGGGGAAAAAAGCCTTTACAATAATCAGCATAATGGCAAAGAAGGTTTTACCCAGTTAATACATATTTTATTGTTCATATTTTAAGTCTTTTATTTAAAAGTAATAAATCAAAAAAGTAGATTAATTGGTATTTTGAGGTAATTTTCTTATTCAAATTCATGTATATACATTGTGCCCATGGTACTTCATTTTAAAGAAAAATTGTTATAATGGTTTATATAGATTAAGTCAAGCTGTGATTGTTTAGTCACTCAGGCCACAGCATTTATTAAGCACTTACTATGTACAAGACAGGAAAAAACAATCCCTGCTCTCTGGGAGCTCACATCCTAATGGGGGAGAAAGTATGTAAATAACTATATAAGATATAAACAGTATAAATGGAAAGCAATCTTACTGTTTTGGGGTCCCAAATAATAACCCTCATCTTCTGGCCTCATTTTTTTTACCTGATGTTCTTCTGCCTTTTGGAATTAAGCTTCTTTCAGACCAACTCTGTATTCTTCTTGCTTCTACATTTATTACTCATATATCCCCCAAGCCTTAGTTCTTTTTTTTTTTTTTTAAGTGAGGAAATTGGGGTTAAGTGACTTGCCCAGGGTCACACAGCTAGTAAGTGTTAAGTGTCTGAGGCCGGATTTGAACTCAGGTACTCCTGAATCCAGGGCTAGTGCTCTATCCACTGTGCCACCTAGCTGCCCCCTCAAGTCTCAGTTCTAACAAAATCTATTCCTGTTACTCTACCATGTCTTCTGCTTCTGAACTTTTTTTTGTCTTTTATCCAGCCAATATTCTTTTCTTCCCAAATATCAGCCCTAGATTACTCATACCATTTGTTCTTAGTCTTAATGCTGACTGGTTACACATTTTCAAACTTCACCCTTGACAAGGCAGTTTAAAATTTTTAAATTCCACCCTTATTGATTTCCTGGTTCATTCCCTATAGAAGCTGTTCCAAACCTCTTTTCATTTCAAATCTTTCACATCTTTCTTATTTGTTCAGTCATATCCAACTCTTTTTACCTTATTGACCATAGCATGCCAGGCCCTTCTATTTTCCCTTATGTCTTGAAGTCTTTCCAAGTTCATGTTCATTGCTCCCATAACACTATCCATGACATCCTCTGTTGATAGCTCTTCTTTTCAATCTTTTCCAACATTAGAGTCATTTCCAGTAAGTTCTGTCTTCTGAAAATGATGGTCGAAGTATTTCAGCTTCAGTATTTGAGACTTTTTTTAGGGGGGTGGGGCAATTAGGGCTAAGTGACTTGCCCAGGGTCACACAGGCCGGATTTGAACTCAGGTCCTCCTGAATCTAGGGACAGTGCTTTATCCACTGCACCACCTCACTGCCCTATTTGAGATTTTTTGATGAGAATTCCATCATCCCCAGTGCTCTTCATCTCAAAAACATCTTCACTTTTTCCATCTTTCTCTAGCATCTGTCTCCATTTAATTTTTTCTATAGTAGAACTGCTTCAAATGTTTCCCTGCTTTGATGCACTGCCTTTAATTCTGCCTCTTAGCTTACATAAATTTATAGAGGTTCAAGAGACGTGATTTCTGGGTAATTTAATCATTTTATTAATAAGGTAATCAATTTTATTAATAAAAGGATGGTCATTTGGCTGTCTCTCAGAATAAACACCTGTCATGGTAGTGGTCTCACAGTTTATATGCTCTTGGAAGAATGAGTATTCTTTGGGTGACAGTTCTGATTGGTTAAAAATTAGTAAGAAAATGAATATTACAATGAGAGTTTTGGCATATGAAACTTGGATCACTCAAATCTTGGTCAAAGATACATTAATTTCTGTCTGACAAAACATGACATGTGAAAACTCAAAAACAAATGGGAGGATTTACATTTTCCCACACATGCCTTTGCAGATACAGTGAGCAAGAATAAACCCATTTTTTTAAACTTAGAATTTCTTTTACTGCCTTTGATTACATCTTGGACTGGATACATCTTTGAGAGAGATTTCCCATACTTACTGATTTCTGAGTGGGAAAGCATAAAAGGATAAAAACTTTGGTTCTAGTACAATAATTAGTTATTAATACCAGAGAGAAGCAATTATTTCTTACACTACTGAGGGTTAGTAACTAGGGATAAAAATTCAAAGAACAAAACTGTACTTATTCTCAAGGACTTCATTATACTGAGTAGGTAAAAAATACATATAATAATTTTATAAGAAATTAATAGGAAGAGATAAAATTAAAATACAATTAATCATTTAAACAAGGGAGGGACATAATTGGCATTTGGGAGGATGAAAATGAAGAAAGGCTTATTGTTAAACATAAGGGTTGAGTAGAATCTTGAAGGAGATAAAAAAGGGAATGGATCCCAGTCATGGCAAGTAATTCAAAGGCACAGATATGGGAGATGAAGTGTAGTGTGTGAAGGCACTATCTCTCTTTTAGTCGCAGAGATTCACACACTCATTTTGATTCTTATATACCAAATCAATTTGTCAAGACATGGCATGAACCCCTGGCCTGAACATCCTTAGAAAATAATTTCGTATTTTTTAAAATTAATTTAGGGTTAGGGTTAGAATTTTATTTTCCAAATTACATGTAAAACCAAATTTTGACATCAATTTTTTTTTAAACTTTGTGTTCCAACTTCTCTTCCTCCCTCCCTTCCCTCCACCACCCCAAGAACTCAAACAATTCAGTATAAATTATACCTGAGTAGTCATGGAAAACAATTCTACTTTAGCTGGGTTGTGAGAGAAAACAGATAAAAACAAAACTTTTGTTCTTGCCACAGAAGGAGCATGTATACTTGGCATGCTGGCTAATTTCAATTTTATTCACCATTTTTCTGAGGGATGCACCATAACGTGTTCCATATTTACCAACAATTCTGACCTTCATAGTTTGTCTAGCCATGTTGGCAGTAGCCGGCCCGGAACTTGAAGAGGCTGAATTCCTTTTTTCTAGCTGTTTGCAATATTTTCTACTTGATCTGGGAGTTCTGGAATTTGGCTATAATATTCCTGAAGGTTTTCCTTTTGGGATCTCTTTCAGGAGGTGATCAGTGGATTCCTTCAGTTTCTCTTTTAGCTTCTTCTTCTAGGATATCAGGGCAATTTTTCCTGACAGGCTCTTGTTTTGGTCATGGTTTTCAGGTAATCCAATGATTTTTAAATGATCTCTCCTGGATTTATTTCCCAGGTCAGCTGTTTTTCCAAGGAGATATTTCACATTGCCCTCTTTTTTCATTCAATTGGATTTGCTTTACCGTGTCTTGGTTTCTCATAAGGTCACTAGCTTCCATTTGTTCAGTCCTAATTCTTAGGCAATTATTTGCATCAGACAGTTTTTATCTCCTTTTCTATTTGACTTTTCAAACTGTTGACTTTTTTCTTATGACTCTCCTACATCGCTCTCATTTCTCTTTCCCTTCTTTCCTCCCTCTGTCTACATTTTCCTTCTATCTCTTCTACTTTCTCTTCAAAGTCCCTTTTGAGAGCATCCATGACCTGAGACCAGTTCATATTTTTTTTTGGAAGCTTTGGATGTAGGGGCCCTGTGGTTGATTTCCTTTTCTGAGGGTGCACCTCAATCTTCCTTGTGGCTGAAGAAACTTTCTTTAGTTCTGAACTTTTTTGCTTGCTCATCTTTTACTTGATTTTTAACTCCCCACTGGGGAGGCCTTGCTTCTTGGCTACACTACTTTTCCCAGCTCCCAAGGGCCCCAGGTGTTTTGGTTGGAGGGAGGGCAGGTTTTACTCTCAACTGGCCTGTTCTCTGATCTGAAGATAACCTGAAGCCTACTTACTAAACAACCAAGCAGCAAAGCTTTCTGTGGTGTGGTTCTTAGCTTCCACGAGCCTGCGCCCCTCTCTGACCTGGGCCTCCTGCTGCTCAGAATTTCTTCCTGGTTCCCCGCCGGGGTGGGACAGCTAAATTCCTCCCTAGGTCCCACTGATACCCCTGCACTTTCCCCCCTGGCCAGCTGTTCAGCCCTCTCACCCAAACGCAAGCTCTGTTCCAGAAGACACTGGTGCTGTAGCTGATTCAGAGGCTCTGGGGTAAATTCCTCTGGTGCAGTGTCCCTGGGGTCTCAGTTGGCAAAATCGTGGGGTTGAACTTTACTCATAGCCCAGCATGGCCCCCTGTAATCTATCGATAGCTGGAAAATAATCTCAGCACGTATTTTTGTGGGGTTTTCTGCTTCAGAGATTCTTTTATTGCTGTTTTGGGGGTAATTGTATCAGGAGCTCTGTGTGTTTAATGTCTTTCCTCTGCCATCTTGGTTCCACTCCCCTTGTATTTCTTTTTGTTTGTTTTTTTGGTGAGGCAATCGTGGTTAAGTGACTTGCCCAGGCTCACACAGCTAGTAAGTGTCAGGTGTCTGAGGTCAGATTTGAACTCAGGTACTCCTGACTCCAGGGCCGGTGCTCCATCCACTGTGCCACCTAGCTGCCCCCCTATATTTCTTTTTAATGTGTATATTACATCTAGCAATCAACCATAAAGCGTTTCTAAGTACCTGCTATGTGCTAGGCCCTGGGAATATTGTAGTGGTAGAAAGGAACCCTCATATATACTAGTCCTGTCTCATGTAGAGGGTTGGTCTGGACATGAAGGGCAGGAGTATCATTGAAACAATTGGGAAAAGGGAGATTGTTGTCATACAGACTCCATGTTCTCATTAAAGGAAGAAGTGAGGTCTATACCTGAGAGAGAGCTAAGAAGCAGTTGTGCAAGGCATGAAGAGGTACAAGAATGTTTGAAATAGCTTCTGTGGGAATTTAGTTAAGAAGTCCATTGAGGAGAAATAAGCAGCCCAGTTGGAGCTGAATAACATGAATTTATAGAAAGTATATCCATAAATTGTGTAAATTTCTGTGGCTCTGTTCAGTAGTGGAGGAAATGGAGTAAACATGCTTTTTCTGCAAAGAATTTTCATGATAGAACACATAGTTCAGGGTAAGGGTGGGGCTGAATTTAAAAGTATAGGCGTGTACAGTGTGGAATTTGATTTGATGTTTATAGCTTGGAGACAGGAAAGGGTGCAAAGTCAAGTGAGAAGAGGGTAATGGCCGCAGGAATCACTGATATAGTAGAGAACGAGGTCACAATGATAGTACTAATATGAAATTGAGAGATTTAAAGTTGACCTCTTTTAAAGAATCTTTGGAATACGGATAAATTCAGGCTCTTCATCAAGTAGAGTGGATATTCTTAAACCTGTTGCTGTTTTCAAAAATGGATATAAACTATTTTAGGCAGTTTACCTTTTTATGTTCTGCTATACTATTCATATTCAGGTTCTTGAAGAGAAGCACCATACATTTGCTTAATTGTGCTAATATTGAGTCAGTAGCTTCTCTGATATGTAGGAAAGGATCCTAAGTTCTGAGATAGTAGGGAACTGAATTGTTTGGTAGAATATTACCTTTTGAGAATCTCCTGAACTAAAATTTCAAGAGGTCAGTTGGAAGTTTGATTACTCTACTTCAAACACTTTAAAACAGCCTATTTCAAATGAAGTACTAAACACTAAACCATTTAGCTAACCTTGTCCCACAATATAAAGAAGATGAAGTTTAAAGTTAACATCAACTGAATTAACATAATTATTAGCATTATAATGGGTCAGTTCAAGCTAGGAATTAAACAAAAATCTGATGTGTCTCATAGGTTGGCTGGTGTATTTACTTGGAACTATTTGCAATTGGATGTATACAGAACATTAGCAAATGAAAACGCAATTAATGGTTAGACATATGAGGTGGTTATAAGTAGTAAGGAATAAGTTGTTATTAAAAGATCTTATTCAATAAGAAGTTTTCCTTCCCCTATTACCTCCACTTTTTTGTTTCCCTAGATTCCTTCAAGGTTCGGCTAACGTTTCATTTTCTGCAAGAAGCTTTTCTTGGTCCTAATCTTAGTGTCATTACTATGAGACTACTTCCAATTTTTGCTAAATATATTTCTTTGTACATAATTGTTTGGTTGTTGTCTCCCCTATTCGAATGTGAATTCCTTGAAAGCAAGAACTGTTTTTTGTTCTGGTTGTTTCTTTAGAGGTTTAGACATTCTTTATATCTCTAAAGCTTAGCATTGTTCTAGGTATGTAGTGGTAGTTTAAGAAATGCTTCTTGGGGGTGGCTAGGTGGCACAGTGGATAAGCACCGGCCCTGGATTCAGGAGTACCTGAGTTCAAATCCGGCCTCAGACACTTGACACTTCCTAGCTGTGTGACCATGGGCAAGTCGCTTAACCCCCATTGCCCCGCAAAAAAAAAAAAAGAAATGCTTCTTGACTTAGTATACTTTCTTATTCATTTTACTTTTCTATATTTGGAAGTTCTTGTCATTTAAATAAAATTTTAAACCATCACAAGATGAGTTCTTTTATAATCATTTTATTATATACTTCTTGTCTTGGGTTATTTTAGATTCATAAGCACATAGTGTTATATATTTCAGAAATTAGTTTGTTCTTAACTAGAGAAAATATTTTATCTTAAAGAATTGCTAAGAAGATGATCTTAGAAGAAATCAAAGCCAATTTTTCCTCAGCTGAAAGTGAAGAATCAGATGGTGTTAAAAAAAGTACTGAAAAGAAAAATGAAAGCAATACAGGAAGTGAGGGTGAGAAGCATCAGAAGGAGATGTACATGACTTTGTTCATTTCTTAGTTTGGTTAGCCCAGTGTGCTTCTGAAAAGATATACATTTAATATTTTTTCAAACAGATGCAGTTTACAAAACTGTTGGGAAGCATTATAACAGCTAGATATGTCTAATGACATAATTTAGTGGTTGAAAACATGAAAACAATTTATATATTGCCCTTTATATCAACAAGCACAATATTATAAATGTTCTTCATACATTCAGTTTAAATGGGTTTGTAGTTGTGAGATGAAATTTGAATAGTACTCAATACTCAAATGAATCTGGGATCTGATTGATTTGGGAGTTGTTTTCAGGGATGTAAATAACAACCCATTTGTGCTGCCTTATAAATTTCATTTTTTTCACTCTTAGGGATTTATGAAAAAAGCAATTTGGAATCTAATTCAGACTCTGAGGAAACTAAAAAGCTTAAGTATTCAAGCCCATGGGTTACACACGATCTAAATATACGGGATGGTGAATCTACGGAAGAGACAAAAGAAAGAAAACACAGAAAGAAGAGAAAAGGTAAAAATAAAATTCATTCACTTAAAATAATACCCAGGAGAAATTCCAGCTTTCAGCAGTTAAATCAATCAACATATATTTGTTGTGTGTGTGTGTGTGTAAGTATTTGCATATGTATATGTACCATATATGATGCACCTGTGTACGCATATACATGTATGTGTGAATATGTAGGTATAGGTTTGTGTGTGACACCTGTCAGAGTAGCAGATAACAAAAAGAGAAAATACTAGATGTTGGAGGGGATGTGGGAAAGCTGGGACACTGATAGGTTTATATCCCAAAGACATGTTCAAAAAGTAGAAGGGACCAACTCAGAATCAAGAGATTAGAAGGTACTGCTCATGGAATAGTCACTGGATAAGGGATAGAAGGTAAGAGAGATCTAGGTTATAATAATATCTATTTGTGGGGGACCCAGAGATCATTTTCTTAGTCCTCTCTCTTCCCCCACTCTAGAAAGGCCATTTCTCCTTGAGAAACTTTATCAAATATCATCTGGGGCAGACCCAGGGGAACAAAAGATTAGATTTGTTTGATGTATAAAGACCCAGTTAGCTTTGATCAATAAAAAAATTATATATATATATATATATATATATACACACACACACATATGTATATATTCTATTCAAAAGGGAATAGAAAAGCCCTTGGAAGACACCAGGTGAAGTCTTCTAGGGCTTCTTGGGCATCTTTGGGTCTCTTGCCTCTCTGAGATCACTTTGTTTTTCTCCATATCACTTGGGTCTCTTTGGGGAACTGCATGAATCTTTTGGGGCTTTTCTTTTGCTTGAATGAACTGCCATGATGAAGCTCCTCTCTTCTTGCTTTCTCTACTTCATGGCCTGAGATCTTGAGAAGTTAGTGAGACACCTGGTCAATTCTTTACTGGTATAATTGATAAAAAAAAATAATATGCTCAGGGTAGCTAGGTGGCACAGTGGATAGAGCACTGGCCCTGGATTCAGGAGGTCCTGAGTTCAAATCCGGCTTCAACCACTTGATACTTACTAGCTGTGTGTCCTTGGGCAAGTCACTTAACCCTCTTTGCCCCACCCAAAAAAAAATATGCTTTACCCCTCCCAACCCCCTCCCCCCCAAAAAAAAGAACCAGGAGACCATTGTGCACAGAGACAGCAATATTGTCTAATGAAGAACTGTGAATTAACTTGACTATTCTCAACAATACAATGATCCAAGACAATCCGAAAGGACTGTTGATGAAACATTATCCACCTCCAGAGAGAGAACTGATATTGATGGGACAGACTGAAGCAGGCTATTTTTCACTTTTTTCATTTTTTCTTTTATTCAAGTTTTCTTGTACAAAATGACAAATATGTTAATGTTTTGCATAATCACAATGTATAACCCATATCTGATAGCTTACAGCTTCGGGGTGGGAGGGAAGGAGGGATAAAAATTGGAACTCCAAACTATAAATAAAAACGTGTATTATTATTATTACTTTTGAAGGAGGGATAAAAATTGGAACCCAAAACTATAAATAAAAACGTGTATTATTATTTATTTTTAAAGAAGGCGTTAGCTTTTTTTTTTTTTTTTTTTTTTTGGTGAGGCAATTGGGGTTAAGTGATTTGCCCAGGGCCACACAGCTAGTAAGTGTCACAAGGGTCCAAGGCCGAATTTGAACCCAGGTCCTGAATCCAGGGCCAGTGCTCTATCCACTGCGCCACCTAGCTGCCCCAGACATTAGCATTTAAGGATGAGGAAGAAGGATTGAAAGAGACCTTCTGTAGAAAGCAGACTTAGCTTTTGCTAAAGATAACTAAGCAAACTAATATATAACTTTATATTCTTATATATATAATATATATATAATATATAATTTGGAATGCAAGTTTTGGGAAATGTTTGTAGGCCCATGTATGAAAAGTCTGGAAGTGTAGTTACTGAACCCCTTATTTCTAATAGGAGGGGAAGCAAGGAGATTCATAAATATGTGTATGTGCCTATGTATATATAAACATGCATCTATGTTATAACAATGTAGTGAATTCCGAGAAGAAGAGTGTTAGGATTTAGGATAAAATATGGAAGAATGTCACATAGAATATTTTCATTCAGTCTTAAAAAATTCATTCAATCTTTTGTGCAAAGTCAGGAAGCTACTAGAACTTATTGTTTAGTGGAGTGATGTGGTTAGATAATGGCATGGTCAGTTGTATATTTAATAAAAAATCATTAATATATTAAGTAAATTTTAATGTAAATTTTTGCAATAGAAAGAAAAATAACAGAGTAGTTGAACTTATTTTTAAATGTAAAAAAAAATTCACTATAATGGGTGCACTGATGATTCAATTCATTCTGACTTTCCAGGACTTGTTGTTACTGAAGACATCCCTGAAGTTGAAGATCAACAACCAGGGACAAGGTAATTTTAATATTTTTTAATAATTTTTCCCTATTTTTTTTTGGTCTTGTTTTTTTCTTTATTGTGGGGCAATGAGGGTTAAGTGACTTGCCGAGGGTCACACAGCCAGTGTCAAGTGTCTGAGGCCTTTCCCTATGTTTTTGCAGATTATGTTTTAAGAAATTATCATATTGTCATAGGTGGCACAGTGGATAGAGCACCGGCCCTAGAGTAAGGAGTACCTGGGTTCAAATCCGGCCTCAGACACTTAACACTTACTAGCTGTGTGACCCTGGGCAAGTCACTTGTTCCCAATTGCCTCACTAAAAAAAAGAAAAGAAAAGAAATTATCATATTCATATGGATTTTTGATTTTTAGTTTTATTGCCGTTTCTGCAGAATTTTTTCCACTTAAGACTTCGTGTTTTCTTTTTCTAATTTGGAAAAACAGATTTAGAGTATAGCCTGATAAAATGGAACCTAATGAACAAGTGTGTCTGTACAAAATTTAGTTCTTATGATAATACACTTTGGTAGCAAAAGTTTTTTCTAAGTTCTCTACAGGGGCAGCTAGGTGGCGCAGTGGATAAAGCACTGGTCCTGGATTCAGGAGTACCTGAGTTCAAATCCAGCCTCAGACACTTGACACTTACTGGCTGTGTGACCCTGGGCAAGTCACTTAACCCCCATTGCCCCGCAAAACAAACAAACAAACACATAATTAAATAACATGAAACATCTGGGGTAGCTAGATGGCGCAGTGGATAGAGCACCGGCCCTGGATTCAGTAGTACCTGAGTTCAAATCCGGCCACAGACACTTAACACTTACTAGCTGTGTGACCCTGGGCAAGTCACTTAACCCCAATTGCCTCACTAAAAAAAAAAAAAAGTTCTGTACAGTTGCCTTTATTGGTATTGTTTTTTTAAAAAAGAGAGAAGCTTAACACTTCAAATGGTTCAATGTAAGGATTTTTGAACTACTGATTTAATTAATTTAACCTGAAGAGGGTTTTAAAAATAATTTTATATTGACTTTATTGCTTTTTAACAATTTTAGGAGACATTTTAATTGATTTTTTTGAATATTTTAATTTTTTAATCAGTGAACATTTATTAAGCACCTGCTATTTGCCAATCACTTTTTGTATTTAGTGATACAAAAAGAAGCCAACAAATATATACACAAGATAAATAAGAGATATTTGAAAAAGGGAATTAAGAGGAGTTCGAAAGAAGACTTCTAGTAGACAGTAGGATTTCATTGAGAATTGCAGGAAGCAGGGCAGCTAGGTGGTGCAGTGGATAGAGCACTGGCCCTGGATTCAGGAGGACCTAAGTTCAAATGCGGCCTCAGACATTTAACACTTACTTACTAGCTGTGTGACTCTGGGCAAGTCACTTAACCCCAATTGCCCCACAAAAAAAAAAAAAAAGAATTGCAGGAAGCCAGGGAGGTCAGGAATTAGTGAAGAGGAAGGACAGCAAGAGAAAATGGAGGGCCTAGAATCAGTGGATGAAATAGTACATGTGGGAAGTGAAGTGTAAGGAGACTAGAAAACTAGGAGGGGGCTAGATTATGAATGCTTTGGCTTTGAATGCTGAGTTTATGTGTATGATATGACTGGATTTGTACTTTAGGAAATCAGTAATGGGGGGCAGCTAGGTGGCACAGTAGATAGAGCACTGGCCCTGGATTCAGAAGGACCTGAGTTCAAATGCGGCTTCAGACACTTAATACTTACTAGCTGTGTGACCCTGGGCAAGTCACTTAACCCCAATTGCCTCACCAAAAAAAAAAAAATTGAGGATGGACTGGAGTGGGAATAGATTTAAGGCATGTGGACTCCTCAGCAATTTTTCAGTAGTCTAGATTTAAGATGGTGAGGGCCGGCAATGTATTATATAATTGTATATCTATAATCCATATTTGATTGCTTACTGCTTCAGGGAAGGGATGGGGAAGGCTGGAGGGAAGGAGGGATAAAAATTGGAACCCAAAACTTTATTTAAAAAAAAATTTTTTTTAAGTAATATCATTTAATAGAAAACTTGAAGAACTTACTGAAGCAATAAGGTAAGAGAAATTGGAGATTGCATCCTTTAGATTTTGCTATATGATGTTTATATGTCTTTTGTTGTTTTTTATTTGGCTCAAACCTCATAATATTTTGTGAAATGATCCTTTATTCTTTATCATTTGTGTTGATGTGAATTTACCAGACATTGAGGGTGGTCTAATTAGGTTCCCTGTTACATGTTGCATATATAAAAGAAAGAATGGTAAACTCCCTTTTTAACTAATAGAGAAATAGAGATACTGGGTGTAAATTTTTATATCTTTCTGTCTGTGTCTATGTGTCTGTGTGAATTTTAGATTTGATATTCAGTTTCATAAGTATCTTTATTCCTTATTAGGTTAACAAAAAACATAAAGGTAGAGGAAAATCAACGAAGTTATAAACAGAAGAAGAAAAGGAAACACATTAAAGTAAAGGAGATTTTTTCAAGTGAAAATAATGAGGTACATATAGATTTTTTGCTTTTTTTTCTTCAATAATGAATTATTCTTTCTCTGGCATTTTGTGTATGTAACCTGTTTAAAATATATACATATGTTTTTCTTTTTTTGTAGTTGAAATTAAAATAATATATTGAGAATTTTTCCAAGATTTATACATGCAATCATTCTGCATTTCATGATGTAAGATAATATAAATAGATGTATTTAGGTGCCTTTCTATTAGAATATATATTATCTTTAATTGTTCTACTTGGTCACATTTGCAATTCCTGAATGCATGAACACATGCTAAAGGATAATTGATTTCTCGCAGTACCTTTTTTCCATCCTATGAAATTTTACCAACATTATGTGTCTTAGGATTCATGCAAAATTTATTTTGTTTTTCATTCATTTGTAGCATAATATTATAAAAAGCTTTTCAAATGTAAGTATTTAGGTAGATGAAACTTGGCAATTTTTATTATTTTTACAAAGAATTATTGATTTTATTATTACATTCTTATCAGTTTTTGTTATTCAGTCACTTTTCAGTTGTGTCTGACTCTTAATAATTCTGCTTGAGGTTTTCTTGGCCAAGAAACTGGAGTTAGTTTGCCATTCATTTCCTTTTCCAGCTCATTTTACAGAAGAGGAAACTGAGAAAAAAGGGCTAACTGACTTAATCAGGGTCACACAGCTAGTAAATGCCGGAAGCCACATTTGAAGAGGACTTTCTTTCACTCCAGGCCCAATACTGCATCACCTGTCTGCCCCTAAATGCTTATAAGATGTTCATTAATGATTGCATTTGTTAGGAATTTATCTTTTAATAATTTCTAAAACAATAGAAACACTCAAAATACCATAGTTGTGTTTAAAGTATTCTTAAATTATGTATACAATAGAATTGAAAAGAATGTCTATTGTTTTAACATTTAACCTTAATCTTTTTTTTTTTTTTTTGGTGAGGCAATGAAGGTTAAGTGACTTGCCTAGGGTCACACAGCTAGCAAGTGTCAAGTGTCTGAGGCCGGATTTGAACTCAGGTCCCCCTGAATCCAAGACCAGTGCTCTATCCACTGTGCCATCTAGCTGCCCCAACCTTAATCTTTACACATTTAATAATGATTTCTTTTTTGTTAGTTTAAATTGGGTTGTTGGTTTTTTCCCTCTTTTTAATGATTACTTCTAATTATTATAGAGCAGTTCTGAAAATGATGAATCAAAGTCACCAGGAAAAGGTAGAAAGGAAATTAGAAATATCCTTGAAGATTATAAATTAAAAAGAGAAACACAGAAAGCACTTAAAGAAGAAGAGAGGAGGAGAAAGCGTCTTGCTGAAAAAGAGCAAGAAAGAGAAAAATTAAGAGAGGTAATTACTTTGTGTTATGCCTGATTCTTGTGTTCTTGAATTCCACTTAGAAATTATTTTAATTACATATTCTCCTAGGTTTCATATATACAAACACAATGACTCTAAAGTTGTCCTGGAAGCATTCATAATATTGTTTAAATGAATGTCGACTGCTTCAGATTTTTGCAAAGGTCCTGTGGCTATTACTTTTATTCATTGAGGAAAGAGTAATTGAAAACATTTTTTAACCTCTCTCAGAAGCCTTAATTTGAGATCATGGAGTAGTTGCTGGACAGCTCTATCAGGGAATTTCAGAAGTAGAAGGTCATATATTTGAATAAATGATCTATTTTCTTTTTTAATGTTATTTTTGATATTTTTTCCTTCACCATCATTGACAAATATGTCATTTTTCTCTTCTCAGAGAGTCATTTCTTATAATAAAGGAGCACTAGCTACATGCAAGAAGTAACATATGATTAACATTTATATAGTGCAATAAGATTTATAACTATTACATTTATTATTTTACAGTAACCATACGAATTTTATTTATTAATTTTTTTTTGGTTGGGCAATTGGGGTTAAGTGACTTGCCCAGGGTCACACAGCTAGTAAGTGTTAAGTGTCTGAGGCCGGATTTGAACTCAGGTCCTCCTGACTCCAGGACTGGTGCTCTGTCCTCTGCACTATCTAGCTGCCCTGACCTTAAGAATTGAATGCTATTATTATTGCCATTTTATATATGAGGAAACTTAGAAAGTAGATTAAGTTTCTTATCCAGAATTACAGATAGTAAATCTCTGAGAATGAATTTGTGGAAGAAGGGGGGAAAAAGGTTAGTAAAACTGTAATAATCCATGCTATCAGGGAAGCTGAATTACTTGAATGGGGGAGTTCTGAGCTAAGACATGGTAACACATTCAGCAGTAAAAAGATTCCAAACTGATAACCACGGGGGTTTGGGATGCTACATTTCCAGGCTTTAAAAACCAAATTTACTCTATGTGAAGTTGAAAGAGTACTTTTCCATAGGACTTCATATTCATGCCTTGAGAATTCACTGTTCAAATCCATCAATCATTCATCAATTGAGGAATGACTTACTCATATAAATTTGAATCAATTTCTTGTTCATTTTGGAAATTAGCCTTTTAACCAGACACTTATTAAAAGATTCCATCTCCCCATCTCCTTTTCTTTTTTGTCTTCTAATTTTAGCTGCATTAATTTTGATTGCACAATTTAAAAAGTGATCAGAATTTCCCATTTTATCACTTGTAATTGCCTCTTTCCTTGGTTTGGTCATGAACTTGTATCTTCTCTCTCCAGGTACCTCTAATTTTTTTTATAATGTGACCTTTTAAAATATAGGATACATATCCATTTGGAGCCTATTTTGTAATATGTTATGGTTGTTTGTCAAAATTTATTTTATGATAGACTGTCCTCCAGTTTCTGTAACAGTTTTTGTCACAAACTGATTTATTGAGGGCAGCTAGGTGGCACAGTGGATAAAGCACTGGCCCTGGATTCAGGAGTACCTGAGTTCAAATCTGGCCTCACACACTTGACACTTACTAGCTGTGTGACCCTGGGCAAGTCACTTAACCCCCATTGCTCCGCCCGCCCCCCCAAATTGATTTATTGTTATTTTTTAGTATACTTGCTGGAGTATTTAGGTTTATGAAAGACTAGATAAATTTACTTCTGGGTGGTGGGATTCTGTAAGGATTCTTGTCTCATTAACTTTTTTTAACTTTTTTTTTTTCTTTTTGGTGAGGCAATTGGGGTTAAGTGACTTGCCCAAGGTCACACAGCTAGTAAGTATTAAGTGTCTGAGGCCAGATTTGAACTCAGGTACTCCTGAATCCAGGGCCGGTGCTTTATCCACTGTGCCATCTAGCTGCCCCTGTCTCATTAACTTTTATTGGAAATACTTAATCAGGCTCCTTTCTGTTGGTCAAATATTTTCTCTTGTTTCCTGGGCTTTCCTTTCAAAGATTCTACCTCTAGACTTATCAATAGGAATACTTGAATGTTGTTCTATATTAAAGGATACATTTTTACCATATAGACTTGTTTTTGTTTTTTGTGGGGCAGTGAGGATTAAGTGACTTGATCAGGGTCACACAGCTAGTAAGTGTCAAGTGTCTGAGGTTGGATTTGAACTCAGGTCCTCCTGAATCCTGGGCCTGTGCTTTATCCACTGCATCACCTAGCTGCCCCCTACCATATATATAGACTTGTACTCATCTTTTTTTCATGGTAAATTCTTTATATTTTTTCTTTTTGAATGTTATATTAATAGATTTCCTTCCCAGTGTAGTAGTTACTGCTTCTGGGTCTTCAGTATTCTGACTCTTTCTTCCTGGCTACTTTTGCATTTTTTTTTTTTACTTGAAATTTCTGAATTTTGAATATTTGTAACAAAATAATAAACATTTTTATTTATAGTTTTGAGTTTCAAATTGTATCCCTCCTTCCCTTCCTCCCCTCCCTCTTCTGAGGTAGTAAGGATTCCAATATGGCTTACACATGTGAAATATTACCATTTTACTATTCTCGTTCAGTATTCTGTTAAAGTCTAATTTATCTAACTTTCCTAAAATTCTATTCAATCACTTAAATTCTTGTTTGTTATTAGTTCTGATTTGTGTAGGTTAATTTTGATGACCTCTGTGCTCCTTTATAATTCTAAATCTGTCATCTGTTGACTTTCCTTTTTTTCTCTAGGAAATTTTCCCTGTATATAAATTTTATATATAAAATAGAATGTGATGTAGAATATAAGGTACTTGAGGATAGGAACAGTGAACATATTCTCTCAGTTTCCATAATGCATCCCTTTGTCAAATATTTGATGAGTACAGTAAAATAAAATTTCCTTAAATCTATGCTTGCTACAGTTCATCTTTACCATTTGTTTTATATTTGTCAATCAGTGTACTGTTAGAGATTTGAGACAAGAATTTTGAAAAAATTAATGCATTAATTGTCACTACTTTTTTATTTTCCTCTCAGTTCCTTATTGTTTTCCCTTTGTCTTGTAGGTGGCAGATAGTTATACGTCATTAGCTAAGTGTCCAGTAACAATCAAACTTGTCTTAGATGAAGATGAAGAAACCAAAGAACCCTTGGTCCAGATTCATAAAAACCTGATTACCAAATTGAAACCTCATCAAATAGATGGTAAATATATATTGAATTTTTTTTTGGCATAATTCTAAGTTGTCTTGACACTCAAGCAGTTAATTTGTAGTTTGCTTGCTTTGGAAAAAGGGACTTTTTTTGTTTTGGGGGATGTGTATCTTTTATTTTGCATTTTAAGCATTTTATTGTAAAATAATTAGAGAAATTAGTCATTTACATTTCTTGATCTAAATAAACATAAACATGAAGCAAATAATTAAAGTTATCTTCAGCAAGTATGAATTTAAGATTTTTTTAAACTTAAACTTACTATATATTTATGTATCTATATATATGTGTGTGTGTTATATAATATACTCAATGTAGGTCAAGCATTGTGGAAGGCTTGGAGACTGATAGAATAAGATCATAGTTACTATCCTGTTACATAGTTCTTATTAAAATTTTAATTCAGAAATCACATAAATTTTAAAGTTTTTATTAATATATTTTACTTAGGTGTTCAGTTTATGTGGGATTGTTGTTGTGAATCTGTAAGGCAAACAAAGAAATCAGAAGGCTCAGGATGCATTCTTGCCCACTGTATGGGTCTTGGGAAGACACTACAGGTAAAACACCATAAAAATCCAGATTGAATTGCCTAATGTTATCTTATTATCTTGAAATCAAATGTAATACATATTAAGCCTCCTAAAACATTCTTCCCTTCTTGCTGTTTGGACATTGAGAAATTATAGCCATGCCTTTTTTAAGGCCTAAGACTTTGACTTGGTAGCCCGTTCTCTAGTGATTATTCTGACTCCTCATCTGCCTATCTTCAGATTTTGATAGGCTAGCTCTCAGAGAACAGACACACATTGATAGTATTCTGGCCTCCCTAATTATTACATTTTTCTTTATAGTTTTGGGTTGCAAATCTTGGGAATCAAATGCTGAGTAATTGTTTTCGATCTTTGTAATTCCAGCACTCAGTAATGTGCCTGGCACTTGACAGTGTTTAATAAATGCTTTTTTATTGATTGCTTTTTGATTGATGCTGCATAATAGTCAAAGGCAGGGAGGGATGGGGAGAAAATGAGAAAAGGCCATCAATTAGCAATTAGGAAATCATTGGTAACTTAAAAGAGATTGTTTTATCATTCATATATAAAGGTTACAAGAAAATATCATTGTATATGACATTTTTGGTAGATTAGGTAGCATAAATAATGAAGCAGATAAATGCTCCAAATTTAAATCAGTCTTCAATTTTATGTAGTCCTTATCATTGGCTTAGTACAGCCGATTGAAGGTACTGTTTTTTTAAAAAGCCACAAGTAGGGGCAGCTAGGTGGCGCAGTGGATAGAGCACCGGCCCTGGAGTCAGGAGTACCTGGGTTCAAATCCAGCCTCAGACACTTAACACTTATTAGCTGTGTGTGACCCTGGGCAAGTCACTTAACCCCAATTGCCTCACTAAAAAAAAAAAAGAAAGAAAGAAAAAAAAATCCTATTAAAAACTGCTTAATAATCAAAGACTAAATCAAGTTTGTTGTGCTTCATCTTTTCTAGGTAGCCCTGTACCATGCCAGAAATCCCTCTTCATTTTCTCTGTTGTCTTCTCTGAGTATAATTTAAGTCCTTTAAAGCAATGACTATCTTTTGACTATCTTTCTGGCACTTAGTATATAGCGCTTGTTATTTAGTAAGCTTTAATAAATGCTTATTGATTAACTAAATAGCAGGAATTTAGTGAAAGAACGTGTGTTTATTTGAAGTGAGGAAAATATTTCTGACAATGCTCCCACTGCCCAAGTTATTTTTTTTTTAGAGATCAGTTGAACAAATGGCCACAAAAACTTAATGCATAAGAGAATTTCTGGAGGGGCAGCTAGGTGGCACAGTGGATAAAGCACCAGCTCTGGATTCAGGAGGACCTGAGTTCAAATCCGGCCTCAGACACTTAACACCTACTAGCTGTGTGACCCTGGGCAAGTCACTTAACCCCAATTGCCTCACCAAAAAAAAAAAAAAGAAAGAAAGAAAATTTCTGGCTTTACTTTTTTATGGCCCTTTATGAGAAGTTTGTTTCCTATTTTACCTCATAACTGATTTTTAAATCATTATCTTACAGCCTTTTTTGATTTCTTTAAAACTACCTTGTATCCATCCTGTTTGTGTAACTAAAATTTATATAAGGTTGTTGAAATTGGATTCTTGATTTTTCTAAACAGATAGCCTATGCCTTGAGCATAATAAACAGATTTTTATTATATCTCCATGTTTTTATTGATTATTTTTGGGCAATCCCTGTCAATAGATCCTTGGAAAACTTATCACATGGTCATAACTGAACATGGAAAAAAATGTTACAAAATATGATTCAGAGGTGAGAAATGAAAAGACTCAAAGATTTCTAGATGATATAGAAACTAAACCCTTCTTGCAGCCTGTCATTTTCTTTAAAAGATTATTGAGGGGGCGGCTAGGTGGTACAGTGGGATAGAACACTGGCCCTGGATTCAGGAGTACCTGAGTTCACATCCGGCCTCAGACATTTAACACTTACTAGTTGTGTGACCCTGGGCAGGTCACTTAACCCCAATTGCCCTGCAAAAAAAAAAAAAAAAAAAGATTATTGAGGGGGCAACTAGGTGGCACAGTAGATTGAGCACTGGCCCTGGATTCAGCAAGACCTGCCCAGCAAAAAAAGAAAAAAAGATTATTGAAACATTTTCGAAGATTTGGTGGATGCTATAATCAAAGGTCTTAGGTAGTTGAATTTCTTGTACCATGACCTCATTGAAGGAGTTAAAAGTATTTCATTCAATTCCAATAATGAATCTAGACTAAATTAGGTCTAGTTCACAATATGAGACAATAATGCATAAAATTGAATCAGTTCCACTTACTTTAATTTTTTTCCCACTTATTTTTTTAACAAGCTATTGATGTTTTTACAAAAGTCAAGCAGATTAAAGAATGAACTATTGTAAGCTTTTCTAAAGTAGTCTAAAACTTTTGATTGTAGTTATATATATTTTGTCTTGTAATTAAGAATCCTTGATTTTATGTTTTAGGTGGTGACTTTTCTTCATACAGTTCTCTTATCTGAAAAATTGGATTTTACCACAGCTTTAGTGGTTTGTCCTCTTAATACTGTCCTCAATTGGATAAATGAATTTGAGAAATGGCAAGAGGGATTAGAAGATGATAAAAAACTTAAGGTGCTGTATTATTTATGTAAAAATAAATTTTGCAAAACATGATTTAGGACATTTAATTTGAAGGAAGTTGAGGATTATTTTAATGAAACATTTGAATATTCTTTAAGATTAATAATATCTATTGATATCTGAATTGTTTTTACACAGGTATCTGAATTAGCAACTATGAAACGCCCTCAAAACAGAAGTCATTTACTACAGGAATGGCAAGACAATGGTGGTGTAATGATCATTGGATATGAAATGTACCGAAATCTTGTACAAGGAAGGAATGTGAAGAGTAGAAAATTAAAAGAAGTATTTAACAAAACTCTTGCTGATCCAGGTAACGTAATGTATTTAATTCTGAAATGTCAAATCATATTTTGAGTTTATATTTTTACTAATACTAAGTATCCAAAGTAGTCTCCATTCTTTTAAATGTGAAAATTGAAGCTGTGAAGTCAAGTGACTTACCCAGGGACACACATTTGAGGCAGAATTCAAACCCAAGTCTTCCTTAATCCAAGTTCAACACTTTATCCACTATACCACACAGATTTAAGACACTTACCTGAGATTTGACAGGCAGAAGTTGAATTTAGTCAGTTCATGAAGCATTTACTAAGTTTCTGTTATATTCTAGCCATTGTGGTAGGTGCTGGGAATATAAAGCTAAAAGTCAAAAGTTCCTACCTTAAGGATCTTTTATTCTAATATGGGTTAATTTTACATAGATAAACAAATTCCAGAGTTTAATATTTTATTTTATTAAAGAGTCAATAGGGAATGGAGCAGGTTCACACTTGAACTTTAGGAAAGACCCTTTGGCAACTTTGTGGAGGATAAATTGGAATACTAGGAGGTTTGAGACTAGAAAAACAGTTATTACTGTGGTTCAGAGAAAAATTGACAGGAATGAATGACATTGTCCTCAACAGAAGTGGGAAGGTCTGAGGAAAGGACAAGTGTCATTTGTTGACATGGGCATGAAAAGAATTAGTCTCAGCAGATAATTAAACAGATGGTATGAAAAGTTCCCCCCAAAAGTAATATGACCTAAAAGTACAAACATGGAAAAGCAATTGTAATTAATAATAAAAATAAACCAATTCAGATGTTTCACCTAGCATAAGTGAAAAATGGTTAAAAGAGTCAATGTTGATGCTGTGTAAATTCAGATACACTTTATACTAGTAGTAAATGTGTGAACTGATCTAGCAGTTCAGAAACATAATTTGGAATTGTATAAAATGAAAAGGTTTCTGTATGTTTAATGCCTCATGAGCTAGATATGCCTCTACTGGTTGTATTCCAAAGGAAGTCAGAGACAGAAAGAATTGTACTGGGTGGAGGGGGGAGGAAAGCAGAGAAACAAAGGCAACAGTTATCATTTGGAGACTTTTGGCCAATTTTGATTTTTGAATGAAATGGACTAATTGGCAAAGTAAATAGAACTAGTAAGATAATGTCCATTAATGCACATATCCTTCTATTTAGAGAAGTAATCAAGGATACAGGTATTTGTATAATAGATAGTTGTTTCCTTACTTGGTTTTGCAATTTTTTCTTTGTTTTCAGGCATGATTCTTTGTCTTGTAGAGTAGGTGGAGGATTGAACAGATCAGGGAATGTTTGTGGTATAAAAATTAAAAGACACTATTAAAAATAAAATTAAGCTTTAGACAACATGTTCTTTGTCTGATAATGAATAAATCTTCCTTCAGATATTTTGACTCTTAATCTAGTGATCTTTTAACTCATTTGGCTAATGTGGATCCCCAACAAAGATTTTCAGTATTTAACCATTGTTCCATTATGTGACATTTAAAAAATATGAAAGACAAAGTTTTATTAATATGACTGGTGGGTTATTACTAAAAGGAGGTCTTTGGGCTGTCTTGCTCTGACCAAAGATCTTTCATGGTGGTAGGTAGGGTCCCTTCCTATATCTAATCTATATCTAACAATATCTAATCGGTTAATATCATTCAAATCTAATTGGTTAATATGATTGGAGGTTTCTTATATTAAAATGAAGTCCAGGGGTGACATCAGAGAAAGAATATAAGACCCCTTACCCAAAATACTTTCCATCTAGGTGTGACTGTGCAGATCAAAGTCCTTCAATTTATCTAAACAAAATAATCTGTCCTGACCCAAGACTCTTGTAAGCTTGGCTTAGGATCAACCCAAATGAGGAGATTTGATAGAGTTTCTCAAGGAGAGTTTGTTTTGGAATGAGGGGGAGAGAGAAAGGACTGAGAAAGAAGGGGAGATCACTGGGTCTCCTAATATATCAGTTATTAATAATTATTTCCTACACTTGCATAATTTGAACTTATATAAGCATTAAATAACACAAAATTTTAGACAGCTAAATAATAGTAAAAAAAATTTTTTTGGTAGGCCCAGATTTTGTTGTTTGTGATGAAGGACATATACTAAAAAATGAAGCTTCAGCTGTATCCAAAGCTATGAATTCTATTCGTTCAAAAAGAAGAATTATTTTAACAGGAACACCTCTACAAAATAATCTGATTGAATGTAAGTTACTATTTCCTGAGTTATATTGTTTCAGCTTGGATAACATTTACAATCTTTTTGGAATTTTCTTTTATTTCTTAACTTCTCTGAATTGTTTCAATGATTACACTATTGACTTCTATATTAAATTTTACCTAAATTATTTCTTTTTTTAAAAAAAATTCATAGTTTTCCTTAGTACTAAATTTTCTGAACTATTTCCCAAAAATGTGCTTAGCAGCATTCCGAATAATGTTGGATTGTTAAATAATGATTTAGCAAGAGCTGATTTAACTATCACATTTTGTCAGATTTCATTTATTAAAAAAAACAAAAACCTTTGTTTTCCATCATTGTTGCTTTGATGATATATAATTAGTTGAATGAAATTTGGTATGTTTACAATGACAATTTGTTGTTGTTTGTTTTTTTTTTCTTAGATCACTGTATGGTTAATTTTATCAAAGAGAATCTGCTTGGTTCTGTTAAGGAATTTAGAAACTGGTTCATAAATCCAATTCAAAATGGCCAGTGTGCAGATTCCACCATGGCAGATGTTCAAATAATGAAAAAGCGTGCCCATATTCTCTATGAAATGTTAGCTGGCTGTGTTCAGGTATATGTAAAATACATATTATATTCATCCATACTTAGTTTTACTTGAAAGATCTATAATTTCGCTTGAAAGTCCTTCATGATATGTTGTTATATTTGAAGCATAAGGTAAAATGAGATAGAAATGTCCAAGATTGATCGATTTAGTAGTTAAATTAGCAGTGATCAGTACATTGAATCAGTGCCCTCTCTCAGTGAACAAACACTCCAAAGGTAAGACTTACTAGATTCCATTTAGTTTGGGGAAATTCAGGAGAAAAAAGAACAGAAAATGCTGTTGGTTAGAGTAGCAGCATCATGGCTGTGGGGACAGCATGATGTAATCATCCTTTTGTAACTGATTTATGAGCTTTGCATATCATAGACCTTGTGAGTGGACCTAAGTTAGCAGAAGGTTGGTGAAGGCGGATAATGATTTTTCTTGATAGTAGATAGTAGAAGGACAATTCAGGGGCAATTTATCTCTTAGAACTGCTGTAAGACTTGAAGGTAACCCTTAGTGTCTTAGTATTTTCCTAGTTTTTCCCATTAATTATAACTTTAAATGGACAGGGAAAGCTTAATTCAAGGAGTTAGAAAAGTGGCTAGATTGTCTAATTAATAAATGAATAAGAGTCTGTTACATAATATAGCCAAATAGTGGTTTATATAACTTTTGCTTGGAGAAAAGAAAAATTATTTTTCCAAAGTTCTTGGCACTGTCAGATTATTAAACATTAGAAACAGATGTGATTTTATCAGTAGGAAAACATCAAAGAATAGACTATCTGTTAAACCGTGGGATTTTTCAATCTGACTTGTAATTAGAATCTCACCTCTCTGTTATCTCTTCCATTATTAGACTGTGAGCCTCTTTTAGAGTAAGGAATATTTTCTATATTTCTGTTTGTATCCCTAGTACTTTGACCATATGGTAAGTATTTAACAAACATGTCCCCATTCATTTATTCAATTATTCATCATCTTGAACCTGAAAACCTCATAGATATGTCTCCTGCCCAAGCAACCATGGTGGGATGGGGGGTGGAGCTGGAGGTGGGCAGTCAGTACAAAAGTAGAAAAAGACACAGAACACCATGTAGCTCTCTGAGTATTGATCATGGAACTGGATGGACAGAGGGAGGAAGAGAGGACATACTAAAGGTGTCCAGGGGAAATAGAAGAAAAACAAAGCCAAAATCAGAAAGTCAAATTAAAAGGCATAAAAAGTACTTTTTATGTTCCAGGAACTAGGTATTGTATTAGGGAGACACAAGTCAAGAAATTCCTGTTCTCAGAAGGACACGACTTGCTAACTGTGTATTTGATATATAAACAATGTAAAAAGGTAATTTCAGAAGGAAGGTAATAGGAGGGGAGGTATGGATAGTGGAAGAGGAGGGACCTGGAAAGGCTTTAGGTAGTAGGAAGAATTTGTTAAAAATTAAGTCAATATTTCATTTATATTTTTACAAATAGTCAGGCACTTCATTTAAGTTGTCAGTTGGGTTAGCATTATCTGTCAAACTCTTCGTGACCCCATAGGTCACGACACACCAGGTTTGTCTATCTTCCACCCTCATTTAAAGGTCTGTTGAAGTTCATGTTTGTTGTTTCCCAGCTTCAGTATTTGATCTTCCAGTGAATAACTGGAGTTAATTTTTAAAATATTAAATGATTCCTTGTTGTCCAAGAGAATCTCAGCTCTAGCACCACAATCTAAAAGCATCAGTAATGCAGCACTAAGTTTTCCTTATAATCCAACTCTCACAGCCATGGTTTTCATATGGACCTTTGTCAGCAATGTGATGGCTCTGCTTTTTAGTATTCTCCAGATATGCCATAACTTTCCTTCCAAAGAGCAAGTGTCTTTTAAGCAGTGATCTGAAGCCCAAGAATATAAAATCTGACACTGCTTCCATTTCTTCTCCCTCTGTCAGGCAGTGATGGGACTAGTGGCCAAGATTGTAGGGTTTTTTAAAGTTTTGTGTTTTGGTGTTAAGCTTTAGACCATCAGTCAGAATAGTTTTTAGTAATTTTCTTGATTCATTTTTTGAGAAATATCAATTTTTGGTTTATACAGTAAAACATTGTTTTCCCCCTCTCTTATTCCAAATAAGTTATGCTTGAAAAGGCCTAACTTCTATTAAAGGTTCATTTTCCTCTTACAGAATAATATTCAGCCTTGCAGGGTAAGTCACTTTGTAAGACTGTATCTTTTGCTTTTTTAAGTTACTGTATTCCATGCTTTCTTGCAAAATTTCCAACAGTAACTGCCAGGTCTTGTGTAATCTAAATGGTGTTTAAATGGCCTCTATGAATATTTACTAATTTATGAATTTTGGCATTCTTGAAACTTTCTATTTCAAGATAATTGATGGATTCTTTCTCTCTTTGTTATCTTGTTCTAAAAGATTATTAGGATAGTTTTATTCACAATTTCTTCAGTTATAGAATATTATCCTTTTTTTTGGTTGTGATTTTTTTCAGGGAGTTGAATGGATCTTAAATTATTTCTTTTCCATTTTACTAGGTTTAAAAAAAATATCGGGGGCGGCTAGGTGGCGCAGTGGATAAAGCATCGGCCCTGAATTCAGGAGGACCTGAGTTCAAATCCAGCCTCAGACACTTGACACTTACTAGCTGTGTGACCCTGGGCAAGTCACTTAACCCCCATTGCCCCGCAAAAAAAAAAAACTATATCCAATATCTTAGGTTTCTTTTTTCCCAATCTTTTCCTAAACTACCATACCATTCTTTCCTCTGATTCTTTCCTTCAGGCATTTTATTCTTTTATCTCTTGCTTTATTTCAGCTAGGTATTTATACTAGATAGTACCAATTGGTAATCCAATATTTTTCTATTCATTATGGACTGATTTCCTCTCATTCACTTATAGGAATCTCTAGTTTTTATGTACATATATATGTATGTGCATTTCTGCTGATCAAAGCTTTCTTTGATTTACCCAGCTTTGGAGCTTTGGTTCCAGTATTGGGATGGTTTTCCACTACTTAGTCTTTATGGTCATCTCTAATTTCTGACGTCTTTTGCTGTTAAAATCCCATCTTATATAAGAAAGCTTTCACAACCCTTCTTAGTTCTGGTGCCTTTCTTTGAATAATTTTCTATTTATCTTGTATACTGATGGTTTGTACAGTTTTTCTCCATTAGATTATGAACTCTTTAAGGTCAGGAACTGTTCCTTGCCTCTTTGTAGACAAAGAACAGTGCCTGCCACTTAGTGGACGCATAATAAATATTGACTGGCCAACAAACTGACCATGTTATGGCTTTCTGAAAAGTCAGAACTGTATAGATTTCCCCTGCAAAACAACCCTTGTAGAAGACCAGCCTAGCAGTGTTGAGGGTGCCATAGCAATTAGGGTTAGGGTTAGGCCACCCAGTCCAGAATCTCTCAGTTTTGTAGATGTAAAAAGTGAAGACAGAATACTATTTGAGGAGTCAGAATTTGTTATGTCTTCATGAGAAATTTCAAGTACAGGTAATACAATATATTTGTAAAATGAAAGGTAATAGAAAATTTTAAACTCTGTGTATGATGAAAACAAGGCCAGAATGGACCATTTGTGAATGAAGAGAGAATTATTACTATTTTCATTGGAATTAGACAGGTTTTTTCTCCGGTGTAGTATATTTTTTTGAAGATAAATCTGAGAGAACCAGTGACTGATGATGTTAAAGAAATTATAAGTGAGAGGTTATTTTGAAATTTGAAATATATCAGAATTAATTACTGTTATGAGACTATAACTTATTTTCATCTCATCATTTTACAGAGAAAGGATTATACAGCATTAACAAAGTTTTTACCTCCAAAATATGAGTATGTATTGGCAGTAAGAATGACTTCTATTCAGTGCAAGCTTTACCAGTACTATTTGGATAACTTAACAGGTACAAAATTTAAAAAAATTACTTTAAGTGATTATTCTTTCAAGTTAATTTGTTAGGATTATTTGTTTCTCATAAAATTGTGATTAAGTTTTGGTTAAAATCTCATACCGTCCTCACTCATAAGCTTTTGTTTTGTTTTGTTTTGTTTTTTGGTGAGGCAATTGGGGTTAAGTGACTTGCCCAGGGTCACACAGTCAGAAAGTGTTAAGTGTCTGGGGTCAGATTTGAACTCAGGTCCTCCTGACTCCAGGGCCAGTGCTCTATCCACTGCACCATCTAGCTGCCCCCCCCTCCCCCCAGTAAGCTATTTTAAGACTACTACTGGACCAGATTTAAACAAACTCTCAGCAAGGTTTGTAGTCACAAACCATTCTGAAATAATTCTTAGTGACTAAAATCTGACTACATTTTCTAGTAATAATGAATGGCAACTTAAAAAAATTATCAGTCAATAAGCATTTTTTTGTTTCTGAAAACTTTATTTTTTTTGGTTTTTAGTCATTTTGTACAAGAAAACTTGAATACAAGAAAAAAAAATTTAAGAAAGTGAAAAATAGCATGCTTCAGTCTGTTCCATCAATGTGTTTACTGTTCTTTGATCACTATCTTATTGTTCTGACTGTATTTTCTCTGTGTGTTTCCCCAGGCCTGGCATGCTTTCTGCATCTCTAACCTTAGTTTCCTCACCTTCTACAAGAGACATTTCTTGATTTCTTAATTTCTAGTGTCTCCCCACTAGTCATTTTTTTCCAGTTTGCAAGTTAATTCCCCCTTTAGAGGATGAGCTTCTTGAGGTCTTTTACTTTTTTTTGCATTCTTAGTGCTTAGCATAATATTTGGTAAATCATAGATGCTTAATAAATGTTTTGACTGGTAATTTATTTCAACTGCAGTTACATAGCTTCTTAAATCCAAGAGTTTTTTATTCTCTCATGATTATTTTCTGCTTTTTTTAATCTTTCATAGTACTCTGTCATAGTTATACTCTTAATTCTCTTATTAGCTTTCTAGCCATTTCTACTGTCTTTCTGTTGATTCATCATTTCATCCCATTTCCCTAAGTATTGTTATTCTCCATACTTATGTTCTGGGCTCTTCTCTTTTTTTCCTCCCAACACTTTTTCCCTTATAGCAATGGGTTGTGTGTCAGGAATATCTTACGTATTTATGTTTTTGGTTTTGGTTTTGTTTTTGTTTTTTTAGTGAGGCAATTGGGGTTAAGTGACTTGCCCAGGGTCACACAGCTAGTAAGTGTTAAGTGTCTGAGCCCGAATTTGAACTCAGGTACTCCTGAATCCAGGGCTGGTGCTCTATCCACTGCGCCACCTAGCTGCCCCTAGGAATATCTTAGTTTGGTTTTATCAGTAGATGAAGAAAATAGCTTTAACCAAAACACAAAACTCATTCCTACTAAAAAAAAAACCACTTTGGAAGCATATTGTATAAATGGATTTTTTTCTTAAAGAGAAGTATCTACTGAATACCATCAGTAAGCATTATTTGTAATGAGGATAAGGTAGAAACCTTCTCAATAAGGTCAGGAATGAAACAAGGATACCTGTTATCACCACTATTGTTTAATATTGTTTTAGAAAGGTTAGCATTAGTGGTATGAGAAAAAATAAATTGAAATCACAATGAGCACTGAGATGACCAACAAACCTCTTTTTGAAGACAATATGTTGACATAAAGAATTCTAGAGATTCAACTAAAAGAAAAGCTAGTTGAAACAAGGAATAATTTTAGCAAAGTAGCAGGATGAAAAGTAAGCCCACATAAGTAAATAATTAGTACTTCTATACATCACCAACAAATCTGTGGAAAAAAGATATCCCATTTAAAATAATCACCTACAGCATAAACTACCTAGTAGTATACTTGCCAGGATAAACCCAAGAATTACATGAACATAATTATAAACACTTTTTAATAAAATTAAAAAGTTTGCTATGTCGTTTTACAGATGAGGAACTGAGTCAAACAGCTGATGTTGGATTTGAACTCATGTCTTCTTCACTCCAGGCCTAGAGTTCTGTCCACTATGCCTAAACCAATATCTAACACCATTAACCAAAATAAGATCAAAATGGATATATATGACTTAAACATGAAGGGAGATAGCATAAGTAAGTTAGAAGAGTATGGAGCATATTACCTATCATACTTATTGAGAGCAAAAGAATTTATGAATAAAACAAGAAATAGAGAGCATTGAGAGATGTGAAATGGATAAATTTTATTACATTAAGTTTAAAAGGGTTTGTACAGTGTAGCTAAGATTAGAAGGAAGTCAGAAAATGGGGAGAGGGATGAAGAGTATAGTTTCTTAAAGATCTCATATCCCAAATATATAGAAAACTTGTCAAATTTGAGTCATTCCCCAATTGATAAGTGATCAAAGGATGTGAAGAGGCAGTTTTTGGATGAAGAAATCTAAGGTACTTATAGTCATTATTCATTAGAGAAATACAAATTAAAACAACTTTGAGATATCATCTTATACCTATCAAAGTGGCTAAAATGATAGAAGGTGAGAATGACAAATGTTAGGGGGGATGTGGAAAATCAGGACACTTAATACATTATTCCAAGTATTATAAATGCTCAATTCAACTACAAAGGGCCTGTGAAAGAAAATGCTATTTACCTCCAAAGAAAGAACTGATAAAAGAAGTACACATGGTATAGTTTCACATGTATGTCAAATGGTGTCATTTTCTAGTTCAGAGTAGAGAGAGGGAAAAAAGACTGTTTGGAACTTAAAATGTTATCCAAAAGTTAAAGAAAATAACAATATTTTGCTTTTCAGTGAAGATTGGATTGGAATGGGAGATGTGAAACATCCAGTTAAGGAGCTGATAAGGGATTTTTTCTGTGAAGCTGAAAAAAAAGAAATATGTGAAAATGATTTGGAAGATGAACATGTAGAACATATGAGTATAAAGAATTGAGAATAGGGGCAGTTAGGTGGTGTAGTGAATAGAGCACTGGCCCTGGAATCAGGAGGACCTCAGACACCTGACAACTTACTAGCTGTGTGACCCTGGGCAAGTCATTTAACCCCAATTGCCTCACACACACACACAAAACAATAATAATAAGAATTGAGAATGATGCCAAGATTGCAAATAACTGATATGAAAGCTGAAGATTGCTGGGTTCTGTGTTATGGTAACAGTTATTAATAACTAGTTCTGTCATTACATCAGGGGAATAGGGATTCCAAGGAGCTAGGTAGCTCAGTGGGTAAAAAACAGTATTCTAAAGGCAGCAAAACCCAAGTTCAAAACCAGCATCACCTTTTTAACCTGGAGAAATCACTTAGTCTGACTGTCTTAATTTCCTTATTTGCAAAATTTAGACAATAATAATAATAATTAGAGTTGTGAGGGTATTTGCAAAGCACTTGGTACAATTTGTGGAACATAGTAGACATAAATACCAGTCTTGTTGATGGTGATGATGATAGATGGCAAAGATAATGTGGATTTAAGTTTTATCCAAAAAGGATCAAAAATTAATAGAAAAGAGAAAGTTGTACCTAAATCAGTAATTGTGAAAAGTAGTAATGAAATGGCTATTGAATGTATTCAGAAAGAATGATAGATAACAAGTTATATAATTGTAAAGAGAAAATTTTAAAGTAAAATAAATCAAGCAATTCCAAATCAGAACATTCCAATATTTTGTTGTCATCTCACAATTAGACTCCCTAGGTTTTGAGCTTGATCATATGCAGTGTTGCATCTATTTATTTTTCTTGCTTCTATCCTTTCATTGTCTTTTTTGCTAATGATAAGTGGGATTCTTATATTTTGCTAATAAGTATAGAGTTACAAGTAATAACTTTTTCTGTGTCAACAGTTTTATTTTCCCCAAAATCTATTAAACATATAAAACATTTGGATTCTTGTAAAATAGAGGTAAGTAGGAGCAGCTAGGTGGTGCAGTGGATAGAGCACCAGCCCTGGAGTTAGGAGGACCTGAGTTCAAATGCGGCTTCAGACACTTAACACTTACTAGCTACATGACCCTGGGCAAGTCATTTAACCCTAATTGCCTCCCCCCCCCCCAAAAAATAGAGGTAAGTAGTGGTGTTGATTACTTTCTCTAGGGAAAAAAAAAATTAAACTTGATTTAACTTAAATTCCTCATATTATCAGGTACTAGAAGTAGTAGTGAAAAGGGAAGAGGAAAGACAGGAGCAAAACTCTTCCAGGACTTTCAAATGTTAAGTAGAATTTGGACTCATCCATGGTGCTTACAGCTGGACTATCTTAGCAAAGAAAATAAGGTAAATTAGATATTCATATGTAAGTATCTATTTTGTAGACTCTGATCTTATTTCATTGAATTTTCTCCAATATATTTACCCTTCTATCATGCATTTCCTCTCTTAATGATTTTCATTCTCTCTCTTTACACTGGCTTCTTTCCTCTTCCCTATTAACATGCCTATATTTCCCTATTCTCAAAAAAAAAAAGCTGCCTACAATAAATACTTCCTACTTTCTCTCTTCTTAACTTTTTACAATCTGTTCCCATCATTCAGCCAAAATTTCTTTCTCTAAAGTTACGCACAGTCTCCTAGTTGCCAAATTTAATGGTCTTTTCTTAAACATCATCCTCTGTGACATCTCTGTAACTGTCTATAACTCCTGGTTACTTGTTTCCCACCTTGGTCCCACTCCTGAGTTTGCCTATTTGACACTCCATACTAGACAAATTCATCATGTCTAAAATCAGTCTTATTATCTTTGAAAGTCTCAATATTTTTACTTTTGGTTTCCAAATAACATTGGCATCAACTTCACCTCTTCGTTTTCCTTCACATCACCTAGCTGTAAAATGTTGCTATTTCCAAGATTGTGTCTGACCAAATCACTCCCCAACATATTAAACTCAAGTAGTTCTCTATTTTCCCTAGAATCAAATGTATACTACACATACATACCGAGTTTCAAAAATTCTTTTTTTTTTACCAGTTTTCATATGCCTTTATCCCCTATTCCTTTGCACTGCATACAGATTTCTAGAATATACTACTTTCATGCATAAAAACCCTCATTTCTTTCCTTCAAGACCTTATATTCAATGTCTTTGTTGATCCCCAAGTTACTAGTGTATTCTTCCTCATATACCCAGTATTTGACTGCCTTGTTTTTATTTTGCATATATATCCTTCTTTGTATTCTCATCTACCTTGTACAGAATCAGTGCTTTAATGAATGTTTGTTGATGAGTTGAATTATGGTATTCTCACCATATAGAACACAAAAGAGAAAAAAGATACAAGAGATAGGGTAGTTGGCTCTAACATGAATTCATTTTTTCTTAGGCAAGTGATCATTTTAGAGTGTTCATGATACAGTTTGACAGATGATGTTAATTTTCATTTGGGAGGCAGAGAGAATAATCATTTAGTGGATTTTCTTTTTTTCCTTTTTCTTTTCTTTTTTTTAAATAAAAATATTTTTGGAGATTTGGAGAGCCTTTTCCATCATGAGTTCCCCTGGAACTTTCTTGTACCATTGTATTGGTGAAAAGAATCCAGTCTATCACAGTTGATCAACATATAATGTTGATGATACTGTGTATGATGTTCTTCTGGTTCTGCTCATCTCACTTATCATCAGTTCATGCAAGTCCTTCCAGGTTTCTCTGAACTCTCCCTGCTTATTGTTTCTCACAGCAAAATAGAATTCCATTACATTCATATACCACAACTTGTTCAGACATTCCCCAACTGATGGGCAACCCCTCAATTTCCAATTCCTTGCCACCACAAAAAGAGCAGCTATAAATATTTTTGAACATGTGGGTCCTTTTCCCTTTTCTATGATGTCCTTGGGAAAAAGACCCAAAGGAGGTATTGCTGGGTCAAATGGTGTGCACAGCTTTATAGCCCTTTGGGCATAATTCCAGATTGCTCTCCAGAATGGTTGGATCAGTTCACAGTTCCACCAACAATGTAGTGCATTTTCTTTTTAACAGTATGTTATCCTGAACTCAACAAATGGTATCATATGCCACCCTTTCTTTGGCTACTTCTTCATCTCTCAATCACTGAGTCCAAGAGGGTAGCTGACTTATTACTACTAGTGCTGTGCCAAAAACCACAACTGCTACTGCTGTTGTATTCCTAAGGGTTTTAAGATCAATTTCCAAGGGTCCCTGGGGTTTTTAGTACTGTCAGTCTCAAGCCTCCACTAAAAGATTTAGTTATTAGCTAGTTGTTTGGAGACCTAGCTCTAAAATGTAAGGCATTTCTATGAAAACACTACTGTGCACAGCTTGCCACTAAATCTCCTTTTGTTTTCTTTTGTTCATCACTGATGCTTCTTATTCCTCCCATTTTTTTCATTTCCTCTCAATGATTTTCTCCAACCCCTCCCCCCTTACTCACTCATTAAAAAAAGACAAACCAATAACTCATAGTCAAAAAAAAAAAACCACCAACAAATCCACATCCATCATAAGTCTTATGGAGTTAGAGTTGGCCATTTCATTGATTACAGTTCTCAAGTCTTCCACCGTTTTAAAAATCTAATTTACAGTGTTGTCATCTCTATATAAATTGTCTTTATATAACTCAACTTAGTTATAAGATTCTCTAAACATTTTAAAATATTTTTATAAATAATCATTTAAAAAGTGGGGGTTGTGCAAGGTTCATTTTCATATACTCACTCTTCACCTTTAATAACTTTTTATTTGTTATTTTCTTGTTCTCTCATCCTTTATATGTGTAAAATATCTTCTGGGCCTTAGCTTGCACTTACATTTTAGAGTTAAGTATCCATATAGTGTTTCTCATTAATAGTAAATCCAGTAAACATAGTTATAGAAAACCTATTCATGGGGCAGCTAGGTGGTGCAGTGGATAGAGCACCAGCCCTGGAGTTAGGAGGACCTGAGTTCAAATCCGGCCTCAGACACTTAACATGTACTAGCTGTGTGACCCTGGGCAAGTCACTTAACCCCAATTGCCTCACTGAAAAAACAAAACAAAAACCTATTCACTAAGATGATATAGAACAGAAGCTAAAACCAATATTCTTTATAACTCTGGAGCCACATTTACTACATGTGGGAAAAAACACATAGTGCCAACCAACATAAAAACTCTGGAATTCATTTAAATCCCCCTTAAATGGAACTGGAATTGGTTGCCCATATAGTTACTTGCTAACACATTAAAACTTGTGATTTCATTTTATGGTATGAGTCTTGTGATAATTTGTAGAGACTGTAAGCATGAATATTTAATAATAAAGCACACGTACATTACTACACATACATTAACACCACTTTAAACTTAAACTAACTCTTTGCCACTGGTGTGATTGTCCCCATTTTACAGATGAGAACATTGAAATCCAGTTAATTGCATAGGATCACACCAGAGGAATCATGGTATTGTGGTAGAGCACAGCACCATGTAAATTCAAATCTTAATATTACCACTGAACATCTGACCTCTAAGGATCTTTTTAGCATTTATTCTATGATCCTGAGTGTTGAAGGTATGGTGTAGACCGATTATTTTCTGATTCTGTGCCCCATAATCTGTTTGTTATGCCATACTGTCCCTTAAGTAGATGGGGTTAGAAAGTTACAAAACTTACACTTACAAAGGCCTTATGCACTTTATAATCCTTGTACTTTGTAAAAGAAATGAGTAAAAAAAAAATTAGACATTTACCATAAGCTGTAATGTTTAGTAAACATTTTTAAATTTTTTCTTTTCAGGGGCATTTTGATGAAGACAGGGTGGATGAATTCATACCATCAGATTCTGATGAAACCTCAATGAGTTTAAGTTCAGAAGATTATCCTAAGTAAATGGAGTCTTTCTCTATATAAAAATGCTATGTATTTTATTTCAAACTTCCATAAAAAATAATGAAATTAATTAAAAAGATAGCAATCATTCTCGTGATAGCTCATCATATAAAATTTATTCTAACATTATTTATTAGTTAGAAAAGATCTGTCAGACTGTCTATCCATCTGCAATTATAGTTTATAAATTGGCATGTATTATGTATATTTTAAATATAGTATGTATATACATATACACATCTGCATGTATACATTTACTCATACACTTATATGTCATAAAATTTTCACTTAGAAGTTAAAGGGATCTTAAATGTTTCTCTTTTTTGTTTGTTTTTCTCGTCTCCATGTTGTCTTGGAAGTTTTAGAAAATAACAAAGGAAATCAGTAGTTTGAAATTTTTTGCAGAATAATAAACAGTGACACGATTAAATCTTTAAAGAACTAAAATTCGCGTATTTCCCAGAAATAGATTCTCTGAATAAAAACATGCCAGTATTTTAACAGAAATAATTCTTATTTTAAATTAAAACATCTTAAACTCGATTTTCTCAAAAGTGTTGCACTGCTTATTTGTGATGATATATTTTTAAACAAGCAAAACTTTTTTTGGATAGGATCTTTGGAAGAATCTAACATCTTAAACTTGGAGGTATTTTAGGGTCACTTAATAATTATGATTAGCCCTATCATACAGATGTAATAATTATTTTTCTTCATAATATTTTCTAGAAAAAAAAAGTCCAAAGGGAAAAAATATACTAGCTCAAGTGGAAGCGATGATGTAGAAGTAATTAAAGTATGGAATTCAAGATCCAGAGGTGGAGGGGAAGAAAAAAAGAGTGAACTGGCCAGCACTTCATCTGTGACCGTAAAACAAGAAGAAAGTGAGTCTAATTTAAAAGTAGACTTTTGTATGTTTGTCTAGGGATCCAAAAAATATTGATGATATGGTGTCAGCTGTTTAGAGTAGTGGATTTATTGTTGACAAATTTTAAAGTCACATTACAGTTTTACATTATTTCAGACCCTATTAAGTCCATGTAGTTTAGGTTATTAGATTTGGGTAGGGCAAAAACTGACTGACCTTTAATTTTAAAAATAGGATTATTTCTTATATGCTATATCAAAGATTTTATTACAGATTTTTAAAATGATAGTGGGTTTTGTTTTTTGTTTTTTGGGGTAAGGCAATTGGGGTTAAGTGACTTGCCCAGGGTTACACAGGTAGTAAGTGTCAAGTATCTGAGGCCAGATTTGAACTCAGGTCCTCCTGAATCCAGGACTGGTGCTCTATGCACTGCACCATCTAGCTGCTCCCCCAATAGTGTTTTAATAAATACTGTGAGATTTAAAATTGGATACTGAGCATTAACCTCCCCTTCCTAACCTTTTCCTTAATTTATCTCCCAGACTAGGAAGAAACCTCTGGTCTATAGTTAGAGCTTTATTGTGTGGTAGTTACCAGGTGATGTTGATTAGAGGGATAGGAAAGTAGAAATACAAAACAAATAGTCTTAAGTTTAAGCTTAGTCTATATTCCGTATAAAACTCACCAAAAACCCAAGGCCATCTTTGCGGGGGAGAGCCACGTCAGGTGCGTGCTGCTAACTGCCAGCCGGGCCGAGTTGAACTCTAGTCAGCGTCTGTCTGTGCAGCGCAGCCAGGGGGACCAGCAGAGCAGGAAAGAGCTCCCACTTCCATTCTCTTTTTGCCTTTTTAAGCTTGCACCCCGGAAGTGGAGTGCTTAGCAGGCGGACTGGCATGAGTAGCTCATGCCGTTGGTCTCCTCCCTGAAAGGGTGGTCCTTAAAAAACTGGTGTCACTCCATTATCGCTAACCGACTGTTAAAACTTTTTACCACATTCCCCACCTTTTGCTCCTCAAGAAACAAAATGTTTCCTTGACGGAATAGTAAAAAGAATATAACTATTGCTAACTAATGCCTGTCGGATTTTTTTTAACAGACCCTTTTTCTCCATCATGATTCCAACTGTAATATGTAAGCCAATAGAAATGGCACAGAAAAGAACAAATAATGGGAAGCACTTAAGATACAGTTTAAAGACACTGAGGGTTTTATTTTCTGAATATCTAGAAGAGGGAAAAATATCAAATGCTTGACAAAATAATTATGGAATTTACTATTACTGAAAACAGGTAGCCAAGAATATATCAAAAATCACTGTCCTATTTTTTTTCTAATCTCAACGACATCTTTGTGAGAGTAACTTTTTCTTGATATGGAAAGGAAATAGGCAAAGTTTTGCAAATATAATTTTAACCTTTTTGTTACATGAATAAAAGAAGACTAGAAGATATAATAATGGTTTAATTAAAAAAAGAATATTTGATAATAAAACATATTACAACTTTGAAGACAGATCCAACAAGGAATCTCTCTTATATATGTTACTATAATACAAGACTTCAAAAAGTATTGTATGATTTTCCAGTTACATATAAGGATAGTTTCCCACATCTGTTTTCACAGGATTTTTAGTTCCAATTTTTTCTCCCACTCTCCCCTCCCTCCTCCCCAAGACAGAAAGCAGTCTGATATAGGTTGTATATGTACAATCACATTAAACATATTTCTACATCAGTCATCTTGAGAAAGAAGAATCAGAACACAAGGGAAGAACCTCAAAAAAGAAGGAAAAAACAGTCCAAAGCTAGAAACATTTTGCTTCAACCTGCATTCATAATCATAGTTCTTTTTTTTTTGATGTTGAGAATATTTTCTATCATGAGTTCTTTGAAACTATTTTGGATTGTTGCATTGCTGAGAAGAGCCAAATCTATCCCCGTTGTTCATCACATGATGTTGCTGTTACTGTGTACAATGTTCTCCTGGTTCTGCTCTTCTCAGTCACCATCAGTTCATGTAAGTCCTTCCAGGTTTTTCTGAACCCCTTCTGCTCATCATTTCTTACAGCACAATAGTATTCCATTACATTCATATACCACAACTTGTTTATCCATTCTCCTATTGATTAGCATTCCCACAATTTCCAATTCTTTGCTATCACAAAGAGAGCTGCTATAAATATGTTTGTACGTGTGGTTCTTTTTCTCTGATGTCTTTGGGATAAAAACAGCAATGGTACCACTGGGTCAAAGGGTATGAACAGGTCCATAGCCCTTTGGGCATAGTTCCAATTGCTCTCCAGAATGGTTGGCTCAATTCATATCTCCATCAACAATGCATTAATAATACAAGACTTATTAATAGATGTGACAACAAAAAAGAAATTTCTTTGAAGCGTCTCTCACATTAGTCAGCATATAAAGCAGATGGATATTTTGTAGATAATATATTCTCAGTAAATTTCAGGATAAATCAATGAATGAGTGCATACATTTTATTGTCTTACTCTCAAGATACAAAAGAGTATTAAGCTGAAAAAATTCGTGATTTATTATCCTGATTTACAAATACAACTACATATATTTACGTGTATGTGTATACATATATTAAATGTATGTATAGATGTACTGTATATGTGTGTGTGTGTATATATGTATATGATGGCTCATTGCAGAGAGTGTTGGGTCTAGAGTGACCCTGGGCAAGACAAACCCCATAGACATTATCATCTATAGGAATAGAGTCAGACACATATGAATGATGAACAACAAAATGCACAAATTTTATTAAAATTATAATTATATTGAATATCCTAATGTTATTCCAGTGCTTAAGAATGATTTCTGTAAATCCCAAATATGCTTTCAGTTTCCAGAATTCTATGAGTTATAAATGTTTTTGAAACTTAGCAACTTCTCTTTATTATATTGTCTCGTATTTTAGGAAGAGGAACATACTTTTCACATCCAGGTAGCCCTTCTCCATACTGGTACAAAGATTTTATTACAGATTCTGATGCTAAAGTGTTGGAACATTCTGGAAAAATGGTTCTTCTTTTTGAAATTCTTAAAATGGCAGAGGAGCTTGGGGATAAAGTGTGAGTAATATAATCAGTTTTTTGAAAAAAATGGATTTGTGTTCATCCCAGTATGATTAAATTACTTAGTCTTCTTAATAGCATATTTTAAGTTTACCTAAGGTTTTTATATTTCTATTTTCTAAAGTTCATGTTGGTAAAGGTTAATTCTTTAATTCTTGCTTGCTGTGTCAGAGGAATTCATATCCTTTTGTAGACAACTATTTCTGTTGTCCTGGGTTGTGATTTGACAAGACAACTCTTTCCAAATCCTTCTAATAAAGTCCCTCGTTCACTAGGTCTTTACTATTTTTTTTATAGAATTCTGGTTTATATGTCATTATATATAAATGCATAGAACACCAACAAAATGTTTTAGCATATAAAAGGAGAATAAGAATCATGATGAGGAATTCTTTAAAAGCAATTTCAATAAGCACCATTTTTACTTCTTAGGTTGGTGTTTAGCCAGTCTCTCATATCTTTGGACTTAATTGAAGACTTTCTTGAACTGGGGAGTAGAGAAATGTCAGATGATAAAGACAACCCTCAAGTTTATAAAGGTAAGTCAACACTTTAATGCTGACTTTCTGGGAAAAAAAACCAAAAAAGCCTTTATATAATTAAGAAAACCACTGAACCAATAATAAACCTAGGATCTTGTGTTTTTTGAGGGAAGACAATAAAAAAATCAATCATTGGTTAATATGATTGAAAAAAAAAAGAAAAACAGATTACTGGTATCAAAAACAAAAAAGGATGAATACATTGCCAATGAAGATGAAATTAAAGCAATTAGTAGAATCACCTGTGCCCAATTACATGCAATAAGTCTTACGATCTAGGTGAAATGCATGAATATTTACAAAAATAACATTGTCAAGTTTAACAGTTTGAGAAAATAATGGGATTTGGCAGTTACTCAAAGGCCCACCAGGAGATTAATCTAAACTGATTGAATTAAGTGAGAGTTTTTGACTGCTGATTGGCCTACTTCAAGTTAATTAGATTGTAACCACACCTGGCTGGCCCTTAAAGAGGTAAAGACTTTGAATTTAACTTGAGAACACCTTCAAGTCCAGTGAACCAATGGATTTGGATGACACCTGCCAATCAGCTTGAAGCAGTGTGTAAGGACCGCCTGTGCTCCAGACATAAAAAGCCTCCACGCTCAGTTTGGGAGGAGTTCATGGTTAAAGCAGACTCGTGGTAGAGGACTTGAGGAAGAACCAGACCAGGCTGGAACTCTAGGCTAGATAGGTCTTTGCTTTTTATTTTTTTCTGATAAAAGTTTTTTATTTTTTTCCAGTTACATGTAAAAATAGTTCTCAACATTTGTTTATACAAGCTTTCCAATTTCAGATTTTTCTCCCTCTGTCCCCTCCCTACCCCCTTCCCTAGACAGCAGGTAATTTGATATAGGTTATATATATATACATAATAACATTAAACATATTTCTGCATTAGTCATATTATAGGAGGAGAATCAGAGCAATGAGGAAAAACCTCAAAATAGAAAAACAACAGCACCAAAAGCAAAAGAAATAGTATGGTTCAATCAGCATCTCTGCTCCACAGTTCTTTTTTTTTTTCCCTGGATTTGGAGATCCCCTTCCATCATGGATCCCCTGGAATTCTTCTGTACCATTGCATTGGTGAGAAGAATCTAGCCCATCACAGTTGATTAACACACAATGCTGATGATACTGTGTACAGTGTTCTTCTGGTTCTGCTCATCATCAGTTCATACAAATCCTTCCAGGTTTCTCTGAAGTCCTCCTGCTCATCGTTTCTTACAGTACAATAGAATTCTATTAAATTCATATATCACAACTTGTTCAGCCATTCCCCAGTTGATGGGCATCCCCTCAACTTCCAATTCCTTGCCACCACATAAAGAGCAGCTACAAATATTTTTGTACATGTGGGTCCTTTTCCCTTTTTTATGATCTCTTTGGGGAAAAGACCCAAAAGTGGTATTGCTGGGTCAAAGGGTATGCACAGCTTTATCACCGTTTGGGCATAATTCCAGATTGCTCTCCAAAATGGTTGGAGCAGTTCACAGCTCCACCAACAATGCATTAGTGTTCCAATTTTCCCATAGTTTCTCCAACATTCATTATTTTCCTTTTTTTTTGTCATATTAGCCAATCTGATAGGTGTCAGGTGGTATCTCAGAGTTGTTTTAATTTGCATCTCTCTAATCAATAGTGATTTAGAGCATTTTTTCATATGGGAATAGGTAGCTTTGATTTCTTCATCAGAAAACTGCCTATTCATATCCTTTGACCAATTCTCAATTGGGGAATGACTTGAATTCATATAAATTTGATTTAGTTCCCTATATATTTTAGAAATGAGACCTTTATCAGAAGTACTGGCCATAAAAATTGTTTCCCAGCTTTCTGCTTCCCTTCTAATTTTGGATGCATTGCTTCTGTTTGTACAAAACCTTTTTAATTTAATGTAATCAAAATCATCCATTTTGCATTTCATAATATTCTCTATCTCTTGTTTGGTCATAAACTGTTCTCCTTTCTAAAGATCTGAAAGGTAGACTACGCCTTCCTCTCCTAATTTACCTATGGTATCACCTCTTATGTCTAAATCATGTATCCATTTTGACCTTATTTTAGTATAAGGTATAAGATGTTGGTCTATGCCTAATTTCTGCCATACTATCTTCCAGTTTTCCCAGCAGTTTTTGTCAAATACTGAATTCTTATCCCAGAAGCTGCAGTCCTTTGGGTTTATCAAACACTGCATTACTAATGTCATTTACTACTGTGTTTCTTGTGCCTGGCCTATTCCATTGATCCTCCACTCTATTTCTTAGCCAGTACCAGATAGTTTTGATGACTGCCACTTTATAGTAAAGCGCCAGATTTGGTACAACTAACCCACATTCCTGTGCCTTTTTTTTTCATTATTTCCCTTGATATTCTTGACTTTTTGCTTTTCCAGATGAATTTTGTTATTATTTTTTCTAGCTCTATAAAATAATTTTAGGTAGTCTGGTTGGTATGGTGCTGAATAGGTAAATTAATTTAGGTAGAATTGTCATTTTTTCTATATTAACTCTGTAGATAGGCCTTTTCTTAACTCCACATGTTCTCTTTTTTCTAATACCTGGTATGCTTTAATAAATGTTTAATGCCCAAAGACTGGTGCTAAAGCTTCTAATTTAACAGAACACCTAAATAGCCCCATCTTAGAAAAAGGAAATTGAAGAAACCCTCAATGAGCTCCCTAAGCCAGAATCCCCAGAACCAGAGGGTTAGAAAACAATACTGTATAAAGTATTTGAAAAAGAAGGAGTCCTTCCAAATTCCTTTTATAACACAAATATGGTGCTGATACCTAAACCAGGAAGAGCAGGTGCTAAGACAGAAAACTGTAGAACAATTTCCCTAATGAATACTGATGCAAAATTTTTAAATAAAATATAAGCAAAAAAATATACCAATATATTACAAGGATTCTACATTATGACCAGCTGAAATTTATACTGGTTCAATATTAGAAAAACTATCAGCATAGTTGAGTGATTGGACAAAACCAACAGAAATCATATGATTATCTCATTAGATTCAGAAAAAGCTTTTGAAAAAATACAACACTCATTCCTATTATAAAAATTCAAGACCATAGGAATAAATGGAGCTTTCTTTAAAATGATGAGCAAGCATTATTAGTAATGGAGATAAGGTAGAAGCCTTTCCATTAGGGGCAGCTAGGTGGCGCAGTGGATAGAGCACTGGTCCTGGAGTCAGGAGGACCTGAGTTCAAATCCGGCCTCAGACACTTAACACTTACTAGCTGTGTGGCCCTGGGCAAGTCACTTAACCCCAATTGCCTCACTTAAAAAAAAAAAAAGAATCCTTTCCATTAAAACCAGGGGAAAAGAAATTGAAAGAATTAAAATAGGCAATGAGGAAATTATCACTCTTTGCAGATGTTTTATATGTTTTTGTCTTTTTGTTTGTTGGGGGACGGTGGGGGGGGGAGGCAATGAGGGTTAAGTGACTTGCCCAGGCTCACACAGCTAGTAAGTGTCAAGTGTCTGAGGTTGGATTTGAACTAAGGACCTCCTGAATACAGAGCCCGTGCTTTATCCACTGCACCACCTAGTTGCCCCTGCAGATCTTATATTTGGAGAAACTCAGAGAATCAACCAAAAAACTAGTTGAAATAATTAACAGTCTTACCACAGTTACAGGCTATAAAATAAACCCACAGAAATAATTGGCATTCCTATATATTACCAACAAATCTCAACTGTAAGAGTTAGAGAAATTTCATTTAACATAACTATAAACAATATAAAATACTTGGGAATTTAACTGCCAAGACAAGGAACTAAATGGACAAAGTTACAAAATATAGAAATAAAGTCAGATCTGAACAATTGGGAAAATCTCAATAGCTCATGAGAAGGCTAAGTCAACATAATAAATAATTGGCAATTCTACCTAAATTAATTTACTTATTTTAATGACATAACAATTAAACTAATCCGATTCTTCTCAGCAATACACTGGTCCAAGGCAGTTCCAAAGGACTCATGATGAAAAATGCTCTCCAAATCCAGAAAAAAAACAAAACTATGGAATGTGGCTACAGATTGAACCATACTATTTTCTTTTGGTGCTGTTGTTTTTCTTTTTCTGAGGTATTTCCTTTTTGCTCTGATTCTTCTTTCACAGCATGACTAATTCAGAAATATGTTTAATAGGATTGCACATATATAACCTTTATCAGATTACTTGCTGTCTTGGTGAGGAGGGAGGGAGGAGAAGGAGGGAGAAAAATTTGAAACTAGAAATCTTATAAAAATAAATGTTGAAAACTATCTCTACATGTAACTGGAAAATAATAAAATACTTTTATTTTTAAAAAATCACTTTTCAAATTTGAAAAGTATTCAGACAAATCCTGTATAGCAAAAATACCTAGAAATATAGGTGCTCCAAACGAAACCTGGAATTTACTCAAGTATACACTTAATTGATGATCTTTTAGCTGCTACTTATGGATTCCCAAGATTAGGGATTATTATTTTCCAGTTACATGTAGAGATAGTTTTCAACATTTATTTTTATAAGATTTCTAGTTTCAAATTTTTCTCCCTCCTTCCCCTCCCTCGCCCCTCACCAAGACAACAAGTAATCTGATAAAGGTTATACAGTCATATTAAGCACATTTCTGAATTAGTCATGCTGTGAAAGAAGAATCAGAGCAAAAAGGAAATACCTCAGAAAAGAAAAATAACAGCACCAAAAGAAATAGTATAGTTCAATCTATATCCATATTCCACAGTTATTTTTTTTTTCTGGATTTGGAGAACATTTTCCATCATGAGTCCTTTGGAACTATCTTGGACCAGTATATTGCTGAGAAGAATCAAGTCTGTCACATTTAATCAATACATAATTAATGTTCTTGATACTGTGTACAATGTTCTGGTTCTGCCCATCTCACTCATCATCAGTTCACGCAAGTCCTTCCAGGTTTCTCTGAACTCCTGCTCATTGTTTCTTACAGTACAACAGTATTCCATTACATTCATATACCACAACTTGTTCAGCCATTCTCCAATTAATGGGCATGCCCTCAATTTCCAATTCCTTGCCACCACAAAAAGGGCAGCTATAAATATTTTTGAACATGTGGGTCCTTTTCCCTTTTTTATGATCTCTTTGGGGAAAAGACTTAATAGTGGTATTGCTGGATCAAAGGGTATGCACAGCTTTATAGCCCTTTGGGCATAGTTCCAAATTGTTCTCCAGAATGGTTGAATCAGTTCACAGCTCCACCAGCAATGCATTAGTGTTCCAATTTTTCCACAGCTTCTCCAACATTTTTCATTTTCCTTTTTTGTCATTAGCCAATCTTGAAAAGTGATTTTTAAGAAGCATTAAATATTTCATGAATTTTGATTTTGTGTGTATATACAAGATAAGTTTATTAAGAAACTAAACATTCTAGTATGTTAATGGCTGTATTCCAATGTAACCATCCCATTTAAAAAATTTAATATATAGGTAAAGGAAAATGGTTTCGCAACATTGATTATTATCGATTGGATGGTTCTACAAGTGCACAGTCAAGAAAGAAATGGGCCACAGAGTTTAATGATGAAACTAATGTGAGGTGGGTATTTTTAGAATTTTTTTCCCTTACTCATCTATGTTGCAAGTCATTACCAGTGCATGAGAGGCACTTTTTTTTTTGTTTTGTTATCTTCAAGGTGTTTTTGCTCCTGACTATCTGATATCCAGTGCATATTTCTTGAAAATTTTTCAGTGCACATAGATATTTTCTCTACCTAGAAAACTATTTCTCTTTATTATTATCCCCTTCTTAGTTTCTGTTGATTATACTTGTGAATCCCTGTAATCTAGCATTTTCTCCTCAAAAATTATTTTCAAATTCTTCAGTCATCTGATTTTATCATCTCTTCATCTAACTTTTTACTCCCAATCATTTTACATAATAAATTGCATATTTGTCTGAATTTTTGATACATCAGTAATGCATGCATCTTAAGTTTTATATAGCAAATTTTATACTTAAAAGCATATTATTGTTCGCTTCTTCACATTTCATTATGACTCCATAACTTGAACATTTAGGCCTTTTACCTTTTTCTAGTAAGCTACTCCATCTTTAAAGCAGACATGTATTTATATATACCTTCTTTTAGTAATATTTTCATTTCTTTCATTGTTGAAATTACTTTTGAAATTCAGTTTTATTTTCAGTTCCAGATTCACACTCTCCCATCTTCCCTTCATTTATCCATGGAGTTGTCAGTAACAAAACTTGTTGTCCAGATAAGAATAGTTAAGTAAAATACAAACCAAAATTAGGCTTGTTAAAAAGAAATGCTTCAAAAAAAAAAAAAAAGAGGAATGCTTCAATTTGGAACTATGCCTAAAGGGCTATAGAACTGTGCATACCCTTTGATCCAGCAGTACCACTGCAAGGTTTATGTCCCAAAGATGTCCCCAAAAAGAGAAAAAGACCTATTTGTACAAAAATATATATAGCAGCTCTTTTTGTGGTGGGTAAGAATTGGAAATCAAAGGAATGCTCATCAATTGGGGAATGTCTAAACAAGCTGTGGTATATGATAGTGATGGTATATTATTGTGCTCCAAGAAATGACAAGCAGGATGATTTCAGAAAGGCCTGGAAAGACATGTATGAAATACTGTCTGATGAAGAACTGTGAATTATTTAACTATTCTCAGGAATACAATGATCCCAATACAATCCCAATGGACTATTGATGAAGCATACTACCCACCTCCAGAGAAAGCTGGTATTGATGGAACAGACTGAAGCAAGCTATTTTTCACTTTCTTTCATTTTTTTCCTTTTATTCAGGTTTTCATGTACAAAATGGCTTAATTTGGTAACATTTTACATAAAAAACATGCATCAATCTACATTCTTTATTCATCAGCTTATTCCTTGGATGGGAATGGCATTTTTCATCATGCCACTTAGTCATTTTACAATTATATCTGACTCTTTTGGGGTTTTCTTGACAAAGAAACTATAATTTGTGATTTCCTTCTCCAGTTCCTTTCACAGATGAGGAAACTGAGGCAGATGGGGTTAAATGACTTGCCTGAGGTCATACAGCTAGGTAGTATCTGAGACCAGATTTGAATTCAGGAAGATGTCTTTCTTAATTTGAGACTGGCCCTTGATCCACTGTACCATCATTAGATTTATGGTGGGTCATTGTGTTAAACAAAATTCCTAAATCTGAAGATATTTGTTGCTGGTTCTGCTTCATTTTGCATCAGTATATAGAAAGATTTCTGGGGTTTTCTGAAATCATCCCTTTTTTCATTTTTGCTGCATAGTAGTATTATGTCATATTTCTAAACCATAGGTTTTGTTCAGCCATTCCTGAATTGAGGTATAAATCTCTTAATTTCCTTTTTTTTCTGCCACCAACAAAAAGAACAGGTTCAGAAATTTACTGAAAAAAATAATTCCATAAAATTAGAACTGGGCAAATGGAAGCTGATTTCACGAGACATCAAAAAGTAGTAAAATAAAGTGGAAAAAATGAAAAAAATAGAAGAAAATATAAAATATCTCCCTGGAAAATAGTACAAGGAGAAATAAAAGTATGAGGATGAGGAGGCAAAGAACATAGAATGGCTTGCCCAGGGTCTCATCGTGTCTGAGGCCAAATTTGAACTCAGGTCTTCCTGACTTCCAGTGCAGCACTCTATCCATTTAGCCACCCCTTCCAAGATGTATGAAGAACTGATTAACATTTATAAGAAAAAGTCTTACCGAATTAGCTACATGGTCAAAGAATATGAACATGCAGTTCTCAAGGGAATAAATCCAGGTTATCAAAATCCATATAAAAGTCCTACTGCAATAATAGTTAAAAGAAATGCAAATTAAAGTAATTCCAAGTTTCTAACCATTATATTGCATTATATTGGCAAAGATAATAGAAGAGGGGAAATGAAAAACATTGGAAAGACTGGGAAAACAGGAATATTATAGCATTGCTGCTATACCTGTGATTTCATGCAGTCATTCCTGAAATTCTTAGAATTAGTAGCTAATAATGGAATAGAAAATGTCATAAAAAATAAAAAAGTGACTAAGTGGTTCAAACCCTTTGAGTAGCCCTGAGAGATCAAAGAAAAGAAAAGGATCTTTATGTCTAAAAACATTTAAATCTATAGCAGGTTTTTGCAGTGACACAGAACTGCAAAAATACCTATATATTGGGGAATGGCTGGAGAAGTTATGGTACGTGAACGTGGTGGAGTACTGTTCTATAAGAAATGATGAAAGGGAATGTTTAAGAGAAACATGGGAAGGCTTGTATGAACTCCATACTTAATATAGTGAGTAGAACCAGGGTTACAATTTTTACAAGTGTAGCATATGTACGTGGTGAATAAAGCACCAGTTCTGGATTCAGGAGGACCTGAGTTCAAATCCAGCCTCCCACACAATGCTTAATAGCCGTGTGACCCTAGGCAAGTCATTTCCCTACCAAAAAATAACATATATGTCAAGATAAACAACTTCAAAAACCTTAAGTATACTTTCTCTTTCATATTTTGATGTGTTTTTGATACTTGAAATAACCAGTCTGCCTAGATTGTTTGGTTACATGGCTTTCTTTCCAGCATATGCCTAATGAATATGTGTGAATACACACACACACACACACACACACACACACACACACACACACACACACACACACACACACACTTTTTCAAGGCATTCAGGATTGAGTGACTTGCCCAGGGTCACACAGCTAGTAAATGTCAAGTTTCTGAGGCTGGATTTGAACTCAGTTTCTCCTGACTCGAGGGCTGGTGCTCTTTCCACAAAGCCATCTAGCTGCCCTGAACTTACATATTTTCTAACTCATAAAGGCAATATTCATGACATATTTGTTAATTTTATAAGAATAATCTTTTGTGAGAATAGTTACTTTTTTTTTTTCTTTTTAAATTTCTAGGGGCCGACTATTTATTATTTCTACCAAAGCAGGGTCTCTTGGAATTAATCTGGTAGCTGCTAATCGAGTAATCATCTTTGATGCCTCTTGGAATCCATCCTTTGATATTCAGAGTATTTTCAGGGTTTATCGTTTTGGTCAAAATAAACCTGTCTTTGTATACAGGTTTTTAGCTCAGGTAGGTTTCAGTTTCTCATGTAACAAAATTGAAAGTATAAGCAAAAGTTTGAGGCTGATGAGCAGTTATGGGTAAGTAAAGCTGACATACCATTCTTTACTTTAATATTTTACTTATATATATAAAATGATCTCAAAATATATTTATTGTATTCACAGTAATTCCCCCTCTCTAATATCATTTATATATATGTGCATAGATATGTATGAACACACATATGGTAGGTGAAATATATCAATATATTTGCCAGTCATGGGATTTCATAGAAAAACAGTGACCTCACATGCTAATAGTGGAGACAGCACGTTGTTTTAGATGTATAGTTGATTGGTTGTTGTCCGTCCTTCTCAGAGGACCAAAATGGCATCACTATGTCAGAGTCAAGTTACAGTATGCTCTACCACAAGTAGGCTTCACAGTCATACAACAATGAGGTCAGCATAGCAGCTCTGTACACCTTCAGTTTATGAATCCTACATCTCTCCAAGCTTTGCTTTTACTTTGCTTTTGATAAAGTTAAATGCTACCTTCTTAGGGATGGAAGAATTATCCTCCTGGTAAACCTTGTGGAGTTCTCATTTTTCATTAGCAGCTTCTGAATTTCCCCATCATTTTTATCAAACCAGCCTTGATTTTTGCAATTGTTATGGCCTTGATGAGCAAATGCAGTGCCGTACACCAAATTTCTGAAGCTGCCCGCTCCTTTTCTGCCCCATTGTTTTCAATCATTGGTTTAACTTTCCCTCCATCTTAGCAACAAACTTCCTGCTCAAAGAAGCACTCTAATCTGTTGATATTAAGTCTTCTGGTAGTCATTTTGTGTTGGGGCCACCACTTTTGTTGAATATGAATATTTAGCTTGGAGAGGATAAGTCTAGCACTCTGTGCCACAAAGAATCTTCTTCACTCCCATGTCCTGTTTGTCTCTCCTTACAATCACATTGTCTATTCAATGCCAGTCTTTGCTGCAAGGATGTGTCCATGAAGTTTTATTGTATTTTCATAAATGTTGGTGATGAGAAGGTCATGAGATGTACAAGTCTTCAGTATTAAGTGACCATTGCTGTTGCAGTTGTATTGTCATGAACCTGACTAGATTAGTTTTGCTTCACAGAGCTCCTCTTTACTGTGGCCAGTCCAGAAAAACTTCAGTAAGCTGGCTTTCACTTGCCAGCCTTGTTTCACTTAGGGCTGCTGTTTGGATGAGATACCTTCTTAGTTCTCTCCCAGCAAGAGCTGTTCATCTTTCAGAACTACTGGATTTTTTGTTGTCTTTGGGTCTGCAATGGTGAGTGAAATCATCTTTGCAAAAGTTTTTGTACATTTTTTTGTGTTATGTTTTGATAAAAGGGTGGTAATCAGGCCAGGTTTGGATGAGGCAGACAGTTTTACAGCACATTTTCTTGCCCTTCTTCATACCAGGAGGTGAGCAGTATGGTCCTTAAAAAGGCTGTTCACACACCTGGAGAGCTGCTGAATCCCATTACTGCTTCCAGTGAGATGACCCTATAGCCTAGACCGTCTGTACCCAGGGTTGTGATTCCAGCTCCCAGTGTATCCACACCTGCTGCTTCATCACTTGCCTGTTGCCACAGGACTTTGAGATGGGCAAAAGTGGTAAATTGGTGTGGGTGATATCTTTTGATTCATGCATAAATTTGATTTAAGCAAGACAGAGTTGGAAGAAGTCATCAGTCAGTCATCACAGTCTAGTAGCAGGAAAGAGTCAAGACAACTGGTGATGGCTTGAGATGCAGTGGATGACCTTGGGGTCTTCATTGTCTCACCATGCTTTAAGCAACTCCTCAGTGCCTATTTCAGGTGCCTTCATGGCTGTTGGAACAAATTGTTCTCATCCACCCATTTCACCAGGGGAAGTCTTCACATATTTGGGGCAAACACCCCGCAAATCACCAATGGGTTTGAGACCCCCTCAGTTACCCTCAACTTCATTTACCCTGTCTGCCAAAATGGTTTACTGGAGTGTGACCATTGCACATGCTACAGCTTCATGGAAACACAGATGAGAGTTAAGTGGCTCAGGTGAACTCTAGAGGTAGAAAGCATCCCTGAACAGGGCTCAGCAGCCTTCTCACCAGTAGTATATACCTGAACACAGCATTCAACCTCAGTTAACAGCTAATAAAAGAGTGAATTTGCCAGAGTCCTTAAAAAATCTAATCAAAAATACTTTTTTTCATCAAAAGGGATGAGGAAAGGGGACTACATACAAATATCAGATATCCCAAAGCAGAGATTCTTTTTTTTTAATTAATAAAGTATTTTATTTTTTTTCCCATTACCTGTAAAGATAGTTCTCAACTTTTGTTTATACAAGCTTTCCAATTTCAGATTTTTCTCCCTCCCTCCCCCCTCCCCGAGACAGCAGGTAATCTGATATAGGTTATATCATTAATCATATTTCTGCATTAGTCATGTTATAAGAGAAAAATCAGCAATGATGAAAAAACCTCAAAATAGAAAAAACAACAGCACCAAAAACAAAAGAAATAGTGTTCTTCATTCAGCATCTATACTCCGCAGTTCTTTTTTTTTTTTTCCTGGATTTGGAGATCCTCTTCTATCATGAGTTCCCTGGAACTCTTCTGTACCATTGCATTGGTGAGAAGAATATAGTCCATCACAGTAGATCAACACTCAGTGTTGATGATACTGTGTACAGTGTTCTTCTGGTTCTGCTCATCTCACTCATCATCAGCCCACACAATACCCTCCAGGTTTCTCTGAACTCCTCCTGCTCATCATTTCTTACAGCACAATAGTATTCCATTGTATTCATATATCACAACTTGTCCAGCCATTCACCAATTGATGGGCATCCCCTCAACTTCCAATTCCTTGCCACCGCATAAAGGGCAGCTATAAATATTTTTGTACATGTGGGTCCCTTTCCCCTTTCCATAATTTCTTTGGGAAAAAGACCCAAAGGTGGTATTGCTGGGTCAAAGGGTATGGACAGTAAAGCAGAGATTCTTAACCTTTTTTGTATCATGGAGTCTTTTAGCAGCCCTTTGGAACACTTAAAATTTTTAAATAATTGAAGGAAATAGTAAATTTTAGTGAAAGACTGCTGAAAGTACTTTTTTTGAGTTTATGAACTCTCAAATCTATTTAAAAACTGTAGAACCCATGAATCTCAGGTCAAATATCTTTTTTTTAAAGAAAATAGCTTTTACAAAGAATCCTTTCTAATCTATTAAAAAAAATTAGATAAAATACCAAAATAATCACAGGTAACAATATTCAAGAAAAGAGCCAAGTCTTAAGTGTCTTTACAGAAATAACCAAAGGACTACATGAAGTTGAAAGCTGTACATGTGCCACAGAATAAAATGCTAGAGAGAAAATTAACCAACGAGACTGGGTGATACTTAATAACTACTTTAAATTCTATGGGAAACAATTCTTTCAAATCACCTTACTCAAATGGACTACATCCCTGGACCACTATTAGTGAAATTTGAAAGATGATGGGAAACAAGAGAAATGCCACAAGATTGGAGGACAAATGTGTTTAAATTTTCTAAAATGGAATGAGAACACCCTTCAAAATATAGGCCATTGAGCTTGACTTAAATTCCTGGGAAAATTAAATCATGAAAGAGATTACCAGAAAACATCTACAAAGATGCCTTCAAGACAGAATTATTTGGAAAGAATTATTAATCTAGGAGATGAAGGGAATGTATATATAATTTACTTAGAAATTATTTCAAAATATGGAGAAGAACATGATGAGAACTGAATCAGATTAGATTCAGTCAGATGTGCTATGCTTGTCATATCTGTATATGAGAGATGACTAATATATAAGATGATATAATTCAAAGGAACTTGACAAGTTAGCATTGGACTATATCTAACAAGATGAAAAGTCTTGTATTTAGTTATTAACCGCCAGAACTTCCTAAGTATTGAGTGATGAAGATATGGAGAGAGAGCTGCTTTTCTTTTTTAAAAAAGCTAGAAGTTTAAATAGACTGCTGTCTCAATATGAGTCAAGAGGGTGATATGGTAGCCAAAAAAGTATCCCATTTTAACAAATATTTATTGTTTATTGTTACTTTAAAGTTTTTGAGTTCCAAATTCTATCCCTCCTTCCTTCCCTTCTCTTCCCCCCTCCCCAAGATAGTGAGCAATCAGATATACATTATACATGTGCAATTATAAAAAACATTTCCACATTTGTTACTTGTTTTTTATTTTATTATTTGTTTACTGTTACTATTTGCTACATAGCAGGTACTTTGGTAAGGTTATTAGAGAGATAAAGAGATCAGTTTAGTTGTGAGGGTATCTTTGTTATTGAAACTGATGACATGTAAGTATGAAAAAAATCAACAGTTTTAAATGAGTAATATGTGCTTTCAGTGGACTTTCATTTTCTGTTATTTAGAATAAATTTTAATAAATTGGTGGGGCAGCTAGGTGGCGCAGTGGATAAAGCACTGGCCTTGGATTCAGGAAGACCTGAGTTCAAATCCGGCCTCAGACACTTGACACTTAACTAGCTGTGTGACCCTGGGCAAGTTACTTAACCCTCATTGCCCTGTCTCCCATCCCCAACCCCCCCCCCAAAACAAATTTTAATAAATGAATACATTCTCCTATATATCCCAAAAGTTTTCATTACTCTATATTTTAAAACTCTCGAGTAAAAAATGACTTTTTATTTCCATTTTAAATATTGTTATTTGTTAGCCATTCCCTGTCTGTAGCTTTACTACTTTCACTTAGCTTTCCTCTCTGGAGCTAAATAGAACAAACTTAATCTTTCTTATGAGTGATAGCTTTTCAAATATTCATCCACATATATATTTTCTTCATGATAGCATTTATATACCTTGTTAAAGTTTTCATTTTACACATGTTATCTCATTTTGACCTCTCAAGAACCCTGGGAAGTAGGTATCATTATTATTCCTAGAGCTGGAAACTGGGTCAGACCGATATTAAGTGACTTGCCCACTGTAAATGTCTGAGACAGAATGAACTTGGGTCTTGACTCCACAGAACATGCTATTTCATTAAATTTAAAAGAAAAGTCTGGAACACCCTCTCGGTGAGTGGAAGTGAGTTTTCATTTTTTGTGTGTGTTCTGTTTCACAATATGACTAATGCAATAATATGTTTGACATGATTGTACGTTTATCATCTATGTCAGAATGTTTGCTACATAGGGGAGGGGAAAGCTAAGGAAGGGAGGGAGAAAAATTTGGTATTGAAAATTTTATAGAAAATGAATGTTGGGGTAGCTAGGTGGTGCAGTGGTTAGAGCGCTGGCCCAGGAGTCAGGAGGACCTGAGTTCAAATCTGGCCTCAGACACTTAACACTTACTAGCTGTGTGACCCTGGACAAATCACTTAACCCCAATTGCTTCACCAAAAAATAAAAAAGGAAAATGAATGTTAAACTTTCTTTACATGTAATTGGAAAAAAATAAAATACTATTTACAAAACAAAACAGACCTCAGATTTTTACTAGACAAAATAGTATTGCTTGAAAAATGTAAATAGGAAAGTTAATGACTACAGAGTATATGTCATGACTTGATCCTCTGAGTATCGAGTGTATTTGGGCAGATGTGAAAACTGCAAAGAGATACTTTTGGATTTGGAAAGGGAAAGAACTAGAAATGTCCTAAATTTACAAGCTAAAAAGTTCTGTTTCAAGAGTTGGTACTCTTCAAGTGAAAACTATGATGGAGAAGACATTTTGGTTGAGAGATAAATTTTACCTACTTTGTACATGTAGTTGCTTAGCATAGTTTCTCATTCTCTTCAGTTTATATTTGAGAAACTGAGCCATTGAGAAATTAAATGATATAATATAAAACTAGTAACTGAAGCATGTTGTGAAGCCAGATTCCAAGTTCATTGACCTCTCTGCCAAAATATATTTTTTCCATGTGTGTTGCAATTTTTTTCTACTATTCTGGTTTTACTTAAATTGTTCTCTCCTCTTCCTTCACCCCTTGACCTCACATTGTACTTTCCTGGCAAAGTATTGTATATTTTTTCCTGTGTCTACGTTTATGTATATCCTTGTATTTTAAACTATTAATATTCCCATTAAACTAGGGACAGCTGGGGCAGCTAGGTGGCACTGGCCCTGGATTCAGGAGTCCCTGAGTTCAAATGCAGCCTCAGACACTTGACACTTACTAGCTGTGTGACCCTGGGCAGTCACTTAACCCCAGTTGCCTCACCAAAACAAAACAAAAACAAAAATAAACAAAACAAACTAGGGACAGCCCTGTCTTCTTTCTAAATTTTATGTGGTAGTTCTCTGCATAAAGCCAGTACTTAGTAAACATGTGTGAACTCATTATTGTTGTTTTCATTGTCACATTTTGTTTTTTCCCATTTTCTACTTTTTTTCTACTTCCTCAGACACTGCTCTAATTTTTTATCTCCTATAGAAAACCAACCACCAGTACTGAAATCCCTGTACAAATATTCCATAACTATAACCATCTAGTAGACATTTTCATTTATGTCTGTACCTATGTACCTCAAATGTAACTTGTCCAAATCTAAATTCATTAACCTTACGTACCTTAATGAAGGTCTAATTTCTTGTTCATATTGATTTCTATTGTTTAAGATGCTAGGCCTTTAGCAGTAAGCCAGACAAAAACCTTTCGAAAAATGAAATAACTTTAGTATTGTATGCTTCAAGTTCTTTCCAATGAAAGGTACTAGAACCTTTTGTATAGAAAGAGAAGAAAAAAAATTACAGTAAAACAAAATATTTTAGTAACTGAAAAGAATTACATCTAAGTTTTGTGGATTCAAGTATCAAGCACTGGCTATGCATAACTAAAATCTACAAAGTAAAGTTTCAGAGTGGTGAAATGTGCATTTATCATGTAATTATAATACAGGGAACCATGGAAGATAAGATCTATGAACGTCAAGTAACCAAGCAATCACTCTCTTTTCGGGTCATTGATCAACAACAAGTTGAACGCCATTTTACTATGAATGAACTGATTGAACTTTATACATTTGAACCAGACTTATTAGATGATCCTGATTTAGAAAAGAAGAAAAAGAGGGACACTCCTATGTTGCCAAAGGTATATATGATAATTTGATTATGAAAGATATTTTGATAATGTTTTAAAAATTAATCATAAGTGTTTAGTTGAAAATTTTAAAGAGAGACTTAGTTTTCTGATCAGCAAAATGATAGAAGTTAATATTTATATTCCCTAACCTACAGAGTTGTTGTAAATAAAGAAACTGCTAGCACTTCTGCAACTTAATATCTTGTAGAGTAGTTTGGCACACTGAGAAGCCAGATAACATTCCCAGGCTCACACAACCAAAATGTGTCATAAATGGCACTTGTTACACCCTAGTCTTAGCTCTAAGCCCTATTTTCTTTATTTTAAAAAAATTAATAAACACTTTTATTTAAAGTTCTGAGTTCCAAATTCTATCCTCCTCCCTTCCCTTCCCACCCCTCTCTGAGGTGGTAAGCAATCAGACAAAAGTTATACATATGCATTTATGTAAAACATTACCATATTAGTCAATTTGCTTAAGAAAACTTGAATAAAAGAACATCTTTGGGATATAAACCTAGCAGTGGTATTGCTGGATCAAAGGGTATTTCCCAGTTGATAGTCCTTAAGGCATAGTTCCAAATTGCTCTCCAGAATGGTTGGATCTTTTCACAACTTCACCAACAGTGGATTAGCATCCCAGCTTTCCCACATCCCTTTCAACATCCAGTCTTTTTCTTTTTTGCTATATTTGCTACTCTGATAAGTGTGAGTTGATACCTCAGATTTGTTTGAATTTTTATTTCTCTGACCAATAGTGATCTAGAGCATTTTTTCATATGACTATAGCTTTAATTTCATTGTCTGAAAATTGCCTGTGAAGATAGAAATTCTTTGCGGAAAAAACCTTCCTGTTGGGAAAGGTTGAAGGTAAAAAGAAAAGCTTATGTCATGTCTGACTCATCAAAGACCATAGCACACCAAGCTCTTCCATCCTCCACTATCTCTAGAAGTCTGTTCAAGCTCATAGTCATGGTTTCCATAAGCTGTCTAATTTTTGGGTATCCCCTTCACTTTTTGCTTTCAATCTTCTTCATCAGCAAGGTCTTTCCCAATGAATCCTGTCTTCTCATCTTGTGGCCAAAGTATTTTAGCTTCAGCTTCAGTTCTTGACCTTCCAGTGAATAACATGAATTAGTTTCTTCATGTATTGACCGTTTTGCTGTCTTTGCTGTTCAATTTGTTCCATTTGAAAGCATCAGTTCTGTTGCTCAGCTTTCCGTGTAGTCCAGTTCTTACAGCCATAAGGTTTTTTGTTTTGGTTTTTTTGTTTGCCCAGGGTCACACAGCTAGTAAGTGTCAAGTGTCTGAGGCTGCATTTGAACTCATTTTATCATTTTATTTGCTTTAAACAGGACACAGTCCTTGCAGAATTGCTTCAAATACATAAAGAATACATTGTAGGGTATCATGAACATGATTCTCTTTTGGACCATAAAGAAGAAGAAGAACTGACTGAGGAGGAGAGAAAAGCAGCATGGGCAGAATATGAAGCAGAAAAAAAGGTTGAGTCACTTAGTTCCTTAGTATTATATTCCAGTTCGAAGTATTTGCAACAGAATTTGCCTGTTTTAGTACTCAGACCTCAGAATGAGAGGTACCCTTGGAACCTGGCTTTGAAGTCAGGAAGAGTTGGGTTCAAATACTATTTCTGTCACACTACGGCTGTAGCACAAGGCAAATCACTTAACATTTCAATGCTTTTTAATGTCATTTCCTTTACATATGTACCTCATTCTATGTTCTTCCATACTTTCCAGCAGATTACATCTTCGTTCACTCATCTTCAATAAAAGAAACAGAAGCAGAACTCTTCTCGTGATTTAAGATGCCCCCTTCCTCCAAGGCATTAAATTTTTTAGTGCTTGATATCCAGATGTTACAGAAGAGGCACAGTAAAATATAGAATTCCATTGGTTAATAAATGAGCTAATGAGCAAACCTTGACAGGTGGTCCTACCACTAAACAGACCCATGGACTGGGTTGATAAAGAAATGTCAAAAAAGCATCTCCATGGGCTAATGGGCTGGAAGATTGCAGGCTGACAGTTACTGTTGGCCAAAGTCTCGTAGCCATTTTCCCATACTGGACATTAGAGGAATGATGAGGAAGAAAGGGTCAAAAAAAATAGCTGGGGGACTTTCTGTGTCATTGAGTCATCTCTGCCACACTGGGCTTGGTCTCAATAACAAGGAAAAACCCCTATGGTAACTCTGGTGTCTAATATGCAGAGCTTACAATCACTATCCCTATGGAATCATATCAAACTGATTAATACTAATTGAAATAAAATAAAATGGGCGTCTAATTAATAATCCCTCAAACACTGTGAGGATGATTGTTCCCATTTCCTTGTATCTCAGTTACTCATCATTCCTTTGCATTCTGGTTTTATGTAACTGAAAATGTTCCCTCAAAATTAATTGATTATCTTTGGATTAGCCTTTTTAGTGCTCTTCACTAGCTCTGTATTTGACAGAGCTGACCACTTCTTGCTGACAGATTTTCTCTCTTTTCTGGGTTTTTGTGACAAATTTCTCTCTTAGTTTACCTTCTATTTCTTCTCAGTATTCTTTGCTGACTTAGCATTTACATCGCTTTCCCTAGTTTGGATATTCGCACCTTTTTGTACTGGACCTTATTTTCCTTTTTTTTATCCTCTTTTTGATAACTTCACCTCTGATAGATTAAATCATTCTTTTCAGCTAACTCTAAGATGTACTTATGCAGCCCCAATTTCTACCTTGAACTTCAGTCCTACAGGTTGTTTATTATTTCCATCTGTCAATATCCTTCCAGTGTCTCAGGCTCATAATTTATATCAGCATTATCTTGGATTCTTCAGTTTCCCTGATATTATGTATTACTATTAATAATTTCATAGTATCTTTCACAACTGACCTCTATTTTCCATTCCCACAGTTTCTACCTTAATTCCAGTTCTCTTCATTTCTGGTCTAGAACCTTACTCTCTCTGACTGGATAATCTTTCCTTTCTAAGATGGGTAGGAGATTTAACTAGGAATATATGATGTCATGAAATGCTAGGGAAGAAAGTGACATTTTGGGGCCATGTTATGCAGAGGGCCTGAACTAAAGTAAAAAGGAGGAAGACACAGGAAATGTAGTGAAGGCAGAAATACCAAGATTTGACAACTGACTGGATATATGGGTGATAGTGAAGAGTCCGGTATAATGTCAAGTTTACAAACTTGGGTTACTAGAAACATGATGTCTTCTTATTTATTTGTTTGTTTGTTTTTGGTGAGGCAGTTGGGGTTAAGAGACTTGCCCAGGGTCACACAGCTAGTAATTGTTAAGTGTCTGAGGCTGGATTTGAACTCAGGTCCTCCTGAATCCAGGGCCGGTGCTCTATCCACTGCACCACCTAGCTGCCCCTTGCACTACCTAGCTGCCCTAAGATGATGTCTTGCATGAAGTGAATGAAGGAAGGATTCAGAGAAAAAGTAGATAAGTTGAATTTTGGATTTGTTGATTTTAAGATATTTCTAGGACACCAAGTTTTTAATGTTCCAAAAGTAATTGATCAGGGCAGCTAGATGGCACAGTGGATAGAGCACTGTCCCAGGAGTCAGGAGGACCTGAGTTCAAATCCTGCCTCAGACACTTAACACTTACTAGCTGTGTGACCCTTGGCAAGTTACTTAACCCCAATTGCCTCACCAGAAAAAAAAATAAATAAAAGTAATCTAGTACTAAAAAGGGAGGAAGTAGGACTGTATACACCTCATAGAATCTCTCTTTTCTTGAAAAATACACGTTAAGCTACACCTTTTGCATAGGGGTTTCCTGAGATCTTCAATAGCTGATTGCCTTGTGTTAAATTTCTTTGTAATCATTTACATATACTCAGTTTCAATTTTTTCAGGGTCAGATATGACCCTTTTGTTTTCTCCATTGAAATATAAATTTCTTGGGGCAGCTAGGTGGCACAGTGGATAGAGCACCGGCCCTGGAGTCAGGAGTACCTGAGTTCAAATCTGGCCTCAGACACTTAACACTTAATACTGTGTGTCCCTGGGCAAGTCACTTAACCCCAATTGCCTCACTTAAAAAAAGGAAGAAAATAAATATAAATTTCTTGTGGGTAGGTATTATTTCATTCATTGAATTTTTATTGATAGTGCCTGGCACATGTATTAAACTCTTAATAAATACTTGCTGATTGATAAATTACTTACTAAATCCTGAGTACGGAAAGAACAGGTTCTGCCATGGTTATCTTTCTTGCAATATTTCTTTTATGATCTCAACTACTTTTTTTTTTCCATTATGGAATAGGTATTTCCTGTAATAGGAAATATATGTTTCTCAGCCTTTGCTGGGTTTACTTTAATCTTGAATAGAAGTACATCATCTCTGTCTTAAACCTGTGGTATAAAAATGTAAAAAACATTCTCAGGTACTATCTTCTTCTTAACCTTCTGTTCACAACCCAGAACAATGTTTTTGGTGTTGTCTACCCCTCATAACACGTATAATTGCACATCTTCATTTCTCTACCTTGGCAAAAAAAAAAAAAATTATCAGTGTATATTTGGCCTTTTCCTTCCCATTCTCCCAAAGTAACATTATTCTACCCTGATATGAGTCAAATCCTCTTCTTCCATTTTATGTTTTCTTTATTTTCCCCCCTTTAAAAACCTCATTTATCTTGTTTTTTTATTTTCTAAAAAAAAAAAATAATTTTCCAAGTGTGGAAAAGTGATTTTTTTTCATATTTTTAAATTTTTATTTTATTTATTTATTTTATTTCCAGCTCTGAATTCTCAATTTCCTCTCCCCCACCCAGTGAAGCCTCAAAATAAATTTACAAACATACCTCTTAAGCAAAATAAATCTCACAGTAGTCAGGTCATGGAAATGAGTAGCATATTTCATCATGAATTTGGAATTGTGGTTGGTCATTGTGTTGATCAGAGTTGTTAAGACTTTCAGAAGGAATTTTTTGTCTTTGCAGTATTGTTTTTATTGTATAAATGGTTCTCTTGATTCAGGTCATTTCACTCTGCATCAATTCATACCCATCTTCCCAAGTTTGTTGGAAACCACCCTGTGAATCATTTCTTACAGATTAGTGCTTTCATTATATTCATATATCCTTTTTTTAGTTATTCCCTATATTTTTTGGCAATTTCAATCTTTTGGCACAACAAAAATAACATGCATAAGTAGTTTTGTTCTATTCTTCAATTGATTTAAATTTGTTTTGTGCTTAGTAAACTGTAGTTGTCACATTTATTAATGTGGTTTTTTTGTTTGTTTTGTAGGAACTGCCTCTGCATTTCACTTTGCCCAATATCATTTTCAGCTCTGAGCCTCCATTTATTCCTTTTGATATGGAAGCGCTCTCATCAATGAGCCATCAACAATTGGAAGTAAGTTTTGGGCAGAAAAGGGAAATTTAAATCTGAATTACTGAAGTTCACTGGCATTCCCTCTCTTTCTGTCTCTGTCTCTGTCTCTCTCTCAGACAGTGAACATGAATTTTAAGCATTTTTCTAGGCAGATAAAAAAGAGTCCCTGCCTTCAAGGAGTTGATATGTTCCCTGATAAGTAAGAAGAGAATATATACAAAATAAATACACATCATTTTTTTTTTAGGATGAGAGGTTTGCTTTTATTTGTGTTCAAGTCATTTTTACTTCACTAACTTTGGCATTTATAGCCAAAGGTTAGCCATAGGAAGGATGCTTAATCACAGCTAAACCAACCCAGTAGATCCAGACAAGCTATTGAGAAGAATTTGTTTCTAATCAGTGAACTAGTTAAAAGAAAGAACCTTAGGTGCCCCCTCCCCTTTCCTCCACACCACGTAAGTAGGAGACAATGTGTGAGAAGTTGGTTTCAGGCTTCCTGAATTCTTGGCATTGTAGGTTTAACAATTAGAAATCTGAGTCTCTGCAAGTACAGAAAGGAACCTTCTTGTACTCGTAGATCTGAGCAACTTCTTCCTTCTTCCTGAAGAATTAGAGACCAGGGCCATCCACTTTCTCATACTAAAAGCTGAAGAAAGGAAGATTTCCTTGCCCTTACTTTTTTTTTAAACATTTATTTTATTTTCCAGTTTCATATAAATGTAGTTTTCAACATTCATTTTCATAAGATTTAGAGTTCTAAATTTTTCTTCCTTCCTCCCTGCCTTTCCTCTCCCCTCCACAAGATGGCAATCAGGCTATATATGTACATTCCACAAGTGTTCTTTTTATCAGTTCTTTCTATAGGGATACATAGTAAGCTTCCTCATTAGTTCCTTGGGATTTTCTTGGATCATTGCACTACCGAGAGTAGTTAAGTCATTCACAATTGCTCATTGAACAATACTGCTGTCACTATGCACAATGTCCTCCCAGCTCTGCTCACTTCACTATACATCAATGTTCATTAGTCTTTCCAGGTTTTTTGGGGATCATCCTGTTTGTCATTTCCTGTAGCACAAGACCATTCCACCATAATCATATAGCACAGCTTTTTCCAACATTCCTCAATTGATTCCAACATTCCTCAATTGATGGACATTCCCTTGATTCTCCATTATTAGCCTCCACTAAGAGTTGCTATAAATATTTTTTGTACAATTTTCCCCCCTTTTCTCTTTTTCATGTTTGCTATTGTTGACTGTTTTCCTTCCATCCTATTCTCTTCCCCATGATATGAGATTGAGGTCTTTCAGCCAATTCTGATGAGTGTTAGGCTTATTTACTGCCCAGATTAAACAGATTACTACACCCAGTTGGGTGTGTTTGTTAGTCCCTCCTTGAGGCAGCTCTGATGAATTTAAGGTTTTTGAGCCTTTTCTAATGAGTGTAAAATTCATTTACTGTCCTGCGCCTCTCCCATCTCTTCCCCCACTCCATAAGCCTTTTCCTGTTACTTTCATGTAGGATTTCACATGAACCTTTCCCCTCCCCCAGTGAGTTCCCTTCACCCCTCAATTTAACCCTAAAGATGTCATCACCTAGCTAAGTGACACTGGATAAAGCATCCCCCCTGGACCCAGGGGGATCCCAGCCAAAACCCGGCCGCAGACACAAGACAGTCGCCCACTGTACGACCCCAGGTATGTCCCCCAGCTCCAATTTTTTATGGTTCTCTAGGGTCTTGTATTTGAAAGTCAAATTTGCCATTCAGTTCAGGTCTTTTCATCACAAATATCTGAAAGTCTTCTTTTTCATTGAAGTCCCATTTTTTCCACTGAAAGATTATGCAGTATTTTGCTGGGTAGGTGATTTTTGTTTGTAATCCCATTTCCTTTGCCCTTTGGAATATCATATTCCTTGTGTTCAATCCTAATTCTTAGGCAATTATTTTCATCAGAGAGCTTTTGTACCTCCTTTTCCATTTGGCCAATTTGACTTTTCAAGCTGTTGACTTTTTTCTCATGTCTTTCCTGCATCACCCTCATTTCTCTTTCCATTTTTTCCTCTACCTCTCTAACTATCTTCAAAGTCCTTTTTGAGCATGTCTTTGGCCTGAGACCAATTGATATTTTTCTTGGAAGCTTTAGATATAGGGGTCTTGATGTTGACATCTTCCTCTGAGGGTGCCCCTTGGTCTTCCTTTTGGTCCTCACCTTTCTCTGTCGGCTCATCTTGCCTTTCTTTTACCAGACTTTTAGCTCCTTAAAGTGGGGCACTGTTTCCAGGCTGCAGTATCCCAAGCTTAAGAAGTCCCAGGTGGTATGATTTAAGGAGACTCAGGTTCTTCACTCGCCCAGCCTGTTTCCTGGTCCTTAGATGACCCCAGACCAACTTGTTCATCAACCAGCTTTGTGTGTTGTGGTTGTTAGCTCCGATGATCCTGTGCCCCTCCCCCACCTGGGCCACTGCTACTGGAGCCTACCTCCTGGTTCTCAGCAGGGGTGTAAAATCCAAGTTATGCCTTAGCACCAGCATAGACCCCTGTAGTCTCCCCCCTGCCCAGGGCTCAGCCCACTCACCAGACTGTGAGCATAGTTCCAGACACTGGTGCTTCAGCTGATTCAGAGACTCTGAGGGCCTTCCTGGGACTGGAACTGTGTCAGGGTGACTGTGGGGTTGTACATCATTAATTTTTTTTTTTTTTTTTTTTTTGCGGGGCAATGGGGGTTAAGTGACTTGCTCAGGGTCACACAGCTAGTAAGTGTCAAGTGTCTGAGGCCGGATTTGAACTCAGGTACTCCTGAATCCAAGGCTGGTGCTTTATCCACTGCGCCATCTAGCTGCCCGCACATCATTAATTTTTAACAATAATGGTCGGGCATTGACACTTCCAGGGGTGGAACCAAGATGGTGGAGGAAAGACCTTAAATACACAGAGCTCCTGACACAGTTACCCCCAAAACAGCCATAAAACAACCTTTGGAGCAGCAAAACCCACAAAAAGACAGGCTGAGATTATTTTCCAGCCAAAGACAGATTAGAGGGGCTCGTGCTGGACTGCAAGAAGAGCCCAACCCTGTGATCACACTGACAAAGACCCCAAGCACAGCGCACCAGAGAAACTTACCCTCAAGCCTCTAAATTAGCTGGAACAAAGCTTATGATTGGGTGTGTCTGCAGGACCTAAGGAGGAATTCTGGAACCAGAAAGAAATATTGAGTGTTGGGAGGCACAGGTGGGTGAGGGGCACAGGCTCTTCAAAGCTAAAAACCATCACAGCGCTCTGCTGGCTTGCTAACTAGCAAGTTGGCTTGAGGTTATCTTTGGACCAGAGAACAGGCCACGTGAGAGAAAAACCTGCCCTCCCTCAAACCAAAACACTTGGCACTCTGAAGCTTGGAATAGTGTAGCTTGGAAGTAGGGCCCCATCATAAGAGCAATTTAAAAGTAAAGTAAAAGAAGGCAAGGTGAGCAAAGCAAAGAAAGTTGAGAACAATAGAAAGTTTCTTTAGTGACAAGGAAGATCGAGGTGCACCCTCAGAAGAGGAGATCAGCCTCAGGGCCCCTATATCCAAAGCTTCCAAGAAAAATATGAATTGGTCTCAGGCCATGGAAGCACTCAAAAGGGATTGGCTCAAAGAGGGAATAACATGCATACTCAAGTGGGTATTGTAATATATTTTTGCTCTGAGGGAAAGTGGGAGGGAGAGAAGAAAGGAAGGAAGGAAAGGCACACTGGGAGAGAGAGTAGTGTAAAGCAAAACACTTTTGAGTAAGGGGAAGATGTTCTGCATTACTGCACAAGTATGACATATTGACTTGCTTGATTTCATATGAAGGGTCGAGGAGGGAGGGGGGATGAAAAATTTAGAACACAGAATTAGCTCAAATTCCACCCAATTGGGAAGAATAATCTATTTAACCCTACAGGAAAATAGATGGGGAAGGGGATAAGGAGGGAAGGGTGAAATAAAGGAGGGCAGAGTGGGGAAGGGGCAGTCAGAAGTAAAACAGTTTTGAAGAGGAAAAGAAGATAGACAATAGAGTAAATATCATTGGAAGGGAATAGGATGGAGGGAAGTAGTTATGATGATTCACTATAATGGCAAAATGTATGGTACCTACTTTGCTGGGCTATTGTAAAGGTCCTATATAAAAGTTACGACGAGCCGGATGCTATCAGAAAAACCTGGAAAGACCTACATGGTAAACACGATTTTATTTATCTTGCTTGTTTTACAAACTGATTTCCCTATGCACAAAGTGCTATAGAACTTTGCATATACTCATTGATCCAGCAATAACACTGATAGGTTTATATCCCAGAAATATCCCCCCAAAGAGAAAAAGGCCTATTTGTGCAAAAATATTTATAGCAGCTCTTTTTGTGGTGGCTAAGAATTGGAAATCAAAGGAATGTCCATCAATTGGGGAATGGCTAAACAAACTGTGGTATATGATGGTGATGGGATATGATTGTGCTATAAGAAATGACAAAGCAGGATGATTTCAGAAAGGCCTGGAAAGACTTGTATGTTCTGATGTATAGTGAAGTGAGTAAAACTAAGAGAACATTGTGCACAGAGGCAGCAATATAGGCTGATGCAGAACTGGGAATGACTATTCTCAACAGTACAATGATCCAAGACAATACCCAAGTATCCATGATAAAAATACTGTCTACCTGTAGAGAAAGAACTCATGACAGCCAAATTTCCTTCCTTTTTTCCCCCTCTCTCTTCTTCCTCCCTCCCTCTCTTTCTTTCTCTGACTTTTCTTTCAGAAAATGACCACTATCAAAATGTTTGTACATATATCTTAGGCAAGGGAGAAGGAAGAAGGAAAGGGATAGAGTTTGGACCGCAGAACTTTAAAAAACAATAAATATCAGACACTGTGCCTAGGAACTATGGACATAATCACAGAGAATAAAACAGTCCCTAATCACAAGGAGCTTAGATTTAGATATAGAAGGGAGTATAAATTTGTGTATCTCCATGTGCATGTAAGTATATTTTTGTGGATAGTTGTAGCTTAGAAATCACATCTGTCAGTTTGGGTTTTTTTTCCCCAGGATATATAATACAGCTCATCTGGGCCAGGTGACCTGAATTCATCTTTTTTTTTTTAGCTGTCAACTTTCCTTTAGTTTCCTGAGTTTGAAAAGAAAATAGGACGTAAGCAGCTGTACGTTTTCTTTGTTGTTGGATATGGCAATAGTGATAATAATGCTAATGTAAAGCATTATATCTGTATTACAGTGGCACCTCAGTACTTGTCCCTAATTACTTCCAGAAGAGACAACAGTAGTAAAAATGGCATTTACTGAATGAATTTTTCCTTAAATAAGTAATTTAAATTGAAATAATCCATTTTTGAACCCCGGAAATTTCACATTTGACTGGGCAATTTATAAATTACTGGTTTTTTTCCCATTTAAAAAAAAATAACAAAAGTCAATTATTTTACTTGATTGTTTCATTTCCTTAACTCCCAAATTCTTTCTGTCTTGTCACCCCTTCCTGTACCCTCCCCCATATACCCTCAGTGATGATAACTACTAATCATGGAATATGCCGGGAACCTCAAACCGGATTTAAGTACAGACATCCATTTCCTTTAGGGATATGGGGATGGGGTGACATTGTGAATATAGGAGTGGCTGACTCTTACAGGCTTTAAACAAGTGACATGATTGCTGAGGCATTGTTTTTCTTGTTGAAATGTATTGAATACTGAACTCAACGAGTGCAAAACTATCTCTTTAATCCTCATAATATTCTTGTTCATACAGATGAGGATACCAAATTTAAGACAGTTTAAATGACTTGTCCAGAAAGTATTTGAGGAAGAATTCTAGCTCAGGTCTTCTGAACTCTTAAAAAAGTTCTCTTTCTGTTCTAGCCTAAAAATAGAAATAATAATAGAATCTATCTCAATTGAACCAACTGGCAAAACATACACTAACTCAGAATGTACAAAAATATTTATAACTTTTTATAAAATTTGAAGTGGAAGAGAATGGGAATCTGAAGGAGGTGCACATCAGTTGGAGAGTGGCTGAATAATTTATATAAATGAGATGGAATTCTCTAGTATGAAAAGAAATGATGAAGAATTGATGTAGAATGAAGTGAACAAATTCCAGAGGACTAATGATGAAATCTGCTATTGACTTCCTGCTAGAAAAGTGATTAACTCAGTGCAGTTGGTCACCAAACTATAGTTCAGGAATATAGTTTGCTTTCTGTTATCTTTTAACCTTGCAGATAGACTTAAAAAATGAACTTATTTCTTTAGGAGCGAAGGAGGAGGTTGTTGCTAGCCCAAATTCCACCCAGTAATATTTGTTCAACTTTGTGACCAGTCATGTTGCCGTCAACCCTGGGATGTCACCTATCCTATTTTTAAGTCCCTAACTCCTATAAATGAGAACTGTGCCCCTCATTTGGGATTTTAGCTTATTGAGGAAGCTGATCTATTTATTGGTAAATTTATACTTACTAATAAATTGATTGTACTCAGTACTTTGTTCCTCAGTTTACCTAATTACTGTTATACACACACACACATATATATATACACACACACACACATACATACACACATACATGTGTATTTTTAAAACTTAACCAAAAATCAATTTCTTTCAGGATCTTATTAATCAGGGAAAAGAAAAACTAGCAGAAGCCACCAACAATGTGGCTTCAATAAGGATTCAGTCTCTTGAAGAGATAATCTCAGCTATAGTAAGTTAAATGATTATTTTGCTTTCTTTCATTACTTTCAGTTTATTTGTAGAGAGTAATTCTTTTGGTACTTCTAATGTATTTTTTAAAATAAGGTTTGAATGAATGAATTTTTTAAAAGAAGCATTTACTAAACATTTTGTTAAGTGTTGGGGATACAAAAAAAAAAGGGAGACAGTTCCTTTTTCCAAAAATTGCACAATGTTATAGAAAATTTCTACAGCAAGCCAGGTAGAAAGACTGGCCACTGCTTAGAACAGAATTTTTAAGTATATCTGTTGCTTTATTTATAACATTGCTGATGCATTGTTCTCCTCACTTCACTCCATTTCATTCTACTCAGTATTCTCTGAAATGATTTCTTTTGTCATTGTTTACAGTGCAGTAATTCTGATTTACACTTACATACCACTATTTGTTTAGACATTTCTCAGTTGTCTTAGGAGACAATTAAAGACTCTTGAGTTAGATACTAGTTATTTTCTTTCTCACCTCTTTTGATTCCCAGATTTAGGCTTGGGAAGTTTTTGTTTGTTTTCTTTTTTTGTCACTAAAAACTACATAATTACTCATCTATATAAAGTGGGTATGCCTGAAATTGATAAGACAATATGATTTAATGGAAAGAAGTTCTCTTATTCCCACCCTAGAGGAGTAAACTTCAAAGCTGAGACCCTAAGTAAGTTAAGAGAAAGAAGCTAAGGGTTATTACCTTGAAGGGAGAGGTCAGCAGCATTCTAGTCAAAGCTTTCTTTTTGTTGAAGTATAAAGGGAGCATGTGAAGGCTTCCTCAAGCTTAACACATCACCACAGCAAACTGGGCAAAGTTGTACCCATTGAAATCACTATTGAAGATCCTTTTCTTGTAGTGACTAAATAAATGTCTTACTTTTTTAAAATGTTAAATGAATTTAAAGTTTCTCATGTTCTAATCAGTATTAGCCTGGTAATGACTAGTCCAAAACATGCTAACTGAAGTAACTGACTTCCTTTTCTTAAATCTCTTCCCTCATTCGTCTGCTCACCATATAGCTGACTTAAGTTCTGACTGTTAATCTCTTGTACAAACTCTAGAATAAAATTAAAACTTCTTAACAACTTAAGTCCACATTATTCCATTTTATGCATTCTGCAATCCAGTCAAATTGGCTTTCCTACTGTTTTTTACATACAACAAACATACTCCCTGTACCTTAGTTTCTGGTTGATTATTACTTTCTCTAGAATGTTTTCCTCTTTACCTCTGGACCCACTTTCAACATAATACTTCCAGATCTTTTAATTTACTTTGTATGTATTTCTTAGTTATAGATTTTGCCTTATATACTTAGGCAAGTCACCTGTTTTGCCTTAATTTCCTCATCTATAAAATAAGGATAATAATAGCATCTATCTTTTTGTGTGTGTGTGAGGCAATTGGGGTTAAGTGACTTGCCCAGCGTCACATAGCTAGTAAGTATTAAGTGTCTGAGGCCGGATTTGAACTCAGGTACTTCTGACTCCAGGGCCAGTGCTCTATCCACTGTGCCACCTAGCTGCCCCAATAGCATCTATCTTGCAGGGTTTTTATAAATGATATAGCCAGAAGAGTACTTTGAGGTCCTCAGGGTTCTAGAGCATTTAAACTGCAATCTTCTTGTTGATATCTTAGCATCTTCCCTGTTGGGTAACAGTAGCTTGTAGTAAGGGATAGATTAACAGTAAGCATGCTTCAGAACTTCTTGAGCTTCCTATAAAAAGAAAAAGAGACTTGGAGCTGTTGTCTCATCATATATGTTTCTTTCTTTGTGGAACAGTGTGTTGTAACTTTTAGGGATATTTTGTGTACCTGAATAAAAATTAAACATTTATTTTCCTTGCTCCCAACCTCCTTGCCTATCCCTGATGGGTAAAATGAAAGACAGACAAAGATTTATTCTGTATGCATAATCTGTGTCGGGAGGTGTGTAGCATGCTTCATCAGTAGTTCTTTGGAAGCAGCTACCTTGGTATTTCATGTGAGACATTAGTATCATTTCTCTTAGACCCTTCTTCAGTTTTCTGTGAAATGTGAGTTCTCTCTCCAATAACAAGGGTTTGGGATTTTTGTCAAATAATAAGTTCACTTTCTTTTATATATTGTATAGAACAGAATAGTTGTGGGCAGTTTATTTGCATTATTTCTTATATTATGTTATTCAGACTTTTTGACATGCAGTAATCTCATAGTATTGATTGTCTCTATGCATCCTGTGCCTTTAAATCAGTGTTTTGCTTGGATAGAGAGCATGTTTTTAATTCATGTTATTGATCTTTTCTTCTCTTATTCTTGATTGTCCTTAATTCGTATATATGTACATTCTGTATTTTGTTTCTTTGGTAAGATTTCATTTATTCCTGTTGTGTAGATCATAAGGCCTACTCTCACAGTTTTTATTTCTTTTTTCAACTACTCAAATAGTATGGTATAATTTCCTATTTGCAAAATGTTTCTCTCTCTTTAAGTAGAGACATATTTTCCTTTGTTTGGCTTCTTCTCTTAGTGTTTTTCCCTGTTGGTTTATTTGCTTAAGCTTACGTGAGTTTTGTCCCTTCTGAGATCTTTGGTAATTTCATTTTTTCCCTGCCTATTTCCTCCCTATTTGTCCATATTCTGATTCCTTCTGTGATGGTGTTCGTCTGGCCCCGCTTTGCTTCTCTCAGACTTAGTGCTACTCCAAACCAGTTGGAATTAGAATCTTCTAGCTTTGGAAGGAGGAGAGGGTGAGGGTATGCAGTTTGTCAATGGGAAATCACAACTTCAAAAAACTTAGATCCTAACCATTTAGCTGTCTTCTCCTATTTTGCTGTGAAGTCATCCCTTTCATATTCACAGTTAACTTTCTCTTCGTTCTGTTCTCAGTTTCCCCCTAGTATTGTTCCCTTCACCCTATTTAAGGGAAAGGGAACAAGGTTTTATTATTATTATTATTAACATCTACTGTGTACCAGCCTTTGCTAACCATTTTATAAATGTCTCAATTAAATGCTTTAAAAAGAAATGGGTGGGGGCAGCTAGGTGGCGCAGTGGAGAGAGCACTGGCCCTGGAATCAGGAGGACCTGAGTTCAAATGCAGCCTCAGATACTTGACACTTACTAGCTGTGTGACCTTGGTCAGGTTGCTTAACCCCAATTGCCTCACCCAAAAACCAAAACAAAACAAAAAAAGAAATGGGTGGTATACTTAGTTTGATGTAATGAGCTTCTTTTCCTGTCTCTCTTTTTTCCCTTAAAGCAGACACCAATCAGATTTTTATCTTTCTTAATAATTAGTCCATCTTCTCACCTTAAAATTTATTTTTCTTATGACTAATTTATCCCCAAATCTATTCTCTTATTCTTGTTTTCTTCTGTGTTATATATGTGTGTGTGTGTGTCTATATATATATATATATGTATGTGTGAACTTTTATTTCAGACAATGAATTAATATCAGTTATTATGTTTTCTTCAAACAGTCAAGCAGGGATGTGCTGATAAATTTTTTAACTGGCTGTTGAGAGGAAAAATGCACACCTATACATATACACATGCACATTTTGCCATAACTTTCTTAAACCTATATAATCAACAAAATAATGCAAGCCTTAATTTCTAGTGTTTCCAGTTTGTGAGGTGCAAATGCTCACACTGTAGATTTTTTTTGTCTTGGGCATTTTTGAAATTTTTAAATTTTTTTGCAGGGCAATGAGGGTTAAGTGACTTGCCCAAGGTCACATAGCTATTGTCAAGTGTCTGAGGTCAGATTTGAACTCAGGTCCTCCTGAATCCAGGGCCAGTGCTTTAACTACTTGCACCACCTAGCTGTCCCCATACACTGAAGATTGTATAAGCAATTCTCATGAGTCAGCTGGCTCTAGCACATCTTCCTTTTCATTCATTCCAGTTGAACACTCAATTTATATAAAATAAATTTTTCCACTCTGTCTGTCCCCCTTTTTTCTTTTGGTATAACCAAACCACTTCCAAGTTCTTTGTTTTACTTAACTTCTGTAATCCCTCTTAGAAATTCCTTCCAAATACTCATTTGCATATACCTTTATTAATTTTCTTTTGACTCCTATGTTTGTATTTCAAAATATCTATTCAGATATTTCCATAAAAATGATCAGAATTTCTTTTTTTCATTGAAGGCCCATTGCCCTGTTTTAGGATTATATTTATTTAGTTTTGTAGGGGAAGTTACCATTAGTAATAAGCCTATATATTTTGTCTTCTGGGATATATATTTTAAACTCTCTAAATCTTGTGTGATTCTCTTTTTAGCTACTTATGTGATTTAAAAAACAAATATTTTAACCAGAAACTTGGAATCTTGGGTATTCCCAACTCTTCATACTTGTTTTCTTTATGGTGGATTCTTTTCATTTCTACTTTTTCTTCTTGTTAAATCTGGAAAGTTTTCATTCACCTTGTTGGAAGGATCCAAAGTTTCAGTGTCTCTCTTCTTAGCCAAGGGGCTGAATCTCCAATCTAGGTCTGATGTCACTGGGACAGCACTTTTGATCTGAGCCTAGAAGTTTAATTTTACATAGTTTCTGTATTGATCATTTGCCTCTTGGTGATATTGGTAATGATGGGCTAGAAGAATGGCCCATTATTCTTTCTCTTTGGATTTTCTCATACCCTGTTATGGTTTTCTTAGATCTTTGTTGGTGTAATTGTTGGCTATATTACTTCCTGCCATTTTTGCTATTCACTTCTAAATACTTACCGGTAAGGTTAAGAGTCTTCCTGCTTGTAATTCTATTCCTACATAGTGGAAGTACATACTAATTACTTAATAAATGACTGTTGACTGGTACCTCACATAGTGAGCTTAACTTTTTGTTTTGTTTTGTTTTGTTTTTAATTTTTGCAGGGCAATGAGGGTTAAGTGACTTGCCCAGGGTCACACAGCTAGTAAATGTAAAGTGTCTGAGGCTGGATTTGAACTCAGGTCCTCCTGAATCCAAGGCCAGTGCTTTATCCACTGCGCCACCTAGCTGCCCCCGTGAGCATAACTTTTTAAAGCTGGAACCTCAGTTTATAGTCGGCTTTGTATTACTGAGTCTGACACATTGATCCATAATAAATTCCTAAGGACTTGATGATGTGTTTTGCTTTAGTGGAAAGAAAATATACATTTGACAAAAGCTCAAGTTCATTCCTTGGCATTAAGTAAGCAAGCCAGCCAAGAACGAGATGCTAAGCACAGAGAAGCCATCTACAATGATGTATCAATAAGACAACAAATGGTAAGTTTATTTTTGCATTTCTACAGACTTCATTAAGCTCTTTATTTAGAAATTTCACGACAAATGTTAGATTGTTAAATTTATTGGCCTACAGTTGGGCAAAATCCTAATTATTGATTTAATTTCCACTTTATTGGTGGTAACATCACCCTTTTCATTTTTGATACTGGTAATTTGGTTTTCTTCTTTTTTTTAATCAAATTAACGAATATTTTATCTATTTTATAGGATTTTTCATAAAACCAGCTCTTAGTTTTATTGATTAATTCTCTAGTTTTTTTGCTTTCAATCTTACTAATTTCTCCTCTAATTTTCAGTGTCTCTAGTATCTAATTGGGGATTTCTAATTTGTTCTTTTTCGAGCTTTTTAAGTTGCATGCCCAATTCATTGATCTCTTCTTTCTCTTTTTTATTCATGTAAGCATTTAGAGCTATAAGTTTTCCCCTAAGCACTGCTTTGGCTGCATCCCATCAATTTTGGTATGTTTGTTGTCTCATTATCATCATTCTCTTGGATATAGTTATTGATTATTTCTATGATTTGTTGTTTGGCCCATTCATTCTTTAGAATGAAATTATTTAGTTTCCAATTGATTTTCACTCTACTTTTCCCTGGCTCTTTCTTACATGTAATTTTTATTGCATCATGATCTGAGAAGGATGCATTTGCTATTTCTGCCTTTCTACATTTGACTATGATGTTTTTGTGCCCTAATACATGGTCAGTTTTTGAAAATGTGCCATGTACTACTGAGAAAAAGGTATATTCCTTTCTATCCCCATTCAGTTTTCTCCAGACATCTATCATGTCTAACTTTTCTGGTAATCTATTCACCTCTTTCACTTCTTTCTTATTTATTTTTTGGCTAGATTTATGTAATTCTGAGAAGGGGAGATTCAGATCCCCCACTAGTATAGTATTACTGTCTAATTCCTCTTGTAACTCATTTAACTTCTCCTCTAAGAATTTGGATGCTATACCACTTGGCGCATACATATTTAATATTGATATTACTTCATTATCTATAGTACCTTTAAGCAAGATGTAATTTCCTTCCTTATCTCTTTTAATGAGATCTATTTTTGCCTGCATTTTGTCTGAGATAATGATTGCTACCCCTGCTTTTTTTACTTTAGCTAAAGCATATGTTCTGCTCCAGACTTTTACCTTTATTCTGTGTATATCTCTCTGCTTCAAATGTGTTTCTTGTAAACAGCATATTGTAGGATTCTAGTTTTTACTCCACTCTGCAATTTGTTTTTGTTTTATAGCAGAGTTCATCCCACTCACATTCACAGTTATTATTACTGACTGTCTATTCCCCTCCATTCTATTTACTCCCTTTGTACTTTTCCCCCCTTCTTTCACCCTGTTCCTATTTACTGACGTTTTACTTCTTACCTCTGCCTCCCCCAGTCTGCCCTACCTTTTTATCACCCCTCTCTCTTTTCTTTACCCTTTTCTCCCTTGCTTTTGTCCTCCCTTCTATCAGTCCCCCCTTTTCCTTTCCCTTTTGCTTCCCTAAAGAATAAGCTAAGTTTATCTCAATGAACGTATATGTTATTCCCTCTTTGAATCAAATCTAATGAGAGTAGGGTTGAAACAATGTTCACCCCTCCTTTCTTTCCCTCTATTGTAATAGGGCTTTTTTTTCCCACTTCTTCATATGATACAATTCATCCCATTCCACCTCCCCTTTCCTCTCCTCCCTATAGACTCCCTTTTTAACCCCTTAATTTTTTTTTTGTATCATCACATCAAAGACAATTTATATTTATACCCTCTGTGTAAAGTCCTTCTCTCTGCCCAAATACTTTTACAATTCTTAAGAGTTATGAGTATTATCTTCCCATGTAGGGATATAAACAGTTTAAGCTAATTGAGTAACCTTTTTTTCCCCCTCTGTTTACCTTTTTAAACTTCTCTTGAGTCTTGTATGTTAAGATCGAATTTTCTATTCAGTTCTGGTCTTTTCATCAGGAAAGATTGAAAGTCCCCAATGTCATTAAATGTCCATCTTTTCCCCTGAAAGAGAATGCACATTTTTGCTGGGCAATAGATTCTTGGCTGCAATCCAAGCTCCTTTGCCTTCTAGAATATCATATTCCAAACCTTGCGGTCCTTTAATGTTGAAGCTGCCAGGTCCTGAGCAATCCTGACTGTGGCTCCATGATATTTAAATTGCTTCTTTCTGGCTGTTTGGAGTATTTTCTCCTTCACCTGATAATTCTGGAATTTGGCTGCAATATTCCTTGGAGTTTTCCTTTTGGGGTCTCTTTGAAGAGGTGATCAGTGGATTCTTTCAATGATGATTTTATTCTCTGATTCTATGATACCAGGGCAGTTTTCCTTAATAATTTCCTGGATTATGGTGTCTAGATTCTTTTTCTGGTCATGGCTTTCAGGCAGTCCAATGATTCTCAGATTGTCTCTCCTGGATCTGTTTTCCAGATCAGTTGTCTTTCCAATGAGGTGTTTCACATTTTCTTCTATTTTTTCATTCTTTTGATTCTGCTTGATTGATTCCTAGTGTCTCATGGATTCCTTAATCTTCCAACTGTCCAATTTTAATTTTTATGGCATTGTTTTCTTCAATGAGATTATGCACCTTTTTTTCCATTTGGCCAAATGAATTTTTTAAGGCATTGTTTTCTTCAATGAGATTATGCACTTTTTTTTTCATTTGGCCAGATGAATTTTTTAAGGAATTGTTTTCTGCAGTCAATCTTTGTGCTTCCTTTTCCAAGCTGCTGATTCTTTTTTCATAGTTTTCTTGTTTTGCTTTCATTTCTCTCCCCATTTTTTCTTCTACCTCTCTCAATTGATTTTTTTTTTTTTTTTGGTGAGGCAATTGGGGTTAAGTGACTTGCCCAGGGTCACACAGCCAGTAAGTGTTAAGTGTCTGAGGCCAGATTTTAACTCAGGTGCTCCTGACTCCAGGGCCGGTGCTCTATCCACTGTGTCAACCTAGCTGCTCCCTCAATTGATTTTTAAAATTCTTTTTGAGCTCTTCCAGGAAGGCTTTTTGATCTTGAGACCAATTCACCTTCCCTCGTGAGGTTTCACATGTAGGTAATTTGAGGTTATTGTCCTGATCTGAGTTTGTGTTGGCTTTTTCTTTACCGATAAAGAAGCTCTCAATGGAGAGGGCTCTTTTTTGCTTCTTATTCATTATTGCAGCTTATTATTTTTTTTAAGTTGAGGTCTGCTCTGGGGACACCAGGGCCTATGTTTTGGACTTCCTGTGCAGGGGTATATGTGCTGTGTGACCGGCTTTTTACTCTGAAGCCTTTATAGTGTGTGCAGTTCTCCCCCCTGCACTTTCTGAGTGCGCTTGGTCAGGCGCCTGATCCTGCCTGTCCTGTTCATGGTCCTACCTACAGCTGGCAACTTGCCCTCTCGGCTGGTGCAGGTAGGTTTTTCCACTGTCTTTGGCCACCAGATTTTTGAGCCGGGTTCCAGGGGCCTCAGTTGTTCAGCTGTGGCCCGCAGCTCCTGGTGACTTTCCCCAACCCCTTTGGCGCTGGGCTGCTGCCCTGCACTGGGCCTCCCTTTTGCCCGAGTCAGACCGTCCTTTTCCTGAAGTCTTCTAAATTATCTCTGGTTGGAAGACTGTGTCTCTTTGTCTCTTTGCAGGTTCTGTAGTTTCAGAAACCATCCAGAGGCTTGATTTCATGTTCTTTTTGAGGGAATAGAATGAGAGCTCAGGCAGCTTGCTGCTTCCTCTCTGCCATCTATACCTCTAACAAATATTTCATTTTATTGCATATATTTCATTTTCAAACATAAATAAAGAGATTTATAGATTTACAATTGGAAGGAACTGTAGTTGTATGGAAGAGGGAGTTGGGAAGTAGCAAATTAGAAAACAAGAATTCAAAATCTAGCTTCTCTGAATCCAGATCCAAAAATCTTCCTATCTTTTTTTTTTTTTTTAGTGAAGCAATTGGGGTTAAGTGACTTGCCCAGGGTCACATAGCTAGTAAGTGTCAAGTGTCTGAGGCCGGATTTGAACTCAGGTACTCCTGACTCCAGGGACAGTGTTCTATCCACTGCGCCACCTAGCTGCCCCAAAATCTTCCTATTCTACATTTAATAACTTGAATTTTCCTTTCTCAGTTAATAAGCTGTGTCCAGCAGATACGAATGAATAGAAATCTTCTGAGACAATATAGTGAAGAAATGTTAAATCAAGAAGAAACTTCAACTTACCACCCTGTGATGCCAGAGCCTCCAAATCTAGTCATAAATCCCTCCAGTTACCTGCATATTGATGTGAAAGGAATGTATCAGCCAGTTGCTAGTGGCATGGAATCATCACTAATAAGAAGCAAGAATCCAAAAGCTTCCCACAGGAAATCAATGTGATTTTGCTCTAAAATATTGAATGTATTATAAAAATTGACATTTTAGGAATCACTAGCTTAATGGAAAACAAATGTGTTAATACTTTGTTTCCTGTAAATGTCAAGTTCTGTCTTCAATTTAGATTTCCTTTCATTCATTTTAATTTTGAAATTTAAAATGAATACTGCCCACATTTTTTATTATATATGTTAAATTGAAAAGAGATTTCAAATTATTTTCATTGAAAACTTAGTCCAAGAATAAAAGCATAGGATCCATACAATTTTCTCTGAAATTTCATTACCTGTTTATTTTCACTATGAAATCAACCTGAAAACAAATTAATAAAAATACATGTTTCTATATTTATGTTTATCAAATTCTAACATGTCAGAGTTCATCCTTTATTAGGAGATAATTTTGTTTTCTAATATTTCTTGAAACTAAAAAGAAAGAAATAATCTCATGTTTATTTACCCCAAATTATAACGCTGTGCCTTGCTAAGTTACATATGTAGATAAGTAATTTAGGAATGAATAATCATCTTAAGATACTCTGCAGTTTTGTTCCATAGATACCTTCAACTTAAATTTTAAAAGCTTTTCTCTCTGTTAATTGATTTTACATGAAATTGTGGTATAGGATTTGACCACTTATTTAAAGATGATTATAAAATTTGTTACTGTTTCTTAATGTCTATTTCTTCCTTCCAAAATATCTAATTTAAATTATTATACCAAAAGTCGTTCTTTTGAATATCTTTTATAAATACTTTCTAATCTTCCTTGTGATGATTTTTTGACTTTTTGTTAGTTAACATAAGATTATCAGCATATATAAAAATGCAAAAAAGAACAGTTAGAAGATCTTATTTGTTGAAATGAGTTTGCTTTTTTTTAAGGTTTTGGTTAAATTAGTGCATGATAGGTATAAGAAAAGAGTAATGATAGTTTTTCATGAGAGACTCAAAATATTTGAGGATTTATCCTGATTCCTTTAACAATATAAGATCTCTTTCCTCTTATCAGAGGTCAGCATTTTGAGATACCATGGTTATAACTGGTAAAATCTTTTATAGAAATTCAAAGGAATACATGAATACATGAAATTGGAAACATAAAAGAATGAAGAATTGAAAACAATATTCTTGCAAAATGTTAGAGAATATTATGATTTAAATAAAACTTCTAACTTTCCTGAAAATTTTCAGTAATACTTATTATATTCGTTTGAGGTGTCACTTTAATATTTGTTTTTTATGTTAGCTAATTTTAGTGACTTTAAAAGACCGATTAGTTTATTTACAACATTTATGCTTGCCAGATTCTCCACATTTTTTGTTTATTTTAAAAACTTAATCATTTTAGTTTTGTATTTTGTTGTTTTATGTGTCTTAATCCAATTATCTAGTACACATTTCAGTCTGTCATGCAAAATGTCATTATAGCTATGACAAAATTAAGCTTAGTTTCTGTTAGATGACTCTTTAATTGCCAAAGAAATATTTAAGTACTTTAGAAATTATTTCACTTGTCATTAGCTTTTTCAAATATTCCTAAGTACTAGAATTGTGTTTCTGGAGAATTTTGTGTGTATGGAGGGGAAGAATTAGACATTCAAATATAGTAATATATTAACTTTTATCTTTCAAAATGTTTAATAATTGTGGTTGTTAAGCTTTAAATATATTTAAATAAAAATTGGAATGAATAAATAATAATAAAATATACAGTGTTTTTATTACTTAAATTTTTCATTACACAAACTAATCTATATGTCACAAGTCAAACATTCCCAGCATAACGGATACTACTACTTTGGGTTAGTTAATGGGTGCATTTTATCATTTGGCATATCATTGAAATTTTTTTATCCTTAGTTTGTTCTTCTGGAAAATAAAGATACCAATTCCCACATTGATTATTTTAGAACTGTTACATATTAAATCTTATTACTTGCTATGTTTCAGCCTGTTATCTGGAAACTAGAGCTGAGCAGGATCTTACAGGTTATCACAAACAAGCCCTGACTTAATAGCAAATTCCTTCAGTGATTTATTTACTTTACAGTTATTTACTTGCAAATTCCCAAAGAAAAACTAACAAAGTAACTCATCTTTTGAAAATTAAAATTTTTATATAATATTTTCTCTCATAAAATCTAATCCATTTTTAAACTTCCACTTCCTACTCATACTTTTTCCCTTTGTGTACAAGTACATCAAAACTAATGCTTCTCTCCCACTCCATTTAACCTGGAACAAGCTGCCCAAGAAAGACAGGAAAGACAACAGAGAAAGTTCTCCCCTCACAACTGTGGATCCATTCTTCTGTTGCCCTTGCTCTGAAGCATGCTAGATCCAGCCTTTCAGATATTGTTTCAACCACAGAGTTCTGGAGAGGGAAATACAGTATTTAATGGGCCCAGAATAGGGATTCTCAGCTACTACCTAGTGAGTTCTGGAGCAGATACTGCCCTAAGTAGAAGTAGGTGGTTCTGGTGTTGGTTTTGGTTATGCCAGAAATTTCACTGAAACAACAGCTGTTAAAAGTTATCCTAGGATTTATTTGCCTTGTTTGAAGCTATGCTCTTGTTTGATGGTTGCTTTCTTGATGTTGTTTCCAATGTAATAAATTGCTTCTTGGAATGTTGACATTTAGTACAAAATATAGCTCTTAGCTGTAGCTCTGAAAAGTTATATTGGTGTCATAATGAGAGAAATTGTTGTTGTTGTTATTTTATTTGGGGGGGGAGGGTGAGGCAGTTGGGGTTAGGTGACTTGCCCAGGGTCACACAGCTAGTAAGTGCTAAGTGTCTGAGACCAGATTTGAACTCAGGTCCTCCTGACTCCAGGGCCAGTACTCTATCCAATGTGCCATCTAGCTGCCTCTGTTGTTATTTTACTGTTACCCTCAAGGAATATGCTTTTCAATCCTGAGCATACCCAGGCATATCTGTCCAGAGATGTTCAATCTTGTTGGTGTAGATAGGGTTAGGGTTAGCTAACCCTAATTTTATACCTCCTAATTTGAAATCTAGAACCTCTAAAACACACTGCAGAGAGACCAAAATATTGGAAAAATAAAATTCCTATAGAAAAATAAAAAGGACAAAATCTCAAAGGTATTTTTTTTAATGGGAAGGAAGTGTATCTAAGAGTAGTAGGTAATTAATTGTACTAAAAAGTAATAATCATTAAAATCCTTCGGTACGGGGGGGAAGGACTTACTGACAAAAATTGCTTAGAAAGTTGTCAATTAGGTTTAGAGGGGGCAGCTAGGTGGCACAGTGGATAAAGCACTGGCCCTGGATTCAGGAGGACCTGAGTTCAAATCCAGCCTCAGGTGCTTTACACTTACTAGTTGAGTGACCTTGGGGAAGCCACTTAACCCTCACTGCCCTGCAAGAAAAAAAAAGTAACACCATCCAGTATTCCAAAATGATATCCCAAATAGATTAATAGGATCATAACATAAGTTAGAGCAGCAAAGGAAAAATTACCTTTCAGAATATAGATAAGGGAAGAAGAGCTTATGAGAAATTGAGTGAGAGAGGATCACAGAAAATAAAATGGATAACTTAAATTACAGCTAGAGAAGGAAGTGGTAAATTACCCCAGTATCTTTGCTAAGAAAAATCCAAATGGGGTTATGAAGAATTGAACACCGGAGGAAAACAATATGCAAACAACTGTATACACTTGCAAACAAAAATGTGGGATAAACTAGAGATAAAGGGAAGGTGGGAATTGAGAAAAGTTTCTTGTAGAAGGTGGAATTTTAGCTAGGATTTGAAGGAAGTCAAGGAGGTCAGGAAGCAGAAATCAGGAGGAAGAGCATTCAGGGTATCGGAAACAGACAAGATGATCACAATTTTTTTTCTAAGTGCCTACTCATCATAAGTTATGTGTTATTTAAAATACAGTGGGAGTAGACTAGGGTTTATAAAAATATTGCATCAGTTTGGCAGTATGCATTTATTATTAGTATCACATTAATAAATATTGACCATGTGACTTCTCTGTTAGTCACAGAGTTATAAGCCTAAACAATGACATACCCAGCTTGGATAGTAAGAGTCCCAGGAAGAAGAACCAAGAGAAAGAGAGAGTGGTACCCTCATGTGCCCAAGAACTTTATCTTCTTTTTGGTAGAGGTGGGTCACCACACATTGATCTAAGCTAATTGGTTAACATAATTTAGCACCACTGATTGACATGAGTTGGGGGAGGGCGGTTTCCAACCATCTAGAAATCAATCTGCATTCCTTTTGTTAAGCTGAAGGAGTGGGAGAAAGCAGGTAACACTAACACATTTGGGTTTCTCTTAGAAATTCATTATTAATAATTATTTTCTCAGTTATAAAGGAAATAAATAAAGGAAAACTGCCCAGATATCTTAGAGTGCAAATAGAAATGAAAAGATTCATCAATCACCTCCTGAAACAGATCCCCAAAAGGTAAGCATGAGGGAGAAATCTTGAAGTTAATAAGATTGAACTGTTTACATTATCATATAGGAAGGCAATACATAATACATAACCTCCAAGAATTTTATCATAATTATGGCAATGAGGAAACTAGAGGCAATAGGTGTGAGATGATCATATTGGCCTAATCTAATTAGGCTATCCCACATAATCTAAAAAAAAAGAAAGTGATAAAGGTGTTATGGGGAGAATTTGGTACGGGGTTTGGGGTAGGGGTTGGGGTCCTTAGGAATTCCTCTTTAAAGAATTATACCCTCTTGCACACAAAAGCTGTTAGAATAAGATAGTGGTTTATTTCAGGACTGAGGAAGGAAAGGGAAACCAAGAGAAATCCTTGAACTTCTCATAGGGAGAGAGGTATGGCACTAAGCATGTGGCTCTGAAATACCAATCTCTTCGAGCAGGAGACTGGCAGGTACTTTTATAGAGGACTGATGGGGGTGACTATCTGACTGGAAAGTTCCTTTAGTGAGGGAGGACCATCCCCCACTGGTGGTGGCTAGAGGAGTTGGGTGAGGGGTGGCTGCATATCTCCCAAGCCATCTCTTCAGGACACAAAGGAAGCAACCACACCTAATCTTATTGCCCCACAGTTGAGGGAGACTAGAATGAAAGGTAGGGGTCCTGAAACTAGCTCAGTCTGTATCTGTCCTCTGGTTTAGTTTTTCAAGGAGAAGGTTCTTTTATGTGCCCCAGAGAACTTCTGGGGTACTTTGGGCTCATAACAAAGGGTTAGAAGGGAACAATGGAGGAAATGATTTCAAGTTAAAAGGGGCAGCTAGGTAGCACAGTGGATAGAGCATGGCCCTGGATTCAGGGGGACCTGAGTTCAAATCTGGCCTCAGACATTTAACACTTAACTAGCTGTGTGACCCTGGGCAAGTCACTTAACTCCAATTGCCCCACAAAAAAACAAAAACAAAAAAAATCAAATAAAAGAGGCACATAGATGAGTTTTTACAATGGAGTTGGGGGGAGGGGACAATGTTTGGATTTCATTGTTATTTGAACTGGTTCAAAGAAGGAAGAATATAAATATAGTTTTTCTTTCCACCTTGTGACTTTCCCTGTCAAAGTTTTGCTATATCTAGGGTCAACATAAGAAATTAAATAGAAATTTTTTGGAAGTTTTGCAGAAGCTGTAGATGACATGTAATGGCCAGCAGACAAAACAGAGCCCATGACCAAATCCTTATCCTAAATTTTACAATAAATTACTATAAGCACTCAACCCCCCATGACCAAAAAATTTAAACTTCTTGAGTATGAAAGGAGGACCAAAAAAGTTTGGAGTTACAGGGACTTTAACAGAATGCTTTTACTGAAGTTAAAAAGGTAGGTGTAGTAATTGGACCTAATTAAGAGTTAATGGGAGCAGCTAGGTAGTGCAGTGGATAAAGCACTGGCCCTGGATTCAGAAAGACTTGAGTTCATAAAATCTGGCCTCAGACACTTGACACGTACTAGCTGTGTGACCCTGGGCAAGTCACTTAACCCTCATTGCCCTACTCCCCCCCCCCAAAAAAAAAGTTAATGAGGGAAATTATATTTTGCTAAAAAGTAGCATAGACAATGAAGATCTATCCATATTAAACATATTTCACCAAACAGCAAAGCACATTCTTAAAGGAAAAGTTAAATGAATTATAGGACTAAAAAAACAGTAGGACAATACTAGTAAGGATAACAAAAATTGGCCATGTCCTGGGGCATAAAAAAAATCACAGACAAATGCAGAAAAATAGAAAGATTAACTATATCCTTTTCACACCATAAAGGGCCTTGAAAGCATAGATTACAAATTAATAGGAGATGGGAATGCTAAATTTGGTCTAGAAGTACAAAATGAAGTAGGGTACAAAATAATGGTTTTGTCAATATAATTTGTCATAGCAAAGTGTTTTTAACTGTACACATGGACATCATTAGATGCTTCAGATCATAAGTGTCTTATTGTAAAATTCAGATTTAAATTGAAGTGTGAAAAAACATAAACTGTATGACTTAAATAACAATAGATTTAAGAAATTAGATCTGACAAATAGTTATTGAAAAACTATGACAGAAGTTTGTATATATTGAATAGGAGGCAGCAACAAAAAAATCTTAAAACAATAGAAGAGGGGTAACTAGGTGGTGCAGTAGATAGAGCACCGGCCCTGGAGTCAGGAGTACCTGAGCTCAAATCCGGCCTCAGACACTTAACACTTACTAGCTGTGTGTCCCTGGGCAAGTCACTTAACCCCAGTTGCCTCACTAAAAAAAAAAAAAAAATAGAAGAGAAAAAATATAATCAAGAGGTGGGAGTGTCAGAGGAGGATGTGTTTGAGAGATGCTGCAAAGGAAAAATTGCAGGTGTTATTAATGCTATAGGCCTACTCTACCCAAGAAGTTCTCTGGGGTACCATCAAAGAACTTTCTCCTTGAGAAACTAAACTAAAGGACAGACACACATAAAGAGATAAGTGGCACTGGGATTGGGACTGAGGACCACCACCCTTCATTCCAATCTCCCCCACACCTGGGGAAATAAGATTAGGTGTGGCTTCTGCCTTTGTGTTGGGAGGAGGAGGAGAGATGGCTTGAAAGATCCTCAGCCACCCCTCACCTAATTCCCCCAGCCACCACCAGTGGGGGGGGATAGTCCTTCCTCAATAGGAGAACTTTCCACAGTCAGATGGATCACCTCATCAGACCACCATTGGACCTCTATAAAAAGTATCTGCCTTTCTCCTGCTCAAGGATACCTCTACCTCAAATCCTCACCTATTCTCCCCATAACACTAATAATTATAGGAGGAAGGTGACAGGATTTGGGGAGGAGCTTTGAAGAAAGTCCAGGAGGTCAGGAAGCAGAAATCAGTTTTGGGAACCTTGGGGAGTGGTGCAGGGATGGGGAGGTTGGAAGGATTTTTCAGAGTATTTTCACTATTTTTGTCATAATCTACAGTCATTCCATCTAATATGCAGGAACTTTGTAATAAGAAATGGGTAGTTCAGAGTATTCTTTTTAATTTGTTTTTTACATATAATTTAATGACAGGAAATTTTTTTGTCCCAATTATTTTAAAATTGTTATTCTGTGTTATATGTGATTTATTTAAACACTTTTATTTGGTGAATTGATTAGGAAGAGTTTATCAAATATGTTACATCAGGACACTTGTGATTATAATTAGTTTTCACGTTTAATGTTCAAGCAGTTGTTTGAGTTGGTTTTAATGATGTGTATTTATTTTTTTGGGAGTCGCTCTAACCTCACTTGTAAATTGAGGTAAAGGAAATGATTGTCTTGTGTCTTTGCCAAGAAAACTCACATAATGAAGCAGATAAGATATGATTAACTTGGTTATATTTTTGTTTTTGGTTAAATTGAGGCATTTTTAATACCTTGAAATTTTTTTTTTAAATAAGGAATTAGGATTTGGGGGTTTAATTTGTGGATTTTAATGTGTTTTTAATCGTAGTTTGAAGACTCACTAAATTTAAGGTTCTTTTTATTAGTGGTAAGATTATATTTGTGGGGCTGTAGGAAGATCTCAGGGGTGTTTTCGGGGTTTTTTGTTATGTTTTGTTTTCATTTCAAATTCTGAGATAATATCTTTTTTTTCTGGGTTCACTTTATTTTAGAATTTTAGAACGTACTTCTAAATTTTAACTTCCGGGTCTCGCCGTCTCCGTTAAGGGTGTCCTTGCGCACTTGTAACCGAAAGTGAATTTCTTTAACTTGAATTGTTTTGTTTTCTTTTGCTTTGTTTTTGTTTTGTTTTGTGTATTAAAGGAGAGCTGCAACATAAAAATTTGCTTTAAATTTTAGGGAGAGTTGGGGTTTTTTTTGTTTTGTTTTGGGTTTTTTTGCATTTCAAGATCTTTGTACGTGAAGAAAAGGGAGAAGTGCGCGGAGGAATTCTGAAAGCGGTAACGAGGCTGCGGTAGTCAAAATGGCGGCGTTAGAAAATTTTAAGCAACGTCGTTAGAGGATGTTACCATTTTTTCAATCAATTAAAGCAAAACAAAATCTGGAGTTACGCAAGGTCTCTTTGAAGTGACCATGGAGACAGGGCCAGAGGATTTTGTACCCCCACCAGAGTGTCCCGTATTCGAGCCGAGCTGGGCCGAGTTCCAGGACCCGCTGGGTTACATCTCCAAGATCCGGCCCATCGCCGAGAAGTCGGGTATCTGCAAGATCCGGCCGCCAGCGGTAAGATATTTACATAAATTGGGCAAATTAACGTTTAGAGAAGGGCTAAAAACACTCCATCCGGACACATATCCTAAAATTTAATTAAGGATTGGAACATAGTTAAAACTAAGTATCACAGAGGCCTATCACCAAAATTTTAAAATGAAAAAACTAGGAATTTTTTTTATAGGCCACAATCACCAAAATATCGACATTCAGCTTTGCTTTTTAAATAAAAAATGAAACAGGGCGGGGGGGGGGGGGGGTAAAAATTACCATATTTTTAAAAGACAGTCATTGTCACAGGGGGGGAAATAGAAAAAGCAACATGAAATAAAAATCATCTGAATTTTCAGCCAATTAAAAAACGTGAACATTAGTCAGCAAAAATACATGATTCCTCCAAAAAATAATTAAATAACATGAAATTTATTATTGAAACATATAGCAACAAAGTAATACTCAGTTTTAAATTCAATTCCATTTTCACTCAGTATTCCCCATATAAATGAACATAAAACCATAAAAACTTATATTTCTAAAACTACATAATCTTTAAATGACTCCATATCACTCAATTTTAGGACATACATTAATGTCATTAATTTGTATAGATAATAAAATACCACAATTCATTCTGCCAAGAATTTGACTATAAAAAGTACCCCATAACTAACCCATTTGACATAAGTTAACTATTTCTCTGTGGCAGATATCAATAAAACATACAAAACACAATAAAACCCACAATTTTAAATTAATGCCATAATCAAGAGAAAAAACTAAAAATATATATGCTTTACATCTTAAAATTTAGTAACATTTTCTCTCTGTAACAAAAAACAAAAACAAAAAAATCAGAAGTTCTCCAAAGTAACTACAGTTAATTAACCTTTATATTTTTTCCTCCTTTCATATAAGGACTGGCAGCCACCCTTTGCTGTGGAAGTCGACAATTTCAGATTCACACCGAGAATCCAGAGACTAAATGAATTAGAGGTAAGATAAATTGAAAAATTTAACAAGTCTTCAGCACTAAAACAAATTTCTACTAACATCCCCTAACTCCAGATAAACCTCTTTTAATTTTGTTTTGCCATTAAGTACTGTAAACATCTGTAGATTCATTGGTTGTTTCTTCTAAATGGTAAATATCTATTTGTTCTATTATTACCCAGTTACTTATACCTTTCCAAAGTAATTTCTGATAATAACTTTTCCCTACAGACTTCTTCAATTTATTAATAGTTTCCACTAATCTAGATTATCCAGTTTCAACATGACATCACTATACACTAAACATGTAATAATATCATAAAAGCAACCTAATCCTTTGCTACTCATAATATAGTCAAAACTTGTAAATATCAATGCCAGAACTTAACTAAAAGAATAGACCATTTTTTAAAGCATGTTAGCTTTTATCTAGCATTTGGGAGAATTCAGTGAAATTTCATCCTGAATTATAAAGATAAGAAGAGTGCACCCTTTTTGTATCTTCCCTTCTATATAATCTCTTGATAACTTTATTTTTCACATAACTGACTCTAGATCTAAATTTCCAGTTCTAGGATCTTCATTGGACTTCAAAGCTGTTATCCCCAAATACCTGTTGGTATTGCTATTGGATAAGCCAGAGTGAATGCCCCATACGCCTTTTAAGCTCAAGCACCTTAAAATAAACTTACTGTCTTCCTCTTGATTGCCACAGTGCCAGACATAAAGCAAGTGTTTCATATTTACTGAGTGGTTGATTGTCTTTCCCAAAAATCGATACATTCTGAAATTTTCCCCATTAGTGTTGAGAATATTACCATCATTTAATACCCTGCAGATATCACCACAGTGATTTTTCTAAAACAACCATGTCATGACATTCATAGCTCTTTCACTAACAGTATAGGCTTCCTTCTACTTTCAACAATTACTTTGTATTATATTTGTATATAACTTACATGCTTATGTGTGACCAATTTTGGTGGACCTTAAGTCATAGTTTTGTCATGATGAGGTATCTGTAGGGAGTGGAAACTACTATTCCCTAATTTAGATGAGGGACTGACCCTCTCAAGTTCATGGTATCAAGATACAGGGAGAAATGCCAGCTATATTGGAGTGGTACAGTGAAACTTTGCTCAACCTTACCTCTTTTCTTAGGCCCAGACTAGAGTGAAGCTCAACTACTTAGACCAGATCGCCAAGTTTTGGGAGATACAGGGGTCTTCACTGAAGATCCCAAATGTGGAGCGGCGCATTCTGGATCTCTACAGCCTTAGCAAAGTATATCTATCATCTTGTCCTTCCATTTGACCTACCCTCTGGCTATCAAATCTTTTTGAGATATAAATACCTCAGGCCACAAAAGTTGATTGTCACCAGGATAACCAACCTTCTTAGGGCAGTCTTCTCTTCTAGATTTGAGGCTGGGTTATACAATGACAATGGGTAAGGGGGATAAGTAGGGAAATGACATTTTCTGGTGATTTAGGCTGTTAAGATGTACACCCTAGCCCATTGGATGTTAGATAGCCTGAGCATTGTTTGGAGTGTGAGTAACCCCATTGTACACTCTGTATTTCCAGATTGTGGTGGAAGAGGGAGGCTATGAGGCCATCAGCAAAGACCGTCGTTGGGCTCGTGTGGCCCAACGCCTGAACTACCCAGCTGGCAAAAATATTGGTTCCTTGTTGCGCTCTCATTATGAGCGAATCATCTACCCCTATGAGATGTACCAGTCTGGAGCCAACCTGGTGGTAAAGAAAAGGAGCAGAGATAGAATCTCTGCCCCCATCACACTAACTCTCTTTTTTCTTCCTGCTGGTCCAAACTAGGCTCAGCTCCCAGCGGGTGAGAGAATGACATTTGTCATATAGATTTTCCATATTCACTCCTCCAGAAAGTAATTCCCCTTCCCACCCTGCAACCCCAGACTTTATCTACTCTATATTTTCTCATGTTACTGGATAGTAGAGATAGCAATGATGTCACACATTACTGTAGCATTAATCAGTAAGAATATACCAGCAAAACAGACAATATGTAGAAAATGAGTAGTGCTTGTGATGAGATTGCAATAAAAATTTGATATAACTAATACCATTGGATAGTTTCTTTCACTTCAAAGCAGAACCAAAAGCTTAGTTACTAGATGATTGATTTGGTTGTGTGAGCTTAATTGTCAGGGGCATGGCCCCATCTGCTTTTTCCCTGTGTACTCTCCAGCAGTGTAATACTCGTCCATTTGATAGTGAAAAGGACAAGGAATACAAACCCCATAGCATCCCTCTGCGTCAGTCTGTACAGCCCTCTAAAATCAACACTTATGGTCGACGTGCTAAAAGGCTGCAGCCTGATGTGAGTATCTCATTGATTCTTGCTTCATCCCCTTCCACCGTAACCTAACAGAACTTTTTAAAGAGTTTGCTAGTTTTGTTCATCTTTTTCTTTGTGGATCCCTAACCTCATTTTTCTGGGTCTACTTAAATGTGTTGTTCATGGATGTGCTTTTATGTTGTGAACACTTTATTTGGGAGGAATGATGGTTTTGCTTTGCTTTAATGCTGAAAGATCAGAGAACACCTTTCCAAGGAAAAGACTTGTAACTTCATATGCTTTTTTTTTTTTTTTTTTAGTGAGGCAATTGGGGTTAAGTGACTTGCCCAGGGTCACACAGCTAGTAAGTGTTAAGTGTCTGAGGCTGGATTTGAACTCAGGTACTCATGACTTCAGGGCCGATGCTCTATCCACTGCGCCACCTAGCTGCCCCAACTTCATATACTTTTATGCCTAGCTAGGGATTTAAAATATCCCAGTTGTTCTCAGATAACGGACCCAGGTGTACATAATGTAGTGCTCTCCATTTTCTTCCCCACAAAATTGTTTTCTGGGATGGGGACAAAACCATGTTGGACACCATTAAATAATACCACTAAAATGCTTCTGTCTTTTGCAGCCAGAACCTACTGAGGAAGATATTGAGAAAAATCCAGAACTGAAGAAATTGCAGATTTATGGAGCTGGCCCCAAGATGATGGGCCTTGGACTCATGGCCAAAGAAAAAAATCTTAGAAAAAAGGGTGAGTCTTAGGTAGAAGGGATGAGAAATAGTAAGTCCCACTGAGGACACCTCACTCTGATCTTTGGGTGAGGCTTGGTCTGTGGCAGGAATTTTTCTCACTTTGTTTTAGTCTCAGCTTCTCAGGATAAAGATGGACCTGAATGTCCTCCCACAGTGGTGGTGAAAGAGGAAACGGGCATAGATCTGAAGGTAGATGCATCCTTCCCTAAAACTTTAATGGATGGAAAGGAGGAACTCTTTCACAGCCTGGAGCCTTGTACCAAAATGACAATGCGCCTTCGGAGGAACCACAGTAATGCCCAGTTTGTAAGAAATTTCAAGCTCTCTTTTTTGGTAGGGGGAAGGGATGGGTGTGGAATTAGATCAAATGTATCCTGCAGATAACAGAACTTAAAACATCTGAAGTAATAGGACTTGGGTCTAAAATATAATATTGTCAGACAAAACTTTACATCATTCCCTTACTCATAAAAGGGGCAAGGAGAGTGCTGTAACAAAGTTGATGTTAGAATCCAGACCTTTTACCACCACAGGAATGGACATTCATTTCAGTGGGATAAGAACACACATGGAAGCTACAAGTCAGATGCATTCTGTGGTCCATCTTTAGTGTTGTTTTGATTTCTAAAATCATACCAATTTTTGATATTGAATTGACTCATAGGAGTAGTAGACATCTGAGCCACACCCATTTAGCAAAGCACAAGTTAGTCTGTGAAATTTTAAGATTTGATTCTACTCTTCAAGGTTCCTATTAATACTCTGTAAAAATAACACATGAAATGAAAATACTTGTTAAATCGTTGCTATTCTTAATCTGACTCTTAATGATGATCCCATTTGGGATTTTCTTGGCAAAGATACTGAGGTGGTTTGTCATTTCCTTCAGCTCATTTTACAGATGAGAAAACCAAGGCAAGCCGGGTTAAGTGGCTTCCCCAGGGTCACACAGTAAGTGTCTGAGGCTGGATTTGAACTCAAGAAGATGAGTCTTCCTGATTTTAATCCCAGTACTCTATCCAAATTTGCCAGCTAGCTGTAAAAAGAAAAGTCAATAGGTGAAAACTTGTGCTATTCTTACTATATGGCATGAGATATATATCATGATAAAAACATTTGAGAGTTATATGAATATTTGCTATGTGAAAAGGGAGTGATTGGTTCTGCTTGGTTTTAGAAGGCATAATATGGAATCATTGAGGTGAGGAGGTAAGTTAGGACAACATATTTGGGAAAATAAGAGGCCACATTTGTAGTGATTAGAGAGCCAGTTCTTGGAGCCAAGAATACCAAAGTTCAAGTTCTTCCATTAACACACAAGTTAGAAGTCTCAGTGCTTTAAGCAGTTCATTAAGATAAATTGTAGACAAGATGCCAATTTCCTTTGGTAGAATGAAGATCCTTCTCCAGGAATTCTTTATACGCATGATAACATAGATACGTTTCCTTAGTCGTATATGGGGGAAAAACCCTGACAATTAGATATGTAGAATGGGTTTTTTGAAGCTAGATTATTATAGTTTTTTTAAAGATAGATTATCTCTGTCACTAAGACTATAATTGAATTCTTTCACATGATCAAAGGCTACAACTTCAAGTGCCTTTCATTTCTCTTAGGTGAGTTAGAGAATTGCATGGTTAGATAGACTAGTATGAGCATGGAAGGGCTTATCAGAAATAGCTTTGATGAGCAGGTTGGTCATGGTTGGGTAAGTGTTTATCATTCTTGTCTCCCTCTTCGAAGATTGACTCTTATGTATGCCGGATATGTGCCCGGGGGGATGAAGATGATAAGCTCCTGCTGTGTGATGGCTGTGATGACAATTACCACATTTTCTGCCTACTACCGCCTCTGCCTGAGATCCCCAAAGGTGTCTGGCGTTGTCCAAAATGTGTCATGGCGGTATGGTAACTTCTTCTTTTGAGGGATAACCTCTGTTTAACAGTCCCAGTTACCAAACAGGGATCTTTTGAGAATTAACTATTATTTGAGTTACCATTGTAGTGTTGTCAGAATAAAGCAGTTCAAGATAATGTGACCAAAGAAAACAACATGGAAGGAAAGCTCAGTATGGTCGGAGAGGTTTGAGGAAGACAATGTAGCTCCCTGTTAGAACTAGATTTTGAGAATCAAGCAGATTGGAAGAATGCATTTCATTTTAAGCAGAAGTATTAGTATGTAAAAAAAAATATGTAGTCTGGCTTTTTGGAGAGATACTTGGGCCCAGTTTTACTGGAATGTGGATTAGGAGATGTAGTATAAAGAATGTCTTAGTAGCTAAACTGAATATGTAATTTAAAATCTTGCTTTGGAGAGGTTTTCATTTCTACATATTTGATTTATTCCTCTCTCCCTCCACCTCCACCCTCCTCCTCCCCATTTCAGGAGTGTAAAAGACCCCCAGAAGCATTTGGCTTTGAACAGGCCACAAGAGAATATACACTTCAAAGCTTTGGTGAAATGGCTGACACATTCAAGTCTGATTACTTCAACATGCCTGTACATGTAGGTGGTAGGGGCCAGATAATTTTCAGAGGGTGAAAGAAGTGGGAGAGGGGACTGAATTCCAATTTCTTCTCTTCATTGTGTCCCTAAAACCCAAGGATTGGAGAGTGGTTTGTAGCTGCTCCCTGTTCCCACCCCTCCCACTATTTCTACCACTCCTCTTTGAATACACACATATAAGCACTCTGTTCTTATTTCCCAGATGGTACCCACAGAGTTAGTAGAGAGAGAGTTCTGGCGGCTTGTGAACAGCATTGAAGAGGATGTAACTGTGGAGTATGGGGCTGATATCCATTCCAAGGAGTTTGGCAGTGGTTTCCCCATTAATGATAGCAAGAAGCATTTGTCCGATGAGGAAGAGGTACAATTGTTAGATGTGGGATTTTCTATGTGGGAGGGGAAAATCCTGTGTTATATGTAAATTGGACCGAAATCAAGATAATATAGGTCCATTTTGGAGTAGTTTTGCAACTTAGTCAGCAGGTAAAATTATGTTTAGTTGTGAGAAATAATTATTAGTAAATATATAGTGATTTCCCCTTTTTTTCTTTTCTTTGGTGGAGCAGTGAGGGTTAAGTGACTTGCCCAGGGTCACACAACTAGTAAGTGTCAAGTGTCTGAGGCCGGATTTGAATGCAGTTTTTTTGTTGTTGTTGTTTTGTTTTGTTTTTTGTTGTTGTTTTTAGTGAGGCAATTTGGGGTTAAGTGACTTGCCTAGGGTCACACAGCTAGTAAGTGTTAAGTGTCTGAGGTCAGATTTGAACTCAGGTACTCCTGAATCCAGGGCTGGTGCTTTATCCACTGTGCCACTTAGCTGCCCCCTCCCCTTTTTCTTTTTTCTTTTTGGTAAGGCATTTGGGGTTAAGTGACTTGCCCAGGGTCACACAGCTAGTAAGTGTTAAGTGTCTGAGACCAGATTTGAACTCAGGTACTCCTCAATCCAGGGCCGGTGCTGTATGCACTGTGCCACCTAGCTGCCCCTCCCCTTTTTTCTTAATCCTTTCTCCCCTTGATCACCCAAAGTCTAAGTTCTCCTTGAAAGATTCTGTTGAATCTCTTCATCTGGGTTAAGCCCAAGTTTAAAAGAATTCTTGGTTGGAGACAGGCCTCTATCTAAATAACTGAAGGGCTTTACTTTACTTCACTATTTTGCTCTGATCAGCTTGGGGAGGATACTGGGAGAACATTTTGCACATTTTTTCTTAGATGTCATCTTGACCAAGATTTGAGTCTCTTAAGTTATCCCCAGACTTCATTTTAACATAACACACCTCCAAATCATGTCAGTTAGATTTGATTGCTTTGTGATGGACCTCCTACAGTTAGAAGGGTTTATAAACTGGGACCCCACTGCTCTTAGGGGTGTTTGGTCTGAGAAATGGCTATTGACAGATTAATAATCTGCCAGCCTATTAATAACATGATTAAATTACCCAGAAATTGTCTTATATTTTATATATATATCATCACACTATTTAAGGAAATAGAAAGAAGGGGATAGGAAATAGTGCTACACTTGGAAATGTATTTAAATCAATAACATATTTTCTAGTACTTTGAGTTTTACAATATTCATTTTTTACAGTCATTCCGTGAGTCTCATTTTATTCCCCAAGACTCACATGTTTCTCTACTTTCTCTAGGAGTATGCAGCCAGTGGCTGGAACCTGAATGTAATGCCTGTTCTGGAGCAGTCAGTCCTATGCCACATCAATGCTGACATTTCAGGCATGAAGGTTCCCTGGCTATACGTGGGCATGGTCTTTTCTGCTTTTTGCTGGCACATTGAAGACCATTGGAGCTACTCTATTAATTATCTTCATTGGTGAGCAGGTGGTCAAACTCTTGGAGTTGGGACTGGGTAGGAAAGTAAAATTTTAAGTAGAGCCTGCAGTGTAACCTTTTTCATATACTTACTGTCAGGGGTGAACCAAAGACATGGTATGGAGTACCCTCATTTGCAGCTGAACACTTGGAGGAAGTGATGAAGAAATTGACTCCTGAGCTATTTGACAGTCAACCTGATCTCCTTCATCAGTTGGTCACTCTTATGAATCCCAATACCCTCATGTCACATGGAGTTCCGGTCAGTGTCACACATTCCTTGCTTCATTTTTCATCCCACCATCTTACCTTTTTTTTTTCATTTTCCTTCTCTTTTCTACTTTTTCCATGGCATGATAAAACTCATAAAGTAGAGTAGTTAGAATCCCTGAGTCACTTTTTCACTTTGCAACACAGAGAACCTGGTACTGACAGATACTGTGAATGGCAGGTTTAAATATACAGCCACTACCTCCTATTTCCTTTTCAGTTCAATTCAGTTAACATTTATTAAATGCTTATCACGTGCAAGATTTATGGCTCATCACCAGGAATTAAAAAGATTTGTTTCATCTCAATAACAGTCCTTGGGCATCTGAGGGCCTTTTTGGATACAAGTGAAATAAGCACGAAGTAGTAGGTACAAAGTAATATAAAATACTCTTGAAAGGAAAAGAATATTGTCCTTTATCCATACTTTAGACAGCTTTTTGTTTGTTTGTTTTTTAGTGAGGCAGTTGGTGTTAAGTGACTTTCCCAGGGTCACACAGCTAGTCAGTGTTAAGTGTCTGAGACCGGATTTGAACTCAGGTACTCCTGACTCTAGGGCCAGTGCTCTATCCACTGCACCACCTAGCTACCCTGTAGCTTTTTGATAGCTCTTTATCTGTTCCCTGGAAAATGAAGATTTTTCATCTTTTTAAGATCTAAATTTTAACTCCATTGGCTTCAGCCCCAACCTAACTGATAGTCCAGTTACCCACCTCCTTTTTCTGTGTTACTTCTCACTTTCATCTCTGAGGTGCTTTATCCTCTAACATAGGCTATATGGGTTTAAGTGGATACTGTATTCTATATTTTGTTCTCTTCATTAGATCTACACCTCCCTATTCGCATGCTTGTGCATGTCTCAGGGAATGAATGCTGTCAGCTCTCTAGCCTGCTTCTGAGCATTGGTATATACCTAGTTTTTGCCTTTCCTTGTCCTTTTTCTGAGGACTATAAGTTCTTATTATGGACTTTATAGCAGCTTATACATTTAGATCTGAATGAAAAGAGGCTTATATTTCTGTAGGTCCCATGCTCTGGGGGTCTTCCTATCTAAAAAGGTAAAATTCTTCACATTTATTTAGATGATAGAAAGGACAGCACAAATTGAAAATTGGTTTAGAAGGCATGTCTTAACAGTAAAGTTTGTGGTATATTTGTCCTCATCAAATCGAAAAGATCTTGATGGTAGGACCAATGTTATTTCATTATAACTCCATTTTAGCCTGATTCCTCATGGAGAAGCTCAACTTCCTAGTTTTCATTTTTATTTTCATATGTGTATACATGTACGTGTGCATGCACACGTACATGCACATTCTGTTTTTTCCTTAGGTTGTCCGAACAAACCAGTGTGCAGGAGAATTTGTCATTACCTTTCCCCGTGCTTACCATAGTGGCTTCAACCAGGGTTACAACTTTGCTGAAGCTGTGAATTTTTGCACTGCTGATTGGGTGAGCAAGGAATTAGACTTTAGTTTTGGGAATATTGAGTTTGGGGCTATAAGAAGTAAACAAAAGGTCCCTGCAGTTCTATGGCTTTTCTCACCATACGGAGTTTCACTGTTGCCAGCTGCCTGCTGGACGCCAGTGCATCGAACACTACAGACGACTACGGCGTTACTGTGTCTTCTCCCACGAAGAGCTCATTTGCAAGATGGCTACTTCTCCTGAGAAACTGGACTTGAATTTGGCAGCAGCAGTACATAAAGAGATGTTTATTATGGTGCAAGAAGAGCGGCAACTACGAAAGGCCCTACTTGAGAAGGTAAATGTTTTGTGGAGGAGCAAGAAAATGTTCCATTTTCTAGAAACCAAGATATCCAAGCTAATGTGGTTTTTTTCTCAATAAACTGATAACTTGTATGAATAACAAAATTTCCCTCCCAACACCCTCCTTGCACCCTCCTTCCACATTATAGGAATACCCTTTTGCATTGAAATGAATGAATTGATTAATGATTGAGTAAATAACAAAGCATTTGTTTGGCGTTTACCAAGTATATGTTCTCTGTTGTTAAATATAATTATTTGTGTAAAGGTATTTTATAGTTTCTGGGAACTGAATAACCTAGTAACTTACATATTCCAGGGCATCACAGAGGCAGAGCGTGAAGCCTTTGAGCTACTCCCAGATGATGAGCGCCAGTGTGCCAAATGTAAAACAACATGTTTTCTATCAGCATTGGCTTGTTATGACTGTCCCGATGGGCTCGTCTGCCTCTCCCACATTGATGACCTTTGCAAGTGCCCCCGTAGCAAACAGTATTTACGGTGAGACTGGATTAGGTTAGGTCTACAGGGCAGTACTAGTAATCATTCTAGGATACTCTAAGTGACTTCTTGTTCTATTCGTTCTGACTAGATACCGATATACCCTGGATGAACTTCCTGCCATGTTACACAAACTGAAAATTCGGGCTGAATCCTTTGATACTTGGGCTGGCAAGGTTCGAGTAGCTTTAGACCTGGAGGATGGGCGGAAGCGCAGTGAGTGACAGTTGGGCCCTTACTGGCCTCACTTTCCCCAACTCTACACTATAACTCCCCAGAAAATGAATGAAATTTCAAGGAAAACAGGATTGAGTTGAAATTCTAACATACCCAGTACTCCTCATTTCTCAGGTCTGGAAGAGCTAAGAGCATTGGAGTCAGAGGCTCGAGAGCGTCACTTTCCCCACAGTGAGCTTTTGCAACGGCTGAAGAATTGTCTGAGTCAAGCTGAGAAATGCATTTCCCAAGCCTTGGGGTTGGTCAGCATTCAGGAACACAGGTAGAGTGGAGTGAGTTTATGGGCAGGACTTGGTGACTTTGGAGAGTTAGAGAATAGCAAAGTGGAAAAATGAATAACCTGTAGTCTTCTTGAAATGCAAGGTGTGTGTGTTCAGTGCTGCCAGGACACTTGAGCCGATGCAAGATTCAGTTTAAATGTTTTCTCCATTGTGTGCTTTGTCTTCTAAGGAGTACCTCAGAGAATTGGGAGGACAGGATGAGAGTAGGCTAGGGAAAATAGAGATGAGCATGAGACAAATATAGAAAGAAACATGATGTGAACTGAATTCTTAGTGATCATCCTTTCCCATATTCATATAGGGTAGACTCACCTCAGCTAACCCTAGAAGAGTTGCAGGCCTTCATTGAACAGATGAGTAGCCTTCCTTGTGCCATGCATCAGATTGGAGATGTCAAAGTAAGGAATATGAAAAGTTCTACTTAAAAAGATTAGTAGGACTTCTGTGGATTGTTCTTTTGGTTTGTTTGCTTGATCAAAGGTTAACACCTACCTATCTACCTCATCCCCACACAGGGTGTCTTAGAACAGGTAGAGGCCTTCCAGGTGGAGGCACAAAAAGCTCTTGCAACATTGCCTGCCAGCTTGCCCCTCCTTCCAAACCTACTGGAGAGGGCTGAACAGCTGGGGATTGAGGTGCCTGAGGCCAAGCAGCTGAGGCGACAAATGCAGCAGTGCTACTGGCTGGATGAGGTGAGGCGAACTCTAGTGCCTCCTGCTCAACGGGGCACCCTAGCAGTTATGAGGAGACTTTTGGCTTTGGGAGCCAATGTAGCACCCAGCCCTGCTGTAGATAATGCTCGGGCTGAACTTCAGGAGCTACTCACCATTGCCGAACGCTGGGAAGAAAAGGCCCATCTCTGTTTGGAAGCCAGGTATAACTTGACTGCCTCCATCCCTTTCTCATGTCTCTCTCCCTTGTCTTCATTTTACTATTTATTGATACTTTTATACTTTTATGGCACTACACACTGTCTTCTTGTTACCTGCCAGTATCTTGCATTTCGTGCATCAGGTGCCTCTGTTCTTGTCTTCTCTCCCCCGTCCCCCATATATATGCTCTGTACTTAGGCTGAAGCCCATCTTTTTTCCTTCTGTGTTCACCTTAGATCCTACATTTCATCCTCCCTTACATTCTAACTGTTCCTGTCTAAACTTAATCTTTTTTCTCACACTATACATGTATCTTTTCTCCTAGATTTGGGTGGTGGCACTAAGGAAGAATTGTTAAAGGGGGTTTGACAGTGGAATAGCCAGATAGCATCTTAGACTAAGAACCAAGCCCTGTTCCCATGCCTGACTTTTTCCTTCCCTCCATATATGGGGATTAATATAAGCCCTTTAAAAGTATTTATGTTCTTATTACTCAGGCAAAAGCATCCTCCTGCCATGTTGGAAGCCATCATTCATGAGGCAGAGAATATTCCTGTCCACCTTCCCAACATCCTGGCACTGAAAGATGCTCTTGCCAAGGCCCGAGCATGGATTGCAGATGTTGATGAAATCCAGGTGAGGATTACACTGGGGAATACCTGCAATTCCCTTTCCACTTTCTGTCTCACATTAGTATTTCTGCAGTTAATACTTTTTTGGCTTACTGACTTAGCTTGGGTAGTTGTGAGGAATGAGGATCAAGATGGAGGCCAAGTGACAGAGGAGCCTCAAATTCATGATGTAAAAGTCCTGGATTTGGCAACTAAGAGATCACTGGTAACTTTAGAAAGAGTGGTTTTGGTGGAATGTTGAGGTTAGAAGCTGGATTGTGAATCATTCAGAAGGGAGTGGGAGGAGGGAATGTAGAGGCACCTATCTTTTTGAGGAATTTAGTTACAAAAGGAAGAAGAAATATGATAGCAGGGATGGAAGGATCAAGTAAGTGTTTTTTCAGGATGGGGGAAACATGAGCATATGGAGAAGGAGCCAGCAGAGAGGGAGAGAGTGAAAATAAGGGTAAGAGTAGAGATAATGGGGGAAGGGCAGTCTGTTGGAGGAGATGGGATAGATTGGAATCACTTGAACAGGTGGAATGGATAGCCTTGCTGAGTAGTAAGGCAGTCTCATCATAGGAGGTAGGGGTAGAAGAAAAGATAGTGAGAAATCACACTTGAGTGATAGAAGATGAGGAAGAGGAGAGAAGAGGGAGCTTATGGCCAGTGGTCTAAATATTTTCTGTAAAAATGAGGTAAGGTTTCAGTTGATAGATAGAGGGAGTTATGGTGAATGTGAGGAGAGAGGTTTGTGAGAGCCACTGTGGAGGTGGAGAACAAAAAGGAATTGATATGGGAGTTATAGTAGGATGGCCTCCCTGCAGTGAGGGCTCAGTTGAGGTGTTATAACAGTCATTCGTGTACATCTAGTTAGACCAGTTTTGTGACTTTTTTCCCTCACTTTTTTTTGGGGGGGCAGTATGAGCGAATGAGGGTTAAGTGACATGCCCAGGGTCACGTAGTAAGTGTCAAATGTCTGAGACCGGATTTGAACTCAGGTACTCTTGAATCCAGAGCCAGTGCTTTATCCACTATGCCAACTAGCTGCCCCTCCCCCACCTTTCAACAGCATGTGTGATTGCAGTCAGATATGTGGATGTGAGAGTTCTTTAATACAGAGCTGGTCCTTTTTTGGGTGCTGCCATGATGCAGGGTATTACCATCTTTTTTTTTTTTTTTATGGTTTGCAATTAAGTTTGTAATGTTGTTTTCCATTGCACATAAAAACAAATGTCATGTCACTTCAAAGTACATATTTCCAAGACATGCTGAATTATGTGGGTTTTTTTTCTGTTTAGAATTTTATTTTCCAAAATATATGTAAAAACAAATTTGGACATCAATTTTTTAAAACTTTGTGTTCCAACTTCTCTTTCTCCCTCCCTTAACATCCCCCACCCCCAAGAACTCAAGCAATTCAATGTAAGCTATACATGAATAGTCATGGAAAATGTTACCACGTTATCTAGGTTGTGAGACAAAATAGATAAAAAACAAAACATCATATTGGGGAACTGTCAAAAAAAATTGTTTCCATCTGTTTTCAGATACCATCAGTTCTTTCTCTGTAAATGGATTGCAATTTTCATAAGTCCTTCAGAGTTATATTGGATTGTTGCCTTGCTGAAAATAACCACGTGCTTCTCAGCAGATCATCTTACACTATTGCTGTTATTTTGTGTACAGTACATTTCATTCTGCTTCAGTTCATGTAGGTCTTTCCAGGTTTTTCTGATAGCATCCTGTTCATCATAACTTTTATATAGTACCTTAAACATGACAAAGAAATTTCTTCACAGTAGCCCAGCAGAGTAGGTACCATACGTTTTGCCATTATAATCAATCATCATAGCTATTTTTCTCCATCCTATTCCCTTCCCATGATATTTACTCTATTTCCTATCTTACTTTGCCCTATTCCTTTTCAAAAGTGTTTTACTTCTGACTGCCCCCTCCCCAACACTGCCCTCCATTTTTTCACCCTTCCCTCCTATTTTCCTGAAGGGTTAGATAGATTCTTCCATCCAATTGGGTGTGTGTGTTATTCCTTCCTTGAGCCCACTCTGATGAAATTAAGGTCTTTGAGCTAATTCTGTGTTCTAAATTTTTCTGACACCCTCCCTCCTCCCTATGAAATCAAGCAATTCAGTGTGTCATACTTGTGCAGTTATGCAGAATATCTTTACCTTCCTCAAAAGTGTTTTGCTTTTTACTGCTCTCTCCCCAACCTGCCCTTCCTCCTTCCCCTCTTCTCCCACCCGCCTTATCTCCCTCCCTCCCACCTTCCCTCACGGCAAAAATATATTATTATAAGGGGCAGCTAGGTGGTGCAGTGGATAGAACACCGGCCCTGGAGTCAGGAGTACCTGAGTTCAAATCCGGCCTCAGACACTTGACACTTACTAGCTGTGTGACCCTGGGCAATTCACTTTACCCCCATTGCCTCACTAAAAAAAAAATATTATACCCACTTGAGTATGTATGTTATTCCCTCTTTGAACCAATTCTAATGATAGTACGGTTCACTCACTCTCCACTCTGCCACTAGTGTGTAGCTGAGGTTAGGTGGAGTCACTCTTGGGAGATAAGTAGGTTGAAAAAATGAGTAGTTTAAAGGGAGAATCAATATGTTGAAGTCATCTAGTATGAGGACAGGAGTTGGGGAGGAGACAAATTGTGAGCCAGGTATTAAATTTATTGAGGAAAGAAGGGGTGAATGACCTGGTAGTCTGTAGGAAAGAGCTATCAGGATTTTGTTTGGGTGGTGGATAGAAATAATATGAAACTTGAAGAGAGGATCCTGAGTGATTGGGAACCCAGAAGTGGCAATGTAGAGTATTCCAACTCTCATGCCTTTAGTTGAGGGGACAGCCAGGGAGCCTTTGTCACCAGAGGATGGTCAGAGCTATGTAGAAACTATGGTTATAATAATTTCTTATTGTGGTGATGGGAAAATATTTTCCCCTTTTTATGTTTGACTTTTTTTTCCCCCCTTGGTGAGGCAATTGGGGTTAAGTGACTTGCCCAGGGTCACACAGCTAGTAAGTGTCAAGTGTCTGATGCCAGATTTGAACTCAGGTCCTCCTGACTCCAGGGTTGGTGCTCTATCCACTGCGCCATCTAGCGGTCCCTATTTTCCCCTTTTTATAAAGGAGCCATGGCAGACAGAGGTTAGTTAAGTGATTTGTCCAAGTTCCCCTTACCTAGGGGGTAGTTAATTAAGTGACTTGAGTCCAGATTTGAACTCAGGTTATTCTGACTCCAGGCCTAGCGCTCTGACCACTCTGCCACCTGGCTGCTGCTTCAGTAAGACATGAGTGCAAGAGGCAATTGAGGATGACAGAGTTCAAGGAAGAACAGAATGGACAGAGGACTTAGGTTTGTTGAGAAGTGGTGAGTGATTTAAGTGAGGGCATGTTGAAAAAACAGGATGCAAAAAACAAGTCTAGTTTTGATGATGAGGTCCAGGACATATGGAAAGGAGGGACATATTAAAGAAGTAGAATTTGAAGAACCTGCTGAATGACCTGAGGAAATGACCTGAGGAAAGAGACTTGGAAAGTGCCCAAGATTTTAGCCATAAGACCAAGACTAGGGAAATAGGAGTCTTTTCTGCTTATCCATTCTTACAGAAGAAAAAGTTGAAACTAGGAAAATGTTCAAGCATTTTTTTCTCTTAGGAGAACTAAGTCCCCCATCCTCTCCTAGAATGGTGACCATTATCCTTGCCTGGATGACTTGGAGGGCTTAGTGGCTGTGGGTCGAGATCTCCCTGTTGGACTAGAGGAGTTGAAGCAGCTAGAGTTACAGGTGCTTACGGCACACTCCTGGCGGGAAAAGGCTTCCAAGACCTTCCTCAAAAAGAATTCCTGCTATACTCTTCTTGAGGTAAGCATTGCCATTGCCATCTTCTTTTCCTGTCACCATTAACCTTAATTCTTCCTGTGATTCCTCCTGCTTCTTTTCTTCAGCTCCTATTTTGTGACTAGGCAGCTGGTTTCTCTGTACTTGGAACTGCTCATCTCCATTCCTCCTCCTTCAGGTATTGTGTCCGTGTGCAGATGCTGGCTCAGACACCATGAAGCGGAATCGGTGGAAGGAAAAGGAGCTGGGCTTATACAAGTCAGATACAGAACTTTTGGGTCTGTCTGCCCAGGACCTCAGAGATCCAGGCTCAGTGGTGAGAAGGCTTGGATAGCTATTATGGAGTTCATCAAGTCCCAGTAGGAGTTAGATCTAATCTACTATGTAAAATTCTAGCTATGATGTCTAAAATCTAATGAGTGGTCACCTTAAATTAGAAAATGTATCGCGGGCAGCTAGATGGCACAGTGGATAGAGCACCGGCCCTGGATTCAGGAGTACCTGAGTTCAAATCCGGCCTCAGACACTTAACACTTACTAGCTGTGTGACCCTGGGCAAGTCACTTAACCCCAATTGCCTTACTAAAAAAAAGAAAAAAAAGAAAATGTATAGCATCAATCTTTGGGCTTTAAGTATTTATTAAAGTATATTAGGGGTTAGTAAAGAGAAACACGTGGATCAAGAATTAGATCTGCCTGCTCTCCCTAATCTGTCTCCACTTGCTCCCCAACCAAAGTTTCCCACCCGAAGAGCCTCTCCCTGGGGCTTTTCCCAGAAGCCTCTTGTGAAACAGGAAACAGGGCTGTCCACACACACAGCTCCAAGCTAATTGGCTGGTAGCACTGATTGACAGGTTCCACAGGTGGTTCTATAGATGTAACATCCGGATGCTGGGCAACTTCCAGATGCCGGGTAACTTCCAGACACTAAAGTCACATGGTGTCTAAATCACATGCTTTCTCCTCATGGCAGAGCTTCCTGGCAATATCTTTCCCAGCAGTGGGTGTCATTCCAATTATCACAACTGGAAAAATAACTTTGGGCTAGTTGAAATTTTGGGGTGAAGTTTTCCCCCTATATGCTTCCCTCCATTTGAGTGAGTCCATCTCCATATGTGTCTCATTTGTTTATAGCAAGAGGACTGCATTTTTTTATTGTCTACCCTTACATATTTATCTTGGCCTTAATTTTCCAAATACCACAATGAGAGGATTTAACTTACAGTTTCTATGGGGCTTTGACATCTGTGGTCCTACACACATATAATCGAAAAGTCTCTCGCATTTTAGTCACACAAATCACTCTTTTTTTGCTTTATGCCTCAACTCAAGGATTCTCCTGAGAACATCAAAATTTGACATATATAGGTCTTCTCAAGGGCTTTCACTTCCCTGTGTCCATACTCAAGATAAGTAACAAATTTAGGATAGGCTGTTTCCTCTGACAACAACAACATATGTTTCTAATGTTATGTTATGTAAGTCACTGTTTCTTGTTAGAATGCACTGCCTGACACAAGGCAACATTTGGTTGTGATTAGACTTGGGTTCCCTAAAATGATCTGTATCACTTTCCTTGGTGCAGATCTTGGCCTTCAAGGAGGGTGAGCTAAAGGAAAAAGAAGGCATCCTTCATCTTCGTCATGCCAACATGACCAAGCCTTGCCCATCATCACTTGTATCTGATGATGTCACATCCTCACCCTGCTTGTGTGGGCGGGCACCAGTGGGTGAAGGGGCTATTCAGTGTGACCTCTGCCAGGATTGGTTCCATGGGAGATGTGTGTCAGCCCCTCGACCCAGTGTACCCCGGCCACTGAATCCTATCTCCCCAGTTCCCCTAGCATGGTGGGAGTGGGATACAAAATTTTTGTGCCCACTTTGCATGCGCTCTCGCCGCCCTCGCCTAGAGACTATTCTGGCCCTTCTGGTGGCCCTGCAGAAATTACCTGTACGGCTACCTGAGGGTGAGGCGCTACAGTGCCTCACAGAGCGAGCTATTGGCTGGCAGGGTCGAGCACGCCAGGCCTTGGCCTCCCATGATGTAGCAGTGCTACTGGCTCGTCTAACTGAATTACGACAGTGGCTTCAGCAGCCGACCGGACCTCCACCTGGGGCTCCCTGTGCCCAGCTTTTTACCCCAGTGCCAGCTACACTGAGAGAAAGCATCAGCAGTGAATCCAAGGTAAGGTTCATGCTCTGTTTACCCCAAGCTATTTCCGCCTGACTCTGGAGAGTTATTAGTTGTAACTGCAGGTAGGAAAGATTCTCTTGGCTATTTGGGGGTAGATAGGAATTAATTAGTTGGCTTCTCTCACTCTTTCTCCCATTCTGATCACTAGTCCCAGGTATCTTTGGAAAACAGAGATGGGAGCACAAAGCTCAAGAAAACTGCTGCTGGAGGGTTTTCAGGTAGGAAATAAAGAGATTCTAGGATATATGGGGGAAAGGGAGAAGGGTGGAAATGGGAAAAGAGAGTCCATGTCCCTTTGAGGTATTCTAAGGGACTTAAATCTATATCTGCCCACTGAACCTAGTATCCATTCATGGCTTTTACAGACCTAGATATGCTTTTATCACTGCTGCCACAACTCAAAGGTCCAGTGTTAGAGCTGCCTGAGGCAGCACGAGCTCCATTGGAGGAGCTGATGATAGAGGGTGACCTGCTGGAGGTGACACTGGATGAGAACCATAGCATCTGGCAGTTGTTACAGGCTGGCCGTCCTCCAGATTTGACACGGCTCCGTACATTGCTCGAGGTGAGGTTTGGTTGAGGGTTGAGAGTTGTGTTGACAGTGAAAATGTTGAATATGTGTTGTCTGAGGTGTGTGCCTTCTCTTTGTCTGTTAATCCTTAGTTGGAGAAGGCAGAACAGGGTGGAACTCGGATTCGGGGTCGAACCCTAGAGAAGCGGCACCGTCCGAAGACACAGAATAGTGGTGAACTCAAGGATGCATCAAGGGAACAGCTGGAGCCAAAGAGAACTCGGGCCAGAGTGGCAGTAGGTGAAGAAATCATGAAGAAGGATCATGAGGAGGACAGAGGCATGGGACTTCCCAGGGGTGTTGCTGTCTCTTCAGCTAGCCTGACCAAGGAAAGTGATAGTTCTAGCCAGAGCCAAAACAGTGTAGAGGTGAGGCCAGGGAGCTGGGGGATTAAGTCATCTACCTGTCCCTCTGGCATCTGTTTGCTGCCCTCTTCCCCTTGTCTATCTCTTTGTTCTTCTAAGCAAGATTTGTGATAACGTTGTAACAAGATGACTGAGCCTCTTAACCCCTTTCTTCACCTTCCTCTTCTTTACCAGAATGCCCACCTCAGGGCAAGATGATAAAACTGGGAAATAAAGAGGGCTCAGATATGTAGGGCTCACAGCCTTCCACGTATTCATTTGTCTCTCTGGTCCACCCAATGTTCAGACCTCAACACCTCAGCATAAGCCCTGGGATCTCTTGGATTCTATTTTCCTGAAAAGAAAAGGCTCTTCTTTCGACATTCTGCTTTAGTGTGTTTCTCATTCTCTTGCTTTGGCAAAGCCATTACTCTTCCAGAGATGAAGAGAGAAGTTATAGCTAGGGGAAAATACTAGACTGGGCCAGGGGCTATGCAAAATTTTGTAAGTGTTCCTCTCCCACAGTGCTCAGTGAGGCTTACACTTAATTTTCCATCCTTTTATTTTTCATATTCTATTCTCTCCACCTAGTGCTGTATTTATCTCCCTGTCTCTGTCTTTCTGTCTGTGTCCCATTTTTCCTCAAAACTCCTATCTCATTCACCCCAGAAGGTGTGGGGAAAAGGAATCCTTTGTTTCATGACTTTAAATCACTGGAAGTTCAGTGATGAAGCAGCCTTGTCAGCTTGTTCTCTCCTGCTCTTATGTGTTCACCTAGTTCTGGGTTATTCATATTTTTTTACAAGTGAAAAATACCCATTGCTGGGATGTGATTAATTTGTTCAAAGAGAGGGTGGTGCCCCGCCACCAAAACACCCCCACAGAAACCCTTTGTTCTTGAGATTGTCTATTTTAATTTAATTTTATTATTTTCTTCATGTCAGGAATAAAAGAAAAGGGGTTTGTTTGTTTGTTTGTTTGTTTGTTTATTGTCACCATCTTAGTGCTTCTCTGGGCCTTGGGATATATAATTGAGGGAAGGTTGTAGGGGAGAGAAAGATAATGTTAGGTGCCAGCATATAACTTTGGGATAGGGTCTCAGAATGAGACTCAGGAAACTTCAGTTCTTGCCTAGCTCTGCCACCAACTCACAGTTTGCCTTTAGTGACTCTATCCTTGTTTTCTAGGCCCCAGGTGGTTTTTTTTAATCTGTACAATAAAGGACTCTGAATTTATAGAAAGACCAGAAAATCCCACCTGCTCACACTATTTTATTTTTCTAGCCTAGGTTTCTAAGATCTGATTTCCTTGACTAAAGAGTTGCTCTTCACGGAAGGGAAGTGTTCGGAGGCATCATGTGCATGAAACTGTATAGGGAGGAAACTGAGGATCATAAAAATTCCTTCCCACTTGTTAAAAATTCACATTACTTGGAATTCCACTGTTAATGATTTTTCAGAAGTGGAATTGTCCCAAACACCTAAGCACAACATCCAGAGTTCACAGGTTACTGGAACTTTCATGCTATTGGAACCTTGTTTGGAAACCTCTCTTCTTATGCCCAGGATAAGAGGATAAACCTCTTTTCTTATGCCTATGGGCATAAGAGGGATTCTAGATTAGGGATATAGAACACCAAACCCGTTTCATACTTTTCCTTTTTCCCCTACTAGTGACTCTTTAGGCTAAGCAGTCCAGATCCAACCATGTTCTCTCTGAAATAATATGGTCACTTTTTAGAAGGCAAACAGCTTCAACTATTGTCCTCTAACCCTCAGGAAAATGTTTTGCTTTGGTTGGGCTGGTTGGAGGGATTGATCAGGAAAAGTTTTGGGAAGTTTTGGGTGGGAAGAAAGCTAGTTTCAAGAGATGAATTGAATCTCACATTGTTTATAGGATAATTAAGAGAAACAGCCCCTTTACTTTTTTTTCCTCTAAAAATGATTCCCTTTCACCTTAGGCAACTTCTATTACTTAGCCATCCTAGAGCATCCAGAAATGTAGTCTTAAGAAGTGTGGGTAGGGCTATGCTTGGAACTTAATGATGGGATCATGAAGCCCTTGTCCATATTATTTGATGAAGAGAAAACATCTAGTAATATAAAAAGGCTAATCATGCTACCACAGACATTGAGATAATCTTTGAGATGGAGGTGAGGGAAAGGGAGTTAGCAGAAAGAGCCAAGATCAGTCCCACTGACATTTGCATGGGCTCAGGAAGGGAAGAATCTGCCATTTCTCAGAAAAAGAAAAAACACCCAGAACAAACAACAAAAACCCCAGCTTTCATGTATTGTTGACTATGAGTTAAACCCTTTACAAATAACTGAGGCATAGTGCTATTACCCACATTTTGGAGATGAGAAAACTGAGGCAAACAGGTCAAGTGGTTTGCCTATGTTCTAATGGCTAGTAGGTGCCTGAGGCAAGACCCAGAACCAGCTCTTTTTGTGTGGGGGGGGAGAAGGGGAGGAGGCAGTGAAAGTTAAGTGACTTGCCCAGTGTCACACAGCTAGTAAATGTCACATGTCCAAGACCAGATTTGAACTCAGGTCCTCCTGAATCCATGGCTGGTGCTTTATCCACTGCACCACCTAGCTGACCCCATAACCAGCTCTTCATGCAGTGCACTACCAGTTGCCCCACAGCAGTCCATCTCACTTTTGGCCAAATGTAAGAGTTGAAGAGTTTTTCCTGACACGAAGCCTAACTGTCTTTGGGCAGCTTCCACCTATTGTTCTTAACTTTGCTGGTGATCCAACAAGTCAGCTCTGTTTTAGGACAGCTCTTAATATCTTCTTTCCAAGTTAGTCACCCCCTATTTATTTCTTCAACTGCTATGTGGTCTCGAGGTTGTTCATCCTCGCTGTCTTCTGGTAGCTCTTTAGCTTATTGGTGATCTTCATAAACTCTTGCATCAAGGATAAAGGACAGTATTCAGAAAAAATTTTAATAACAGGGTTTTTATAAGGTTTAATAACCTTATTTCAGTGCAGTCCAAGATTTCATTAACTTTGTTGGCTGTTCTATTGCTGACTGATTTACAGTCCACTAGAACCCCAGGTCCTTTTCAAACAAAGTGCTCTCTGTGTTTTCCCCATCTTCTATGAGTTTAAGTTGTTTGAGTCCAAATGGAAGAGATTGCACTGATACCTATTAACTTCATCTTACTGGATTCAGCTTCAGCCTAATAATTTCTAATAATTTCTTTTGTAACCCTATCTCATTGGGACATTTGAAAATTTGTTGAGATTGCTAGTCATGAAAAACATGTTAAAAGGCACATAGCCAACCATATACCATTGGGGTATTCCAATGAACACCTCCCACTATGTTATTGAACCGTTTATGGCAACCCCACCTTTGAATCAGCCTAATTATGTTGATGAAGCCCACGTAGCTCAGCAAGAACAGTGTGGGATACATTACCAAATACTTCGATAAAATCTGGGTAAACTGTAGCAGTTTAGGAAACATCATGAAGTTAAAGCTCTGGTAGTTCTGTAATTACTGCTGCTTTTGTTTAAACTGGATATTCACTATCTAATCCCTTCTGGGATTTTTGAAAGAATCTGAACTCAAGCCACTGGCCTAAAATATTTTATAGTTTATTCTCTTTCCTTTTTTGAAAATTGTGATATTTGCTCTTCTTCAACCTTGGATACCTCTCCCATTTTCCATAGCATTTCATATATTGCTGACTATGGCTCAGTAATCACATCTGCCAGTTCTTTCAGTGTCCAAGAATGTGACTAGGTATGACTGTTGCCATACAGGGATGATAATCTATTGTGTAATCTACTCAGAACCTAGTTTTGTTTTGCCCTTTCCAGTGTGGGGATTGTTCATCCTTTCAGAAAGAACAGATAACAAAGGGAAAAAAAAAACATTAAAATCTGAACAGGTTTGCCTTCTCGCTCAACAATCATGATTGTCACAATTAGAGTCACTTTTTTCCTCCCAGTAAAACAAATCCTCTTGGACTGATTTGCCATGTAGTTTATTTGGGGAATCCTGTTTCTCCCCCGCAAAAAAAATCTGTTTTCCGTGGTATCTGCCAAAGAGTTATTGCTAGAAATATGGCAGGTTGACAAAGAATGGTAATGTGAATAGAGACTGCTATAGGAAGACAGTATGCGATCACCCCACCACCACACCTCTTCTTGGGCTCCCATCGCTGGGAGGACTTCACGGTCAGTTGGGGTTGATCAGCATGTTAGGGAAGCGGGGATCACTAGAGAGCCATAAGAATGGGACTAGAAGAGAAGGGGGATGTTACCTCAAGTCCTGTTTGCTCTCTACTTTTTTGGGGGTGGGGTGGGACAATGAGGGTTAAGTGACTTGCTCAGGGTCACACAGCTAGTAAATGTCAAGTGTCTGAGGCCGGATTTGAACTCAGGTCCTTCTGAATTCAGGGCCGGTGCTCTATCCACTGCGCCACCTAGCTGCCCTCTCTGTACTCTTTTTGTTTGTTTGTTTGTTTTTTGGCAGGGGAGTGGGGTTAAGTGACTTGCCCAGGGTCACACAGCTAGTAAGTGTCTGAGGCTGGGTTTGAACTCAGGTCCTCCTGAATCCAAGGCTGGTGCCTTATCCACTGCGACACCTAGCTGCAGGGGGGGGGGGCATACTCTGAAATGGAAACAATGCATAACTGGACAGGTCTACACTTGATACTACTGTTGTATCTCCATTATACAAAACTCCCTTTAAGAATGGAGGACATAGGGCATTCTATTTTCTTATTCTTTGTTAACACCTCCCAGAAATAATTCTAATCATGGCTCATATTTCCAGGACTACTTATTAGACATTTTTACATCCTACTTTGGCACTCTTGGAACTTGTCTGCTGGTAAAATGGCAAGAAGCTTTCCTCTTGCTAATTCCTGTTATTGACATGACCTGCTACTCCTGAAATCCTCCACACTTCACAAACTCACACAGCCATCTCAAAAACTATATTCATTGGCCTGCTTTCAGAAAAGGGACACAAAGAAGTCAGACAGTATTCCAGCTGCAAGCTTTCCCAGTGAAGTCCATACACAGAGACAGCATCAGGATGGAGAAAAGAGTGCTCAAACTATTTGTCACAAAGGAGAATTGTAGGCTAGAGGGGAGATGAAAATAATCCTTTTGTTTAACTGGGTCTCCACCCAATTCCCCCAAGCTGCTCCAAGCTGACAAAGAACAGGGAACATTCAGGTTTTATCATGTCATATCAAACTTCAAGATACTTTTATTTCTGGGCCACTACAGGAAGGAGGCCCCCAAATCACCAGTGTCACCAGAAACAGGAATGTTAAATCTTAGCATGCTTAATGGTGGATTGAGTGTGTCTCTGTGTATGGGTACGTGCTTACAAGTATGTACAGACACATGTACACACGTGTGTATGCATATGTATAACATGTTATTAATAGGCATTCCCCAGTTGATAAAATAGGATTGCTAGGTGGCACAGTAGGTAGCATGCTTGGCCTGAAATCAGGAAGACTCAGCTTCTTGAGTTCCAGTCTGGCCCCAGACACTTAAAGTTTGTGTAACTCTAAGCAAGTCACTTAACCCTGTTTGCCTCAGTTTCCTCATCTGTAAATTGAGCTGGAGAAAGAAATGGCAGACCACTCCAGTGGTTCTTTGTCAAGAAAACCCCAAGAGTTGGTCAGACACAACTGAAATGACAACAACACTAAAACATTGTTGATGTTTACAATCATTTTGGAAAGCAATTTAGAATTATGAAAACCAAAAGTGACTAAAATGTCCATGCTCTTTGAACCTGAGACTCTGTTTATGCACTGATACCCCAAGGTATTTTTTTTTTTTTGGTGGTGGTGGTGGTGGTGGTGGTGGTGGCTAAGCACTGGAAATAAAGTAGATGTCCATCAACCAGGGAATGGTTACCAAACTGTGATGTGTTAGTGCACATGTAGAAATGGTGTGTGTGATGAATGCAGAGAAGCAGGGAAAGATTTATATGAACCGATGTAGTGTGAAGTAAGCAGAGCCAAGAAAACAATATACACCGTGGTGACTGCAACAGTATAAATGGAAAGAACCCCATACCCCAAACTCAGAAGTAAATGTAAGAAAATTATAAATATCAAATAGGACTTTGAAGGAGAAAGATGAGAAGACTGCCCCACCCACCCCTTCATGGAGATGGAAGCGCCGCAGGTATTCCATGTTGCACATGTTTTCAGACTTTATTCAGTGTTATCAACCGTGACTTTTTTTCCTCTCTAAAAACATATTCTTTGCTACATGGGATGGCTCTCTGTGAGGGCAATGAGAAGGAATATTTGGGATAACTATGGTGATGCAAGAAAAAAGAAAAAAAAAATTTCCACAAATATCTTGGGAAGAACCACATGTAGAAATCTCAGAAATACTTGTTCAGTATTCTCTGGTGAAAGGGTAGGAATTGTATATCTGTAAGTATCTCTTATCCTTATTGACGTTTGTTGCATTGTCCATTAAATTAGCCCCACCCTAATCTAATTAAACCAGCAAATTGTCAGATATTTGTGTTTTTTCTTTAATTTTAATGTTTGGTTTTAATAAATGTTTATACCAGTATTATATTTCTTCAGGCTGAGTTTCAGCATATTCTGGTAATGCTTTGTCTGACCACCCTGGATGCAAATACTGATGGAAGAGTAGCATGAAACCAATGGATAACAGGTAGGTTATGATGAGCTGTAGGGCAATTAATGAGTCACAGCAATAAATTATTGTTTTCCCCCCTCGCAATCTAAACACCACTACCATGATCACATTTTCTGTTAGTCGAATACTATAATGTAGAGCCATGTGACCCCAGTTCTGTGATTTGTCAATTAATTCTCTATCAGCCAAGCGAAGCTTCACTGCTGACCAGCAGGAGAAATTGATGCCTGCATATAGGATAGTGACTAGCATAAGCATGGCAAGGGTGCCCACCCAGCTAATATTTTTTTCAGTATTGCTGGGAAACTTAGCACCACTTCTCCAAAATTCAACCCAGGGCTCCAATAGGGGAATCATCAAGACACCTAACATGAAGGGCACAGCTCTCAATTTTAAGGATGCAGAGAAGAGCACCAGAATAACAAGACGTGAGGTTATCTCCAGACAACGCCAGATGGTGATACAGATGAATTCTAGAGGCTGTAGGTTGATCTTATAGTCATCATACTTGATTTGAATGGCCAGCATATTACAGAGAATAGCCCCATAGGTGGTAGATATCAGGGCAAAGGTCATCAGTACGGCTGTAAGAGAAACAGAAAAGAATGAGAGATTAGGTAATTTTAAAAACTGGATGATGAAAATCTTTCTTCAATCTTTAGTATTTGTGATTTATAACTTTGTACTCTGAGCAAGTAATTATGAATACTAACTCACAAGAGTGACACAAGAAGACATAATAAAATACAATTGCCACCTGTGACTGAAATATAAATTTTAGTTTTTATAGAAATTTGTATTGGAGAAGGAAGTGGAGTTGAAGAAAAGAAGGTGGAGCAGAAAGCAAGAAATTGATTTTGGGGGAATGTACAAGCTAAAAGTAGAAGGAAGTGAGGAGAAGATCAAAAGAATAAAAGGAAGTAGCAAAAGAGAGAAAGTGTTTGTTCTTTTTGTTGTTTTTGTTTTGTCCTTCATTCTCAGAGGACCATGACAGATGTCATGACTTGCAGTGAATTGTATTTTGAGCGAGGAAGGGCTGTGCAAAGTTACCAGCCTCAAGAAGTACTTGAGGAGTTAGAAAAAAAGGATGGCTAAGAAAAGTTGACAACACACAAGCAAAAGGAAGTTGGATGTAAGGTCAAGGTGTTAACAAAGTGATGTAATGATCACACAATGAGATGAAAAATCAACACCACTCTGGTGTTGAAGAATTTTCCTTAACCCCGCCCTGCCCCCCCCCCCCGCCCCCGCCCCCCCCTCCCCCGCCTTGCAACCCAAGAAAGTTACTGAAAGGAATGACATCAAGTCCAAAGGCATTTCATAGGCACTCTGCTAAACCCTGGGTGTACAAAGGAAGGGAAAGGGGAGACGAGATGTACACATGTACAAGCAAGTTATATATAGGATAAATTGGGGAGAATCAACAGAAAAAAAAGCATTAAAGAGAATTGGGAAAAGCTTCTTTAAAGTTGGGGTTTTAACAGGAGCTTAAAGGATGCTTGAAGGGAGAGAATTCAAGGCATAGGGATTAACTGCTGGAAATGTCCCAGAGTCAGGAGAAGGAAAGTCTTGTTCAACAAACAGTCAGGAAGCCAGTATCAATCAATTGCAGCACATGTCGCAGGAAGTAAATTATAAGAAGACTGGAAAGAGGGAAGAGGGGAAGGTTGTGAAATGCTTTAAAAGCAAAACTGTTTTGGACATGTTGAGTTCAAGGAAACTAGATATCAGTATCTCTTAATGGATTTACTGATCTCTTAAGTGCAAAATTTTAAGTAATATATTCACAAACAAGCTATAGTAACATATCAAAAGGATTATACATTATGACTAGATCAGATTTCTACAAGGAATTCAGGGCTGGTTTAATATCAGGAAAGCTATAAAGATAATATAAAACCCTCCCACATAGGATTGTGTCAACATATGCAGTATTTTTGCCTTTGCCAAAATACAACACCCATTTCCATTAAAACCCCAAGAAAATGGGAGAATGTAAGTGAATCTTTCTTTAATAAGGTAAGTAGTATCTATCAAAAACCAAGAGACAGCAACATATGTAATACGAATAAAAGAGGCCTTTCTAATGATGTCACTGCTAAATTGAGGATGTCTATTATAACCACTTTTAAAGTTATTATAGACTTTTAAAAGCTAACCAAAACAATAATATGTGAAAAAGAGGTTGAAGAGACTTCCAGCCAAATCTTTTGTGCTCTTTCCAGCCATGGTGTATAAGATATCTGGGAATCAACCTCTTAGGAATACTCTGAATACAAAAACAAAACACTCTTTCAGGAAGTAAAGATATTATTAGAAATAACTGGACAAACACTAATTGCTCATGGAAAGGCAGAGCCAATATTATAGAGGTGAAAATATCAACTAAAATAATTCACCTTTTCGGTTGTGTAACTGAATGTGGTAGCTGTGGAAAAATTGGCAACAGTAAAAGGTTATGAATACCTGTGTACCCAGGGTTGCGTAAAAATTTCTCAGGCAAAAAGGGGTAGTGAGTGGGAAAAGTTTAAGAGGCCCTGCCCTAAATCACTAACAATTTGAGAAGTGCAAATTAAAACCAGTCTTGGAATTCCACCTCATACTTTCAGATTGTCAAAGTTGACCTCTTTCCAACCCCCAAAAGAAAAATAGCAAACGCTAAAAAAACAAAACAAAAGGAGGGGGGGAAGGGTATATTAATTTACCGTTAATGGTACCATTAGTGGACTAGTCTAGCCATTCTGGAAAGCAGTTCAAAACTATGCCCCCAATGAGTTGTACCTACCATACCATCACTACAGTTATACCCCCAAAGAGATCAAGGAAAGGGGGAAAGTATGTGAACAAAAAAATATTTATGCATCATCTGATATGATATTGATATATAGGACATATTTGTGCATGTGTGTATGCATGTATGTGTGTACATGTGTAGATGTGTATAATACACAGTATATATGTATGCACACATGTTTTTGAACTCCAGGAAGAAATCTTGCACAATTTTTACTTATGTTCTGATTTCCACATGAATCACGTAAAATTTTCCTTTGAATCCAGGAACTTGTGTGAATTTGGATTGATCAGCAAATTTGTTTTAAGTGAATAAATAACCTTCTCACATGAAGTAATGCAAATTTGATAAATGAATTTCCAATCTATGAAGAGTCTTAGTAACAGAGGCATTATGCATCATTTTCCTTTATTCTGAGATTCTTCTGTGTCCTACAATTGCTTAATTTTGATTGTACACTATCACACGATCTCAGACATAGTATTAATCAGTGGCAAATGGTGGCAAATTTCAAATTAGCTCTAGGAGGGAAAACCCACAGATGACATGCTTTTAAGGTTAACCTGCATTTTTTATGTTTTTTTCATTGAGTCATTGAGGTCATCAACCAAACAATAAATCAAGCCTAGATTTGTGCATTTCCAAGGTGTACATTGAAAATGCAACAATCAGTTCTCCTGAACTAACATAAGCTGGTTTCAGCACACACTTTGTCACCTCTTGCATATGAGAGAGGCAAATGCATTCTTTTGTCCTTTTTGTTCCCTTCTAGCTCTTGGAATGAAAACAGAAAGTTGGCTAAATAAACCAATAAGCTAGCCAACAAAATAACTAATTATTTAATTAGAGCATTATTTTTTTTAAATAGACTTTTGCCTCAACCTAAAATATCAAGTTTGGTTTCATTCAAACATCCAGTAAAATTCAGTGCTGCTTTTCTGATGTTCTCCTCTTACAGTTCCACCTCCCCTCACTCTCTTGCCTGAGAACCTTGTCTCATATTTTACACAAAATATTGAGGCCATTTGCTGTGTGCTCCCTCTTCTTTCCCCTTCTTCATTTCCTATTAATGTGGATGCTTCCTTCATCCTTATCTCACACAATGGAGTGGCCTTGCCCCTTACCAAGGCTATCCCTTCCACTTACTCAAGTGATCCCATTCCATTCAGTCTCCTCTAGCAGATGGCCTCCTCTGTCATCTCCATCCTTTCACTTATCTTCAGGCTTTCCTCATCTACTGGCCACACCCTGCCCATGTCTCACCATCCTGAAAACAAACAAAAAGCCCCACACTAGAGCCTTCCATTCCTGCTACCTGTCATCCTGTATCTCTTCTGTCTTTTGTGGCTCAGCTCCTCAAAAAGGCCACTTCTAATAGGTAGCTCCACTTTTTCTCCTCTCACTCTCTTAATCCCACACAAAATGGCTTCTGATCTCATCATTCCATCAAAACTGCTCTCTCTCCAAAGTTGCCAGTGATCTCTTTGTTGCAAAATCCAAAGACTATTTTTTCAGTCCTCATCCTTCTTGACCTCTCTGCAGTCTTTAACACAGTTGAACTCTTTCTTTCTTTCTTTCTTTCTTCCTTCCTTTCTTTCTTTCTTTCTCTCTCTCTCTCTCTCTCTCTCTTTCTTTCTTTCTTTCTTTCTTTCTTTCTTTCTTTCTTTCTTTCTTTCTTTCTTTCTTTCTTTCTTTCTTTCTTTCTTTCTTTCTTTCTTTCTTTCTTTCTTTCTTGATGAGGCAACGGGGGTTAAATGACTTGCCCAGGGTCACGCAGCCAGTAAGTGTCAAGTGTCTGAGGCCGGATTTGAACTCAGGGCCTCCTGAAGCCGGGGCCAGTGCTCTTATCCACTGCGTCACCTAGCTTCCCCAGTTGAACACTTTCTTATCTCCTTCATATTCTCTTCTCTGCAGCTTTTAAGAACACCCCTTGTGGTAAGAACTACCTGTTCATTTTGTGGATTACAAAGGTCTGTTTGCTTTAGAATGATCCATGATTGTTGCATGTGTTGTGATATGATTGCTTTTTCTGGAAGGATCTAGGATGGGGGAATCTTCAGATGAATGTGTAAAAAAGGAAAGGCCACTTTGACTGAGGGGGTCATCTATTTACATTCTTTGCTCCATCTGAGAAAGAACTGACTGATGTACTTTCAAGGCAGGAATGTTACACCCAAAGAATAATACCACGGGGCAGTTAGGTGGCGCAGTGGATAAAGCACCCAGCCTGGATTCAGGAGGACCTGAATTCAAATCCGGCCTCAGACACTTGATACTTAACTAGCTGTGTGACCCTGGGCAAGTCACTTAACCCTCATTGCCCTGCAAAACAAAACAAAACACACACACATACACACCCCAAAAGGGGTGTACCACTAATGTCTACTTCTCTCTTGATATTTGTAAGGATGTGTTTAGACTTACTTGCTTTCTCTGTCAGGGTGAAATTAGCATCTCCACAGAAACCTCAAAGTTCTTGAGAGATCTGTAACTTCTAATTTGGGCGATTTGGTATTTCACTAGATAAATATTGCACTATAGAGGCCAAGGGTTTTTATGGCAGTTTGGGGCACATTTTTGTAGTCTCTAATTATACCTATTATTCTTAACTACTGTGGGAAGGCATGGAAAGGTAAATTGAATCAACCCTATGGGAGGCCTTGAATAGCAAGCATCCCAAATAACTGTTATTTAATAGACAACACTAGTGAAATTTTGCGAGCAATTAAGTGATAAGGTCATACCTGGGCACCAATAAGTCTGGTGGTAAATGTGGGAATGATTAAAAGAAAATGGTTGGAGGGAAACTATTAGGATTCTTCAGTTGTCCATGTGACATCCAATGAAGCATTGAATTAAAGAGGTCACCATGGGAATGATTAGAAGCTTCTGAACTTGGCAAGCCTTTGATTAGAGTGGATGAGGGAGAGGGAGGGGTCAGGGCTAATACCAAAAAATGGCAGAACATCTGGTAGTATGGTGGTACAAAATGAGACATATGGAAATCAGAAAAAAAAAGATACGAATTTTGAAGAAAATGAATGATTCAACTTTGGAAATGTTGAGTTACCATAGGAACATCCTAATGGGGATGTGATGGAAACAGCTAGAAACAAAGGAATTGGGAATAATTGGGGAAAGTTGGGGGTAGAGATTATCTTGAGGAATCATATAAGGGGTTAAGTGACCACACAGCTAGTAAGTGCTAAGTGTCTGAGGCCGGATTTGAACTCACGTCCTCCTGAATCCAGGGCCGGTGTCTTATCCACTGCACCACCTAGCTGCCCAACAATCATTAATTTTTTAAGCAATGTTATTATATATTCAGCAGGAGTCTGGAATAACAGGGACAAAATGAGTGTGGGGGTAAGGGATAGAGAACTGTGTTACAGAGGGAGGAGAGAGGACTGAGAAGAGGTGCTATCAAAGTAACAGGATGCTTTATTCATAAAACCCTGAAAATTTGTTCGATCCATAAGTTTTGAGTATGGGTTCAATTTTTCAGGGTCTCCTGTCATTAACCAATAATAATGTTAAAGACACAATAATGATGACAAGATATGAATGATAAGGTTTCCCGGATTACAGGACTCTGTTAACAAAACTTACCTCTACCCAGGGGAAGTTTACGTGCTGTAAAGGTGACATACAACTGATATGTTAGCTGTGGCACTGACCCCAGGAAGGCCTGAATCAATGCCATACGTTTGAAGGCATTATAGTGCATGCATAGCGTCCGTATTGAATGGGCAATCTCCCATTCCAGTGTCACTTCACTACCATTTTGGAGTATCTTTCTTCGTGTTGTACTGACATAAGTGTCCTCTTTTTCATGCTTCTGTTTCTTCAACAACTGAAGATATATCACAACAGCCTCCAAACATCTGTTAGAACAAATCATCATGGGAATCTAATCAAACTTTCTCTTTGGCACTTATGAATAGATGGAAATGCTGCTTTCATAACTTCCTTTATGTAATAGCCTATTCTTTTTATTATTCTTAAACACTTCTATGTGAAAGTTATTGTTGTCTTATGGAAATACAAAGATATGTAAAAGAACCATTTTGTCCTTAAATAATGGCAGTTCAGTAAAAATGGAGTTCCAAATCCATTCTTCTCTTCCCGCCTGAAACTGTATACCATGCCACAAGCAGGCAGAGAAAGCTTATTTTCACTGAGGACACTTAGTTTCATGTATATGCTTTGGGCTATCCATTTAGCAACCTCTCTTGATATGTAACACACGATGTACCATCCTGCTATTTGTCCAATATCCATCTGGTCTACATGTAATCTGTCTGCAGTCTGCTACTTTTTATTTTCACCCTTTCACAATCTCACCTACTGACACAACTTCAAATAATAACTCAATACAGATAACATCTCCAGATATGTATTCCCTCCTGAAATTTAACTGGATGTCCCACTAATACAGAAATTTTAGCATGCCACAAAAAAGTACCTTCTTCTCCCCTAATCCTACTGCAGCTTCCTTTTCCATCATTTTGTCTGTGACAAATTCTCCCATGTTTTTAAAAACTTTGAAGTTATTAAAATAATTCTGTGTCAGTTATTAACTTGCATTTATTTTACATGTACTTATTTTTGTAATTATTGCCTAGCACAGGACCCACCATGAATTAGGTACCTAATAAATGCTTCTTGAATGATCTACCCCCTCCTCTCTATACCACCACTCTAATACAAGCATTAACAACCATCCCAAATAAAGATACTAGCCAACTTCCATCATGTTCTCACTTTTTAATCTTGGCTATATAACATTCAGTATGTGAGAGAGTAAACAGTAGGAGAGACAGTCAGTTTCTTTGTTTTTCTATGTTTAAGCATGTTTTCCCCTATATTTTGAATACTCTCTCCACATCTCTACCTTTTCTAAACCTGCCCATTTTCAAGTCCCAAACCCCAAGCCATTCATAAAATCTACTGTTAGGCCCTCCAAACGTCGCCAATGTTGCCTTAATCAATCAACCAACACTGTGCTAGTCTCTGAGGTTACACGTACAAAGAATTAAATGGCCATTTGCACCCCACTCTCTCTCTCTCTCACACACACACACACACACACACACACACACACACACACACACATGCAATGCAGAGAAACACAAGCACAAACCACACACAGAATAGTTACTGCAAATTTGACAAAATGTTCCTTTGGTCAGACAAAGCTTCATGAATTGTTCTTATCTTTGCTTAAAACTTTCTCTCATGGGGGCAATTCAATTCAACAAACATTTTTATTGTCTACAATGTACAAAGGCCTGAAAGTGTTTTGATTTAAATGCTTTGAAAATAGACTGCAGATTCTAGGTACTCCCCCTTCAACCTTCCACTTCCTGCTGCCCTCACCTCCCCCTGGGGAAAAACCACCCAGCCCAGGCAATAGAAAGAATCCTGTATTTGTGGGATACTACCATGCCGTAAGAAATGATGAGCTGGTTGGTTTTAGAAAAACATGGAAAGATTTGCATGAAATAATGAAAAGTGAAATAATCATAACCAAGAGAACATTGTATACAGTAACAGCAATATTGTTTGAAAAATAATTGTGAACAAACAAGTTATTCTGAATACTATAAATACTCAAACCAACCATAAAGGAGGATGCTATGCACCTCCAGAGAAAGAACTGATAAATATGTTAGTATGCTTAGTACTGTTTTACATGTATTTATAAATCTGCATCAAATGCAGTGTGGGGTTGGGGGGCGGGGAGGAGGAAGGGAGATAGTTTGGAACTTAAAGTGTAACCAAAAACCCCCTTTTTTTTTGGCATGGGGCAATGGGGGTTAAGTGACTTACCCAGGGTCACACAGCCAGCAAGTGTCAAGTGTCTGAGGCTGGACTTGAACTCAGGTCCTTCTGAATCCAAGGCGGGTACTTTATCCACTGTGCCACCCAGCTGCCCCAGTAAACTAAATTTTTACAAAAGAATCACATAAGTGGATTCTGACACTTAATATATGAATAACCAGGGTCAAGTCATTTAATTTCTTAGAACCTCAGTTTTTTACTTAATGGTAAAATGGGGAATACTTACAGTACTAACCTCACAGAATTTGTGAGAAACTCACAAGGATTAGATAAGTATAAACTAAGGACGATGACAAGAACAATAGCAGTTATGAATAGTAACCTATTCCTTCATGATGATGTCTATTCCACTTATGAGTAGCTCTAATTTTTAGGGATTTTTTAAAAAATCACATCAAGCCAAAACTTTCCTCTTTACCGCTTCTGTATGCTGTTCTAGGTCTTCTTTCTGACCAAACCAATTAAATCTAATCCTAAGGATTTAAAGACAAGCATTTGTGATCCCCCTAATTATTATATTATTTAGGCTAAGAAGTGAAACATCTAAAATCACTACATCTTTCACCTGATTCTTGGACAACATAAACTCAAGGCACTTCTCAATCTCTTTTTTTTTTTTCCTTAATGGAATGTATACTGGATAAAATGGCACTACAGGGAAGTTATATGAAAGAAAACATTCCAGAGTCAATACTAAAAGTACGATATATATGAATATAGGTATATGTGAGTGAGTGTGTGTGTGTGTGTGTGTGTGTTTGCAAAGTGTAGTAATGAGAAAATTTTAAAGTTGCTTACCTAACAATGGGTCCCATAAGTAGAAAGTGCATGAATAGCACTAGAGGTTTATTCTTGGATAAGTCCTTATGAACAATTATTAGAGTCAATTGGTCCATAATAGATCCACCAAAACAGAAAATGGATGTAAATCCCGTCCAGAACCTGTCGTTGTTTTTTCTATATATATCAATCATGTAGATAGCAGAAGCAACCTCACCACAGTAGAGGAATGTGGAAAATAGGATGCTAAATGGGAATGTAAACTGGGGCCTGGGACCATGTATCATTCCTTCCTCCAGAGATGGAACATGATCCACACTTTCTTCATCAGTACCTTCATAAGCTGTGGCCATCTTCAAGTTGCTGAGTATCACAGATTCTTCTGATCAGTTAACCAACGAAACTTCAAATTCTGGCCAAGTGGCAGTGAACAAGATACGTTTCAGGGTTCGTGTGTTTGGGAAGATGGGGGTAAGGGATATGAATATTTGATAAACAGGAATCTGTCCTACAATAAACTCGATGGGATCTGAGTTAGAGAACACCAAAACAACTCTAGTTTCATTGTAGTTTCTCCAGAACAAAAGCTATTAAGTAAACTGCACTTCCATTTTCAAATCCAGCCACAAGTCCTGACTCTTTCTTAAGGCACTGAATCATTAAGGAAAAATAAATTTTCTCCTCTTGTTGTCCCTTGGACTAAGTAGAGCCACCAATTATAAGGACAGAGAGGTTAAGTTTGCAATTTTTAAAAATGGCATATTAATCTAAATATATCCATGAAAGAAGTTCAAGGTGAAGTATTGGGGATGAGACGTCTCTCACTTTTAGTTCATGGTGTTTTGTCCCTTAGACTTCATGTCTTAATTCAAACAGAGCTGTTTAATTGCTTGCTGTTTCTTCCTGAGGGAAAAAATGTTTTTCCAAGTTTATCAGTGAGTAGCACATTTCAGTGTCTACAATACATACTCCCATATGACTACAGACTCTCAACTACAGTGTAACCAAATTTAACTTTGATCTCTAACCACCCCCAATCCACATTTTCCCTCTGAGTCACCAAAGAGTTTTGAAACAGCCAGATCCTTCTGGCCCCTGGCCTTCCTGACACAGTGCTTTCTCCACCATGACATTTTTCTAGATTTTATTTTCTGAATCCAATCACCCATCCTCCCATCCTGACATGCTTGGATCCTTCTGATCCTCTCTGTGAACCTGAGTTCGTCCCAAGTCTGAGGAGGTTTAGGACTGCATGGCATCCAAGACTCTCAGACCTCCCAGATACATATCACACTGAACATGTGTGTGTGTGTGTACACACATTCACATCAGGTCTGTCAAACTAACTAACTCTGTGACCTTGGTCAAGTCACTTAACTTCTGTCTGCCTCCATAAAAGGAAGTAATAATATCACCTACCCCGCCCCCAAGGTTATTCAGAAGATAAAATAAGGAGACATTTGCAAAACACTTTGAAAACCTTAAAGTGCTTTATAAATAACAGTTGTTGTTATTAATATTATTGAACTCAGTGACTCTTTTATCCATTCTGATGAAACTCCTCCATCCTCAGGGCTTTATCTGATATATTTTATAATCATGCCTCATCTGATTGCTTACCCCATCAGGGAAGGGTGGGGGAGGGAGGGAAGGAGGGATAAAATTTAGAACCCAAAACTTTTTTTTAACTGTTTATTATTTTAAAAGGGAGATGTCTCATATAGGAGATGATAGCAGCTGAGCTTTGAAAGTAACTTGGGATTCTAAAAAGGAGTCGAGGAGGGAACGCATGAAAGACATGGGGCCAGGAAATCCGTGCAAAAGCAAAGAAAAATAAGATTGCATAAACAATACCATGAAGGTCAGTTTATAATGTGTAATAAGCCTAGAAAGGTAGAAGGCAGGTAAGTTGTGAAGGAAAAAATGTTTTTATTCAATCGTAGAAATAGTGGGGAGTCACTCTTGAGAAGAAGGTAGTGCTTTAGGACTGTCTCTTGAATTACTGTATTTACTGGATGGATTTGACAGGCAAAACACTAGGTGGAAAGAGGCAGACCAATATTAGGAAGCCGTTGTGATACATGTAAAAGATTTTGCAAAAGGTTGAATCTGTAATATGAGACAAGTGATTGGATATGTCATGTAATGGGAGAGTAAGTAAGAGATGACATTCCAGTTTGCAAATTGGCTGCAATACTGATGGCAACTGACAGAAATTGGGATGTTTGGAAGAGTGGGTTTGGGCAGAAGGATGAGAAGTTTGTTTTGATCATGTTGAATTTAAAATGTCTAAGAGAAGGGGCAGCTAGGTAGCACAGTGGATAAAGCACCAGCCCTGGATTCAGAAAGGCCTGAGTTCAAATCTGGCCTCAGACACTTGACACTTACTAGCTGTGTGACCTTGGGCAAGTCACTTAACCCTCATTGCCCCACAACAAAACAAAACAAAACAAAACAAAACAAAACAAAACAAAAATGTCTAAGAGACATTCTGCTTAAGATGTCCAATAGCCAGCTGTGGATGTGAGACTGATGCTCAGGAGAGAGATTAGGGATGGTCAAATAGATCTAAGAATCATCTGTAGGGAGATGATCCAAGCAAGATACCATAGAGGTAAAAAGAAGAAGAGAAAAGGACCCAGGATGAAGAACTAATAGACAGGTTGGAGAAAAACACACATATTGAGTCCTTTCATCAAAACTCCAAGAAAAGAAAGTATCCAAAAGGGCAAGGGAGCAGGAGGCAAGTCAAGAAGGATCAAGGTGCCACTGTATTTCTTTCATGGTTTTTTTTTTGGGGGGGGTCAGGAGGGGGACAATGAGGGTTAAGCGACTTGCCCAGGGTCACACAGCTAGTAAATGTCAAGTGTCTGAGGTCACATTTGAACTCAGGTCCTCCTGAATCCAGGGCTGGTGCTTTATGACAGAAAGAAGCAAGAAGCAAGAGAAAAGGAAGTGAGAAGCTTGAGGAAAAAAGAGAAAATTTGTGACAGCTGCTGTGGGCAGTGAGATAGGAAATTCATTTGGGTGGAGTAGAAAGATTACCTTGCTGCAGGGAGGGCTTAATGGAGTTTAGTAATCTAAATTTGTAGCGGGCCTAGCTTTATGAGTTCCTATAGTTCTGTTTAGCATCATAGGAATAATCAGAGAAAATGGATGGTGGGAATTATCCAGTCCTAACATTTAACAAGTTGTTAAACAAGTTGTTGGGATATGAGAAGAAGGAATTGATTTATAGAAGACAGTGTGATATTGAACTGTCCAAGGAATTCCAGAGGCTATAATAAATGACCTTGTTCTGTCTTTCTGTGACAATAAAAGTTATTAAAATTTTTGCTATGGACAACATATTGTGAATTCACTGGCATGACTGACAGAAATCTCACTCTTTTCCTGCTGAGAAATGAAGCATGGCTGGGCTTCTTCCCAAAATGGTGGTCCAGAAATGTTGCCACAGATGCAGAGAGAAGGACCACAGGGCAAACACTTATCTCCTAGGATACTGATATGACTGGCTGGTGAGGAAGACACAGACATCTTAGCTCTAGAGGCAACTGCAGTGTGATTTTCCAACGTGATATCAAATTTTTTTCAGCATCATAGGGTTTAGGTCTCTAGAAAGAGACTATGAGTTTTATAATAGAGATAAGGGATGGGTAAAGGGTCACACATACATAAGCAGAGAAAGGGTTGATGCAATCTCCCATGTGGAAAAGGATTCCAGAAAGCCGGCCTGCAGGAAAGCGGGATAACATGAAATGAAAATACTTTGTTGAGAGTTGGAGCATTGATTGACTGTGTAATGAGAAGTAGGGTGAATGCCTGGGTGAGGATGGGGCCTTAGGTCATCTGTTTCCCAACGCCATAATAATAAGTAAAGCTCAAAAAGGACACTGGATGGAGTGCTAGGCCTAGAGTCAGAAAGAACTGAACTCAAATCCTATGCAGGCAGTTACCAACTATGTAACTGTGGGCAGGTCATTTAACTGCTATCTGTCTCAACTATAAAATGGGAATAATAACACCCATATCCCACGGTTGTTGTGAGGTTTAATGGGTGATTAGTAGTGATTAGTAACAAATTGATAATCTATTTGATTAATAAATATTTGTAAAATGCCTGGCATGTAGTGATTGCTCCGTACTGAGAATTTAGATGATGATGGTGACGGCGTCAGTGATGGCGATTTCTCTGTTTTTTCCCCATTCATTCTTGTTTCTAGCTGAAGGAGCTTAGAGATGGCTATGACATTCTAGAGTTCTGAAAAGTCAGAAGACCTAAAGTCCAAGCATAGACTCCTTTTGCAGTTAGCTGGTCTAGCATCAAGGACCCAGGGAGTGAGAAATAAACTTCAGGACCTGTCCAGTGGTAGATGAGACATGAACACATCTGAAAGAAATGCCGCATTTGTACATGAAGTTGGTAGGAACCATGCTATGTGGAAATTGCATTGAGATTGAGCTCATTCTTCCTTAAGGCAGGAGTGCTACAGGGGAGAGTAGGCCCATAAGGTGGTGGGGAAGAACATTCATACTTTTTGTTCTATTTTTGAAATATCCCTTTGTAAAACCTATGGAGCTGTGGCATTAATTACTGGTAGTTAATAGAGGAGAGGGAACACACTGGAATGGGACTAAAGTCAACATCATTAAAGAAAGAAATTCTCAATACTTTCCTAGAACTCCGAGGCAGAGAGGAAACATAGCTGCTTTGGAGAAGAGAAGAGGGGAGGAGAGAGGGATGGTAAGATCTTTCTATGAATGGGAGAAAGAAAGAACATTGACTATTTTGAATATTGAATATTTTGAAGCAAATACAAGGCCCTTACCAAGGAAGAGAAAAGCAAATTACTGTTTCTTCTAAGGAAGAACAATGTGGACACAGGTACTCTTTGGTCAAAGATTAATCAGGTTTAGAGAAAGTAAAGGCAGAAGCCATATTGTGAGGGTTTAAGAAGACAGTGAGAGGAGAAAAGGCAGAAACACTAATTGCAGATTGCTTTTGCAAGGAGTTTGGCTACATAAGAGATATAGGATGATAGGTCACAGGGATGGGAGGATCAAGTGAGAGTTTTTTACAGCATCAGGACACATGGGAAGAACTATGGAGAGTGGAATGGTGAAGTGACAAGTAGATGGATATGTGTGTGTGTGTGTGTGTGTACACACATTAGGATTGACTAGCATATATATATGCATATATGTGTGTGGACACACACACACAGATTAGGATTGTCTGGCAGAAATGGGGTAATTAGGTGGCACAGTAGATAGAGCACTGGGCTTAGAATCAGGAAGAGCTGAGTGCAAATCTGGCCTCAGACCCTTAATTGCTGTGTGATGTTGGGTAAGTCACTCAACCCTGTTTGCCTTGGTTTTCTTCATCTGTAAAATGAGCTGGAAAAGGAAATGACAAGCCACTCCATTATCCTTGCCAAGAAAACTCCAAATGGAGTCACGAAGGGTCAGAACAACTACAACAGCAACAACAATGGGACCTCATAACTTAAAAAAACATTTTTTTTATATTGCTAATTTGTTTTTTTAATTGTTTTTGGGGGGGTTGGTGAGGCAATTGGGGTTAAGTGACTTGCCTAGGGTCACACAGCTAGTAAGTGTTAAGTATCTGAGGCCGGAATGGACCTAAACTTAATGGGGTGCCAGCCTAAGTCATGTCTGCCCTCTGAAAGCAGAATACTGTAGCTATAGTTTTCCTTGATTTTAATAAACATTTGACAAAAATCTCTTGAGTTGTCACAACTAGGTGACAAAGGAGATCAAGTGCTGACATTGGAAGTGGGAAGATTTGATTATGTCCTCCTGTAGAATAACCTTTATTTTCAATTTTAGCAGTCTTCTTGCCATCCACCTTGCTTGCCACTCAAGAGTCACCTTCTATATGAAGTCCCCTCCTGCTTGACCCTGGTCCTAGTACTCTCCTCTGTATTTTACAAATACTTCATAGGAGTTGTGTATGAAGCAATATAGGTACATGTAGTCTCTCTCATTATAATGTAAGGTGCTGGCTAGTAGGGACTGTTTTGCTTTTGTATTCCTAGTGCCTAGTGTAATTCCATAATTCCTCATATATAATAGTAACTTAATGAATACTCATTAACAGGTGGATTGGTTGAGTGATTGTTGACACAAAACTAGGAAGAATAGCTAAATGGTAATTATCTAAAAGTATCCAAGAAGGCTAAAACCCTGGGGTGAATCTAGCAAGGTAACACTACATATGGGGCAGCTAGTGGGTAAAGCACCGGCCCTGGAGCTCTTTTTTGGTGGCTAAGAATGGGAAATCAAAGGAATGCCCATCAATTGGGGCATGGCTAAACAAGCCATGGTATATGATGGTGATGGGGTATGATTGTGCTCTAAGAAATGACAAGCAGCATGATTTCAGAAAGGCCTGGAAAGACTTGTATGAAATGATGTACAGTGAAGAGAGCAGAACCAAGAGAACATTGTGCACAGAGAAAGCAATACAATGATCCAAGACAATCCCAAAGGACTCTTGATTGAAGATACCACCCACCTCCAAAGAAAGCACTGACATTAATAGAACAGACTGAAACATGCTATTTTTCACTTTCATTATTTTCCCTTTTATTCACATTTTCTTACACAAAATGACCAGTATGGTAATGTTTTACATAATCATACATGTGTAACCCATTTCTGATTGCTTACCACCTCCAGCCGGGGAGGGGGGGGGAGGTGCGGCAGGGGAGGGAGGGAAGGAGGGATAAAAATTGGAACCCAAAACTATAAATAAAAATGTTTATTACTTAAAAAAAAGTTTTGGCTTGGTCCCTTTTGCTTTAGCTCTCCCATGCTCCCATGTCAAACAATGACTTCATGAGGCAATTATTGTGAGAAAAGGGACTTTAATTCTCCATTCCAGGACAGACACCCTAAGGATTAAAATCCATCTAACCACATGCATAAATGCAGAGTAGAGGGACCACAGTGTGTCATACTCCTGAGTTCAGTGGTGGTTTCTTAATCTTTGACCTTCAAAGGTCAGTTCCAGTGTTGCCTCTTACCCTGAGGTCTTCCTTTCTTGGTGACTTCTCCCCACCTGTTTCTTCCTGAAACCTTAAGATAGCATTTATTTATTTTGTATGTGTTTTATTTATGCATGTTACATATGTCTCCCTTGTTGGAATGTAAACTCCTCAAGGTCAGGGATGGCTTCATTTTTGTGTATGTGTCCCCAAAATATAGCTCAGTGCCTGATAGATAGTGTGCCCTTAACAGATAGTTGTGAACTTCCGGGGCAGAGCCAAGATGGTGGAGAAAAGGCAGTGAGCTCTCAAACTCATGGCACCAATTGCTCCAAAAAACATCTGAATAATGCCATAGGACAATTCCTGGAGCAGCAAAATCCACAGAAGAATGTGCTGAGATCATTTTCCAACCAAGGATGGCTTGGAAGGTCAGAAGGAGGGAGCTGATGTGCTGAGACAGGAGTGGAGTCCAACCCCACAGTCACGCTGACACAGATCCATTCCCAGGCAGGTCGAGCCTGTGAAGGAGACTCCCCAGACCCTTTGAATCAGCTGCAGCACCAGTGTTGTCTGGAACTAAGCTCACAGTCTGGTGAGAGGGCTGAGCCCAGGGCAGGGGGGAGGTTACAGGGGTCTCTGCTGGTGCCAAGGCAGAACTTGGGTTTTTCACCCCTGCTGGAAACCAGGAGGTAGGATTGAGTAGCAATGGCCCAGGTTGGGGAAGGGCACAGGCTCATTGGAGCTGAAAACCACAGCACACAAAGCTGGTTGATTAGCAAGTTGGTCTGGGGTCATCTATGGACCAGGAAATAGGCCAAGTGAGTGAAGAACATGCTCCTCCTTAAATCATACCACCTGGGACCTCCTGAAGCTTGGGATACTGCAGCCTGCAAACAGTGCCCCACTTTAAGGAGCTAAAAGTCAAGTAAAAGAAAGGCAAGATGAGCAGAAAGAGAAAGGTAAGGACCATAGAAGGTTTCTTTAGTGACAAGGAAGATTGAGGTGCACCCTCAGAGGAAGATGTCAATGTCAGAGCCCCTATATCTAAAGCTTCCAAGAAAAACATGAATTGGTCTCAGGCCAAAGAGGTGCTCAAAAAGAACTTTGAAGATAAAGTTAGAGAGGTAGAGGGAAAAGTGGAAAGAGAAATGAGGGTGATGCAGGAAAGACATGAGAAAAAAGTCAACAGCTTGAACAGCCAAATGGAAAAATCTCTCTGACGAAAATAATTACCTAAGAATTAGAATTGAATAAATGGGAGCCAGTGACTTTATGAGAAACCAAGATACAGTAAAGTAAATCCAAATGATTAAAAAAATAAAGTGAAGGAGTTCTACCAAATTTGTTTTATGACACAAATATGGTGGTGATACCAAAACCAGGCAAAGCAAAAACAGAGAAAGAAAATTATAGACCAGTTTCCCTAATGAATACTGATGCTAAAATCTTAAGATATTAGCAAGGAGATTGCAGCAAGTGATCACCAGGATAATACACTATGACCAGGTGGGATTTATACCGGGAATGCAGGGCTGGTTCAACATTAGGAAAACTATTAACATAATCAACCACATCAATAAGAAAACTAACCAAAATCATATGATTATCTCAATAGATGCAGAGAAAGCTTTTGCCAAAATACAGCACCCATTGCTAATAAAAACACTAGAGATCCTAGGAATAGGTGGAGCTTTCCTTAAAATAATAAGCAGTATCTACCAAATGAATAAAAAAAAAAATAGAGGGCAACGTAAAATATCTTCTTGGAAAAAAATGCTCTCCAGGAGAGATAATTTGAAAATTATTGGTCTGCCTGGAAACCATGAACAAGGAAAGAGCTTAGGCATCATCTTCCAAGTGTCAGGGAAAATTGCCCTATAGAAATTGAAAGAATCCACCGATCACCTCCTGAAAGAGATCCCAAAAGGAAAACTCCCAGGAGTATTATAGCATTCCAGAGCTCCCAGGTCAAGCTGCCAAGAAGAAAGAATTCAAGTACTGGGGAGCCCTAGTCAGGATAGCACCAGATCTAGCAGCTTCTACACTAAAGGACCAGAGGGCATGGAATATGATATTCTAGAGGGCAAAGGGATTGGGATTACAACGAAGAACCACCTATCCAGCAAAACTAACTATAATCTTTCAGAGGAAAAAATGGGACTTCAATGAAAAGAGAACTTTCAGGTATTCATGATGAAAAGACCTGAACTGAATGGAAAATTTGACTTTCAAATACAAGACCCTAGAGAACCATAAAAAATTGGAGTTGGGGGACATACCTGGGGTCGTGCAGTGGGTGAGTCTTGTGTCTGAGGCCGGGTTTTGGCTGGGGTCCCCCGGGGTCCTGGGTGGATGCTTTGTCTACTGTGTCACCTAGCTGCCCCATGATGACATCTTCAGGGTAAAATTGAGTGGTGAGAGGAATGCACTGAGGAAAGGGGAAGGGCAGAGGTAGCATGGGGTGAAATTCCATGTGAAGGAACAGGAAAGGGCTTATGGAGTGGGGGGAATAGAGGGGGGAGGAGCAGAGCAGTAAAGGAACTTTACACTCATCAGAATAAGAAAGATCAAAGACCTTAATCTCATCAGAACTGGCTCAATTCTGGGAGGGAATAACATACACACTCAATTGGGTGGAGTAGTCTATCTAACCCTGCAGGAAAATAGGAGGGGAAGGGGGCAAAAGAAGGGAGGGAAGATTGGGGGAGGGGACAGACAGAAGTAAATCCCTCTTGAAGAGAGATAGGGTGAAAGAAGATAGAAGATAGAGTAATTATAATGGGGAAGGGAATAGGATGGAGGAAAACAGTTAACAATTGTAATCATGAAAAAGAGAAAAGGAGGGAAATTGTACAAAAAAATATTTATAGCAACTCTTTGTGGTAGCTAAGAATTGGGAATCAAGGGAATGTCCATTAGTTGGGGAATAACTGAAGAAGCTGTGGTATATGATTGTAGTGGAATGGTATTGGGCTATAGGAAATGACCAACAGGATGATCCCAAAAAAACCTGGAAAGACTCATATGAACTGATGTATAATGAAGTGAGCAGAACTGGAAGGACACTGTGCATAGTGACAGCAGTATTGTTTGATGAGCAATTGTGAATGACTCAACTAATCTCAGCAATACAATGATCCAAGACAATCCCAAGGGACTAATGATGAAGCATACTATCCACTCCCAGAGAAAGAAATTATTAAAAAAAAAAACCAAAACACTTGTGGATTGTACGTATACAACCTATATCAGATTGGTTGCTGTCTTGTGGAGGGGGGAGGAAAGGGATGGAGGGAGAAACATTTGGAACTCTAAATCTTATGAAAATGAGTGTTGAAAACTACCCTTACATGTAACTGGAAAAAAATAAAATGTTTGTTGCAGTGGAAAAAAAATAGTTGTTAGTTCATTGGTTGATTGGATTCCTCTCACTATAGGGCTTTAAACGAAAACATGATGACTAGTTTTCTGGTGATATTAAAGAAGAAATTCTTATTGTCCTGGGTGGTCTCCTAAATCCCTTTGAGTGTTTGGGATTCTGTAAACATTTTGCAAGGAGTGCATGACATAAACATAGGTAAATAACCAAAAGTAATTAACTCTAAACCATAGGAAAACCTTTAGAGAATGTGACCTTGAACATGGCTAAGAGAGGAAGAGATCTCATTTGATCTTCACAACAGCCTAGGAGGTAGATGCTGTTATTATTCCCATTTTGCACTTGAGAACACTGAGGCAAACAGAGGTAAAGTGACTTGCTCAGGGAACCCAGGTCTTCTTCTAATACTCTATCCATCGTGCTACCATTAAGTAGTTCAACAACTACTGATATTAAAAACAGTTTCAGAAAGAATGCTTAAACTGAAAGAATTCTGTAGGTCCTTAGATTTCTTTTTTCAAAACATTAGAGGGAAGATTAACTAGAAAACACCCTCAGTTTATATGGACAGTTTGTATGTGTGTGCTTTTAAAAACAAAAGAAAACAAAACAAAAAACCACTAAAACTCCGAGCCACAGCAAATGTGATTCTTTGGAAACTTATCAGAAGTAAAATGACTGGTGTTGACTTAACTGAAAGATTAATCAAGACAGACTGACCAGACTGTAGTTAAAGAAAGTCTATATAAGTAACTTAAGCTTACAATATTACTAACAATATCGTCTTACTCTGAACATCATTGACATAGTGAACTAAAGCAATGTCTTACCAGCTACCAGAATGTTGAAAACACACAAATAGTCAGACTCTTTTAGCAACTGCTCTGAATACCACAAGAGGGATTTCTGCCCACCCTTTGATCTGGACGCTGAGAGAGAAGTCACTTTGGGGAAACACACAGAAAATTCTCTTTCAGAACTTAGAATATACAATTGTTGTGGTTACCCAGGAAATGTAACCTAATTAACAGGTCAGATATTGAATGTGTCTGTAGAAGTCAAAGAAAACTATACAAACAAAAACTAAGGTAGACACAACTATTTATCCAGAGTTTTCTATTATTAATATTATTGTTAACTATTATTATTAATTATTATTAATTAATATTATTATTAACTATTATTATTAACAGGACGCGCTTGACTCGGTCTCTCTCCCCAAAGGTGGCCTTCGGCTTTTGGTGAGTTTTATACGGAATATAGACTAAGCCTAGACTTAAGACGATTTGTATTCTATTTCTAATTTCCTATCCTTCTAATCAACATCACCTTGTGACTACCATACAATAAAAGCTCTAACTAGAAAACCAGAATCTTCTTCCATTTACTAGTCTGGGAGATAAATTAAGGGAAAGGTTAAGTAGGGGAGATTTATGATCTAATATCCAATTTTAAATCTCACAGTTTGGCTATCGGGATATTAACATTTTAAGTTGTAGGAAGACTTCCAGAGAAGGTAAGAAGCGATCAAAAACATAGGTAATGGGATTGCTTATCTGATTGTCAAATTAGGTCTGATCTTGTAGTTTCTATTTTGAAGATGATATGAAATTGAAAAGCAATAATTTTTTTTTTTGCAGGGCAATGGGGCTTAAGTGACTTGCCCAAGGTCACACAGCTAGTAACTGTCAAGTGTCTGAGGCCGGATTTGAACTCAGGAACTCCTGAATCCAGGGCCGGTGCTTTATCCACTGTGCCACCTAGCCACCCTGAAAAGCAGTAATTAAGCTTTCTTTGTGAATGCAGTTGAAAATTTTCTTTTAATAGAAATTACAGACCTGATGTGAATGTGTGTACACACACACACACATGTTCAGTGTGATACGTATCTGGGAGATCTGAGAGTCTTGGATGCCATGCAGTCCTAAACCTCCTCAGACTTGGGACGAACTCAGGTTCACAGAGAGGATCAGAAGGATCCAAGCATGTCAGGATGGGAGGATGGGTGATTGGATTCAGAAAATAAAATCTAGAAAAATGTCATGGTGGAGAAAGCACTGTGTCAGGAAGGCCAGGGGCCAGAAGGATCTGGCTGTTTCAAAACTCTTTGGTGACTCAGAGGGAAAATGTGGATTGGGGGTGGTTAGAGATCAAAGTTAAATTTGGTTACACTGTAGTTGAGAGTCTGTAGTCATATGGGAGTATGTATTGTAGACACTGAAATGTGCTACTCACTGATAAACTTGGAAAAACATTTTTTCCCTCAGGAAGAAACAGCAAGCAATTAAACAGCTCTGTTTGAATTAAGACATGAAGTCTAAGGGACAAAACACCATGAACTAAAAGTGAGAGACGTCTCATCCCCAATACTTCACCTTGAACTTCTTTCATGGATATATTTAGATTAATATGCCATTTTTAAAAATTGCAAACTTAACCTCTCTGTCCTTATAATTGGTGGCTCTACTTAGTCCAAGGGACAACAAGAGGAGAAAATTTATTTTTCCTTAATGATTCAGTGCCTTAAGAAAGAGTCAGGACTTGTGGCTGGATTTGAAAATGGAAGTGCAGTTTACTTAATAGCTTTTGTTCTGGAGAAACTACAATGAAACTAGAGTTGTTTTGGTGTTCTCTAACTCAGATCCCATCGAGTTTATTGTAGGACAGATTCCTGTTTATCAAATATTCATATCCCTTACCCCCATCTTCCCAAACACACGAACCCTGAAACGTATCTTGTTCACTGCCACTTGGCCAGAATTTGAAGTTTCGTTGGTTAACTGATCAGAAGAATCTGTGATACTCAGCAACTTGAAGATGGCCACAGCTTATGAAGGTACTGATGAAGAAAGTGTGGATCATGTTCCATCTCTGGAGGAAGGAATGATACATGGTCCCAGGCCCCAGTTTACATTCCCATTTAGCATCCTATTTTCCACATTCCTCTACTGTGGTGAGGTTGCTTCTGCTATCTACATGATTGATATATATAGAAAAAACAACGACAGGTTCTGGACGGGATTTACATCCATTTTCTGTTTTGGTGGATCTATTATGGACCAATTGACTCTAATAATTGTTCATAAGGACTTATCCAAGAATAAACCTCTAGTGCTATTCATGCACTTTCTACTTATGGGACCCATTGTTAGGTAAGCAACTTTAAAATTTTCTCATTACTACACTTTGCAAACACACACACACACACACACACACACTCACTCACATATACCTATATTCATATATATCGTACTTTTAGTATTGACTCTGGAATGTTTTCTTTCATATAACTTCCCTGTAGTGCCATTTTATCCAGTATACATTCCATTAAGGAAAAAAAAAAAGAGATTGAGAAGTGCCTTGAGTTTATGTTGTCCAAGAATCAGGTGAAAGATGTAGTGATTTTAGATGTTTCACTTCTTAGCCTAAATAATATAATAATTAGGGGGATCACAAATGCTTGTCTTTAAATCCTTAGGATTAGATTTAATTGGTTTGGTCAGAAAGAAGACCTAGAACAGCATACAGAAGCGGTAAAGAGGAAAGTTTTGGCTTGATGTGATTTTTTAAAAAATCCCTAAAAATTAGAGCTACTCATAAGTGGAATAGACATCATCATGAAGGAATAGGTTACTATTCATAACTGCTATTGTTCTTGTCATCGTCCTTAGTTTATACTTATCTAATCCTTGTGAGTTTCTCACAAATTCTGTGAGGTTAGTACTGTAAGTATTCCCCATTTTACCATTAAGTAAAAAACTGAGGTTCTAAGAAATTAAATGACTTGACCCTGGTTATTCATATATTAAGTGTCAGAATCCACTTATGTGATTCTTTTGTAAAAATTTAGTTTACTGGGGCAGCTGGGTGGCACAGTGGATAAAGTACCCGCCTTGGATTCAGAAGGACCTGAGTTCAAGTCCAGCCTCAGACACTTGACACTTGCTGGCTGTGTGACCCTGGGTAAGTCACTTAACCCCCATTGCCCCATGCCAAAAAAAAAGGGGGTTTTTGGTTACACTTTAAGTTCCAAACTATCTCCCTTCCTCCTCCCCGCCCCCCAACCCCACACTGCATTTGATGCAGATTTATAAATACATGTAAAACAGTACTAAGCATACTAACATATTTATCAGTTCTTTCTCTGGAGGTGCATAGCATCCTCCTTTATGGTTGGTTTGAGTATTTATAGTATTCAGAATAACTTGTTTGTTCACAATTATTTTTCAAACAATATTGCTGTTACTGTATACAATGTTCTCTTGGTTATGATTATTTCACTTTTCATTATTTCATGCAAATCTTTCCATGTTTTTCTAAAACCAACCAGCTCATCATTTCTTACGGCATGGTAGTATCCCACAAATACAGGATTCTTTCTATTGCCTGGGCTGGGTGGTTTTTCCCCAGGGGGAGGTGAGGGCAGCAGGAAGTGGAAGGTTGAAGGGGGAGTACCTAGAATCTGCAGTCTATTTTCAAAGCATTTAAATCAAAACACTTTCAGGCCTTTGTACATTGTAGACAATAAAAATGTTTGTTGAATTGAATTGCCCCCATGAGAGAAAGTTTTAAGCAAAGATAAGAACAATTCATGAAGCTTTGTCTGACCAAAGGAACATTTTGTCAAATTTGCAGTAACTATTCTGTGTGTGGTTTGTGCTTGTGTTTCTCTGCATTGCATGTGTGTGTGTGTGTGTGTGTGTGTGTGTGTGTGTGTGTGTGTGTGTGAGAGAGAGAGAGAGTGGGGTGCAAATGGCCATTTAATTCTTTGTACGTGTAACCTCAGAGACTAGCACAGTGTTGGTTGATTGATTAAGGCAACATTGGCGACGTTTGGAGGGCCTAACAGTAGATTTTATGAATGGCTTGGGGTTTGGGACTTGAAAATGGGCAGGTTTAGAAAAGGTAGAGATGTGGAGAGAGTATTCAAAATATAGGGGAAAACATGCTTAAACATAGAAAAACAAAGAAACTGACTGTCTCTCCTACTGTTTACTCTCTCACATACTGAATGTTATATAGCCAAGATTAAAAAGTGAGAACATGATGGAAGTTGGCTAGTATCTTTATTTGGGATGGTTGTTAATGCTTGTATTAGAGTGGTGGTATAGAGAGGAGGGGGTAGATCATTCAAGAAGCATTTATTAGGTACCTAATTCATGGTGGGTCCTGTGCTAGGCAATAATTACAAAAATAAGTACATGTAAAATAAATGCAAGTTAATAACTGACACAGAATTATTTTAATAACTTCAAAGTTTTTAAAAACATGGGAGAATTTGTCACAGACAAAATGATGGAAAAGGAAGCTGCAGTAGGATTAGGGGAGAAGAAGGTACTTTTTTGTGGCATGCTAAAATTTCTGTATTAGTGGGACATCCAGTTAAATTTCAGGAGGGAATACATATCTGGAGATGTTATCTGTATTGAGTTATTATTTGAAGTTGTGTCAGTAGGTGAGATTGTGAAAGGGTGAAAATAAAAAGTAGCAGACTGCAGACAGATTACATGTAGACCAGATGGATATTGGACAAATAGCAGGATGGTACATCGTGTGTTACATATCAAGAGAGGTTGCTAAATGGATAGCCCAAAGCATATACATGAAACTAAGTGTCCTCAGTGAAAATAAGCTTTCTCTGCCTGCTTGTGGCATGGTATACAGTTTCAGGCGGGAAGAGAAGAATGGATTTGGAACTCCATTTTTACTGAACTGCCATTATTTAAGGACAAAATGGTTCTTTTACATATCTTTGTATTTCCATAAGACAACAATAACTTTCACATAGAAGTGTTTAAGAATAATAAAAAGAATAGGCTATTACATAAAGGAAGTTATGAAAGCAGCATTTCCATCTATTCATAAGTGCCAAAGAGAAAGTTTGATTAGATTCCCATGATGATTTGTTCTAACAGATGTTTGGAGGCTGTTGTGATATATCTTCAGTTGTTGAAGAAACAGAAGCATGAAAAAGAGGACACTTATGTCAGTACAACACGAAGAAAGATACTCCAAAATGGTAGTGAAGTGACACTGGAATGGGAGATTGCCCATTCAATACGGACGCTATGCATGCACTATAATGCCTTCAAACGTATGGCATTGATTCAGGCCTTCCTGGGGTCAGTGCCACAGCTAACATATCAGTTGTATGTCACCTTTACAGCACGTAAACTTCCCCTGGGTAGAGGTAAGTTTTGTTAACAGAGTCCTGTAATCCGGGAAACCTTATCATTCATATCTTGTCATCATTATTGTGTCTTTAACATTATTATTGGTTAATGACAGGAGACCCTGAAAAATTGAACCCATACTCAAAACTTATGGATCGAACAAATTTTCAGGGTTTTATGAATAAAGCATCCTGTTACTTTGATAGCACCTCTTCTCAGTCCTCTCTCCTCCCTCTGTAACACAGTTCTCTATCCCTTACCCCCACACTCATTTTGTCCCTGTTATTCCAGACTCCTGCTGAATATATAATAACATTGCTTAAAAAATTAATGATTGTTGGGCAGCTAGGTGGTGCAGTGGATAAGACACCGGCCCTGGATTCAGGAGGACGTGAGTTCAAATCCGGCCTCAGACACTTAGCACTTACTAGCTGTGTGGTCACTTAACCCCTTATATGATTCCTCAAGATAATCTCTACCCCCAACTTTCCCCAATTATTCCCAATTCCTTTGTTTCTAGCTGTTTCCATCACATCCCCATTAGGATGTTCCTATGGTAACTCAACATTTCCAAAGTTGAATCATTCATTTTCTTCAAAATTCGTATCTTTTTTTTTCTGATTTCCATATGTCTCATTTTGTACCACCATACTACCAGATGTTCTGCCATTTTTTGGTATTAGCCCTGACCCCTCCCTCTCCCTCATCCACTCTAATCAAAGGCTTGCCAAGTTCAGAAGCTTCTAATCATTCCCATGGTGACCTCTTTAATTCAATGCTTCATTGGATGTCACATGGACAACTGAAGAATCCTAATAGTTTCCCTCCAACCATTTTCTTTTAATCATTCCCACATTTACCACCAGACTTATTGGTGCCCAGGTATGACCTTATCACTTAATTGCTCGCAAAATTTCACTAGTGTTGTCTATTAAATAACAGTTATTTGGGATGCTTGCTATTCAAGGCCTCCCATAGGGTTGATTCAATTTACCTTTCCATGCCTTCCCACAGTAGTTAAGAATAATAGGTATAATTAGAGACTACAAAAATGTGCCCCAAACTGCCATAAAAACCCTTGGCCTCTATAGTGCAATATTTATCTAGTGAAATACCAAATCGCCCAAATTAGAAGTTACAGATCTCTCAAGAACTTTGAGGTTTCTGTGGAGATGCTAATTTCACCCTGACAGAGAAAGCAAGTAAGTCTAAACACATCCTTACAAATATCAAGAGAGAAGTAGACATTAGTGGTACACCCCTTTTGGGGTGTGTATGTGTGTGTGTTTTGTTTTGTTTTGCAGGGCAATGAGGGTTAAGTGACTTGCCCAGGGTCACACAGCTAGTTAAGTATCAAGTGTCTGAGGCCGGATTTGAATTCAGGTCCTCCTGAATCCAGGCTGGGTGCTTTATCCACTGCGCCACCTAACTGCCCCGTGGTATTATTCTTTGGGTGTAACATTCCTGCCTTGAAAGTACATCAGTCAGTTCTTTCTCAGATGGAGCAAAGAATGTAAATAGATGACCCCCTCAGTCAAAGTGGCCTTTCCTTTTTTACACATTCATCTGAAGATTCCCCCATCCTAGATCCTTCCAGAAAAAGCAATCATATCACAACACATGCAACAATCATGGATCATTCTAAAGCAAACAGACCTTTGTAATCCACAAAATGAACAGGTAGTTCTTACCACAAGGGGTGTTCTTAAAAGCTGCAGAGAAGAGAATATGAAGGAGATAAGAAAGTGTTCAACTGGGGAAGCTAGGTGACGCAGTGGATAAGAGCACTGGCCCCGGCTTCAGGAGGCCCTGAGTTCAAATCCGGCCTCAGACACTTGACACTTACTGGCTGCGTGACCCTGGGCAAGTCATTTAACCCCCGTTGCCTCATCAAGAAAGAAAGAAAGAAAGAAAGAAAGAAAGAAAGAAAGAAAGAAAGAAAGAAAGAAAGAAAGAAAGAAAGAAAGAAAGAAAGAAAGAAAGAAAGAAAGAAAGAAAGAGAGAGAGAGAGAGAGAGAGAGAAAGAAAGAAAGAAAGGAAGGAAGAAAGAAAGAAAGAAAGAAAGAGTTCAACTGTGTTAAAGACTGCAGAGAGGTCAAGAAGGATGAGGACTGAAAAAATAGTCTTTGGATTTTGCAACAAAGAGATCACTGGCAACTTTGGAGAGAGAGCAGTTTTGATGGAATGATGAGATCAGAAGCCATTTTGTGTGGGATTAAGAGAGTGAGAGGAGAAAAAGTGGAGCTACCTATTAGAAGTGGCCTTTTTGAGGAGCTGAGCCACAAAAGACAGAAGAGATACAGGATGACAGGTAGCAGGAATGGAAGGCTCTAGTGTGGGGCTTTTTGTTTGTTTTCAGGATGGTGAGACATGGGCAGGGTGTGGCCAGTAGATGAGGAAAGCCTGAAGATAAGTGAAAGGATGGAGATGACAGAGGAGGCCATCTGCTAGAGGAGACTGAATGGAATGGGATCACTTGAGTAAGTGGAAGGGATAGCCTTGGTAAGGGGCAAGGCCACTCCATTGTGTGAGATAAGGATGAAGGAAGCATCCACATTAATAGGAAATGAAGAAGGGGAAAGAAGAGGGAGCACACAGCAAATGGCCTCAATATTTTGTGTAAAATATGAGACAAGGTTCTCAGGCAAGAGAGTGAGGGGAGGTGGAACTGTAAGAGGAGAACATCAGAAAAGCAGCACTGAATTTTACTGGATGTTTGAATGAAACCAAACTTGATATTTTAGGTTGAGGCAAAAGTCTATTTAAAAAAAATAATGCTCTAATTAAATAATTAGTTATTTTGTTGGCTAGCTTATTGGTTTATTTAGCCAACTTTCTGTTTTCATTCCAAGAGCTAGAAGGGAACAAAAAGGACAAAAGAATGCATTTGCCTCTCTCATATGCAAGAGGTGACAAAGTGTGTGCTGAAACCAGCTTATGTTAGTTCAGGAGAACTGATTGTTGCATTTTCAATGTACACCTTGGAAATGCACAAATCTAGGCTTGATTTATTGTTTGGTTGATGACCTCAATGACTCAATGAAAAAAACATAAAAAATGCAGGTTAACCTTAAAAGCATGTCATCTGTGGGTTTTCCCTCCTAGAGCTAATTTGAAATTTGCCACCATTTGCCACTGATTAATACTATGTCTGAGATCGTGTGATAGTGTACAATCAAAATTAAGCAATTGTAGGACACAGAAGAATCTCAGAATAAAGGAAAATGATGCATAATGCCTCTGTTACTAAGACTCTTCATAGATTGGAAATTCATTTATCAAATTTGCATTACTTCATGTGAGAAGGTTATTTATTCACTTAAAACAAATTTGCTGATCAATCCAAATTCACACAAGTTCCTGGATTCAAAGGAAAATTTTACGTGATTCATGTGGAAATCAGAACATAAGTAAAAATTGTGCAAGATTTCTTCCTGGAGTTCAAAAACATGTGTGCATACATATATACTGTGTATTATACACATCTACACATGTACACACATACATGCATACACACATGCACAAATATGTCCTATATATCAATATCATATCAGATGATGCATAAATATTTTTTTGTTCACATACTTTCCCCCTTTCCTTGATCTCTTTGGGGGTATAACTGTAGTGATGGTATGGTAGGTACAACTCATTGGGGGCATAGTTTTGAACTGCTTTCCAGAATGGCTAGACTAGTCCACTAATGGTACCATTAACGGTAAATTAATATACCCTTCCCCCCCTCCTTTTGTTTTGTTTTTTTAGCGTTTGCTATTTTTCTTTTGGGGGTTGGAAAGAGGTCAACTTTGACAATCTGAAAGTATGAGGTGGAATTCCAAGACTGGTTTTAATTTGCACTTCTCAAATTGTTAGTGATTTAGGGCAGGGCCTCTTAAACTTTTCCCACTCACTACCCCTTTTTGCCTGAGAAATTTTTACGCAACCCTGGGTACACAGGTATTCATAACCTTTTACTGTTGCCAATTTTTCCACAGCTACCACATTCAGTTACACAACCGAAAAGGTGAATTATTTTAGTTGATATTTTCACCTCTATAATATTGGCTCTGCCTTTCCATGAGCAATTAGTGTTTGTCCAGTTATTTCTAATAATATCTTTACTTCCTGAAAGAGTGTTTTGTTTTTGTATTCAGAGTATTCCTAAGAGGTTGATTCCCAGATATCTTATACACCATGGCTGGAAAGAGCACAAAAGATTTGGCTGGAAGTCTCTTCAACCTCTTTTTCACATATTATTGTTTTGGTTAGCTTTTAAAAGTCTATAATAACTTTAAAAGTGGTTATAATAGAGATCCTCAATTTAGCAGTGACATCATTAGAAAGGCCTCTTTTATTCGTATTACATATGTTGCTGTCTCTTGGTTTTTGATAGATACTACTTACCTTATTAAAGAAAGATTCACTTACATTCTCCCATTTTCTTGGGGTTTTAATGGAAATGGGTGTTGTATTTTGGCAAAGGCAAAAATACTGCATATGTTGACACAATCCTATGTGGGAGGGTTTTATATTATCTTTATAGCTTTCCTGATATTAAACCAGCCCTGAATTCCTTGTAGAAATCTGATCTAGTCATAATGTATAATCCTTTTGATATGTTACTATAGCTTGTTTGTGAATATATTACTTAAAATTTTGCACTTAAGAGATCAGTAAATCCATTAAGAGATACTGATATCTAGTTTCCTTGAACTCAACATGTCCAAAACAGTTTTGCTTTTAAAGCATTTCACAACCTTCCCCTCTTCCCTCTTTCCAGTCTTCTTATAATTTACTTCCTGCGACATGTGCTGCAATTGATTGATACTGGCTTCCTGACTGTTTGTTGAACAAGACTTTCCTTCTCCTGACTCTGGGACATTTCCAGCAGTTAATCCCTATGCCTTGAATTCTCTCCCTTCAAGCATCCTTTAAGCTCCTGTTAAAACCCCAACTTTAAAGAAGCTTTTCCCAATTCTCTTTAATGCTTTTTTTTCTGTTGATTCTCCCCAATTTATCCTATATATAACTTGCTTGTACATGTGTACATCTCGTCTCCCCTTTCCCTTCCTTTGTACACCCAGGGTTTAGCAGAGTGCCTATGAAATGCCTTTGGACTTGATGTCATTCCTTTCAGTAACTTTCTTGGGTTGCAAGGCGGGGGAGGGGGGGGGCGGGGCGGGGGGGGGGGCAGGGCGGGGTTAAGGAAAATTCTTCAACACCAGAGTGGTGTTGATTTTTCATCTCATTGTGTGATCATTACATCACTTTGTTAACACCTTGACCTTACATCCAACTTCCTTTTGCTTGTGTGTTGTCAACTTTTCTTAGCCATCCTTTTTTTCTAACTCCTCAAGTACTTCTTGAGGCTGGTAACTTTGCACAGCCCTTCCTCGCTCAAAATACAATTCACTGCAAGTCATGACATCTGTCATGGTCCTCTGAGAATGAAGGACAAAACAAAAACAACAAAAAGAACAAACACTTTCTCTCTTTTGCTACTTCCTTTTATTCTTTTGATCTTCTCCTCACTTCCTTCTACTTTTAGCTTGTACATTCCCCCAAAATCAATTTCTTGCTTTCTGCTCCACCTTCTTTTCTTCAACTCCACTTCCTTCTCCAATACAAATTTCTATAAAAACTAAAATTTATATTTCAGTCACAGGTGGCAATTGTATTTTATTATGTCTTCTTGTGTCACTCTTGTGAGTTAGTATTCATAATTACTTGCTCAGAGTACAAAGTTATAAATCACAAATACTAAAGATTGAAGAAAGATTTTCATCATCCAGTTTTTAAAATTACCTAATCTCTCATTCTTTTCTGTTTCTCTTACAGCCGTACTGATGACCTTTGCCCTGATATCTACCACCTATGGGGCTATTCTCTGTAATATGCTGGCCATTCAAATCAAGTATGATGACTATAAGATCAACCTACAGCCTCTAGAATTCATCTGTATCACCATCTGGCGTTGTCTGGAGATAACCTCACGTCTTGTTATTCTGGTGCTCTTCTCTGCATCCTTAAAATTGAGAGCTGTGCCCTTCATGTTAGGTGTCTTGATGATTCCCCTATTGGAGCCCTGGGTTGAATTTTGGAGAAGTGGTGCTAAGTTTCCCAGCAATACTGAAAAAAATATTAGCTGGGTGGGCACCCTTGCCATGCTTATGCTAGTCACTATCCTATATGCAGGCATCAATTTCTCCTGCTGGTCAGCAGTGAAGCTTCGCTTGGCTGATAGAGAATTAATTGACAAATCACAGAACTGGGGTCACATGGCTCTACATTATAGTATTCGACTAACAGAAAATGTGATCATGGTAGTGGTGTTTAGATTGCGAGGGGGGAAAACAATAATTTATTGCTGTGACTCATTAATTGCCCTACAGCTCATCATAACCTACCTGTTATCCATTGGTTTCATGCTACTCTTCCATCAGTATTTGCATCCAGGGTGGTCAGACAAAGCATTACCAGAATATGCTGAAACTCAGCCTGAAGAAATATAATACTGGTATAAACATTTATTAAAACCAAACATTAAAATTAAAGAAAAAACACAAATATCTGACAATTTGCTGGTTTAATTAGATTAGGGTGGGGCTAATTTAATGGACAATGCAACAAACGTCAATAAGGATAAGAGATACTTACAGATATACAATTCCTACCCTTTCACCAGAGAATACTGAACAAGTATTTCTGAGATTTCTACATGTGGTTCTTCCCAAGATATTTGTGGAAATTTTTTTTTTCTTTTTTCTTGCATCACCATAGTTATCCCAAATATTCCTTCTCATTGCCCTCACAGAGAGCCATCCCATGTAGCAAAGAATATGTTTTTAGAGAGGAAAAAAAGTCACGGTTGATAACACTGAATAAAGTCTGAAAACATGTGCAACATGGAATACCTGCGGCGCTTCCATCTCCATGAAGGGGTGGGTGGGGCAGTCTTCTCATCTTTCTCCTTCAAAGTCCTATTTGATATTTATAATTTTCTTACATTTACTTCTGAGTTTGGGGTATGGGGTTCTTTCCATTTATACTGTTGCAGTCACCACGGTGTATATTGTTTTCTTGGCTCTGCTTACTTCACACTACATCGGTTCATATAAATCTTTCCCTGCTTCTCTGCATTCATCACACACACCATTTCTACATGTGCACTAACACATCACAGTTTGGTAACCATTCCCTGGTTGATGGACATCTACTTTATTTCCAGTGCTTAGCCACCACCACCACCACCACCACCACCACCAAAAAAAAAAAAATACCTTGGGGTATCAGTGCATAAACAGAGTCTCAGGTTCAAAGAGCATGGACATTTTAGTCACTTTTGGTTTTCATAATTCTAAATTGCTTTCCAAAATGATTGTAAACATCAACAATGTTTTAGTGTTGTTGTCATTTCAGTTGTGTCTGACCAACTCTTGGGGTTTTCTTGACAAAGAACCACTGGAGTGGTCTGCCATTTCTTTCTCCAGCTCAATTTACAGATGAGGAAACTGAGGCAAACAGGGTTAAGTGACTTGCTTAGAGTTACACAAACTTTAAGTGTCTGGGGCCAGACTGGAACTCAAGAAGCTGAGTCTTCCTGATTTCAGGCCAAGCATGCTACCTACTGTGCCACCTAGCAATCCTATTTTATCAACTGGGGAATGCCTATTAATAACATGTTATACATATGCATACACACGTGTGTACATGTGTCTGTACATACTTGTAAGCACGTACCCATACACAGAGACACACTCAATCCACCATTAAGCATGCTAAGATTTAACATTCCTGTTTCTGGTGACACTGGTGATTTGGGGGCCTCCTTCCTGTAGTGGCCCAGAAATAAAAGTATCTTGAAGTTTGATATGACATGATAAAACCTGAATGTTCCCTGTTCTTTGTCAGCTTGGAGCAGCTTGGGGGAATTGGGTGGAGACCCAGTTAAACAAAAGGATTATTTTCATCTCCCCTCTAGCCTACAATTCTCCTTTGTGACAAATAGTTTGAGCACTCTTTTCTCCATCCTGATGCTGTCTCTGTGTATGGACTTCACTGGGAAAGCTTGCAGCTGGAATACTGTCTGACTTCTTTGTGTCCCTTTTCTGAAAGCAGGCCAATGAATATAGTTTTTGAGATGGCTGTGTGAGTTTGTGAAGTGTGGAGGATTTCAGGAGTAGCAGGTCATGTCAATAACAGGAATTAGCAAGAGGAAAGCTTCTTGCCATTTTACCAGCAGACAAGTTCCAAGAGTGCCAAAGTAGGATGTAAAAATGTCTAATAAGTAGTCCTGGAAATATGAGCCATGATTAGAATTATTTCTGGGAGGTGTTAACAAAGAATAAGAAAATAGAATGCCCTATGTCCTCCATTCTTAAAGGGAGTTTTGTATAATGGAGATACAACAGTAGTATCAAGTGTAGACCTGTCCAGTTATGCATTGTTTCCATTTCAGAGTATGCCCCCCCCCCCTGCAGCTAGGTGTCGCAGTGGATAAGGCACCAGCCTTGGATTCAGGAGGACCTGAGTTCAAACCCAGCCTCAGACACTTACTAGCTGTGTGACCCTGGGCAAGTCACTTAACCCCACTCCCCTGCCAAAAAACAAACAAACAAACAAAAAGAGTACAGAGAGGGCAGCTAGGTGGCGCAGTGGATAGAGCACCGGCCCTGAATTCAGAAGGACCTGAGTTCAAATCCGGCCTCAGACACTTGACATTTACTAGCTGTGTGACCCTGAGCAAGTCACTTAACCCTCATTGTCCCACCCCACCCCCAAAAAAGTAGAGAGCAAACAGGACTTGAGGTAACATCCCCCTTCTCTTCTAGTCCCATTCTTATGGCTCTCTAGTGATCCCCGCTTCCCTAACATGCTGATCAACCCCAACTGACCGTGAAGTCCTCCCAGCGATGGGAGCCCAAGAAGAGGTGTGGTGGTGGGGTGATCGCATACTGTCTTCCTATAGCAGTCTCTATTCACATTACCATTCTTTGTCAACCTGCCATATTTCTAGCAATAACTCTTTGGCAGATACCACGGAAAACAGATTTTTTTTGCGGGGGAGAAACAGGATTCCCCAAATAAACTACATGGCAAATCAGTCCAAGAGGATTTGTTTTACTGGGAGGAAAAAAGTGACTCTAATTGTGACAATCATGATTGTTGAGCGAGAAGGCAAACCTGTTCAGATTTTAATGTTTTTTTTTTTCCCTTTGTTATCTGTTCTTTCTGAAAGGATGAACAATCCCCACACTGGAAAGGGCAAAACAAAACTAGGTTCTGAGTAGATTACACAATAGATTATCATCCCTGTATGGCAACAGTCATACCTAGTCACATTCTTGGACACTGAAAGAACTGGCAGATGTGATTACTGAGCCATAGTCAGCAATATATGAAATGCTATGGAAAATGGGAGAGGTATCCAAGGTTGAAGAAGAGCAAATATCACAATTTTCAAAAAAGGAAAGAGAATAAACTATAAAATATTTTAGGCCAGTGGCTTGAGTTCAGATTCTTTCAAAAATCCCAGAAGGGATTAGATAGTGAATATCCAGTTTAAACAAAAGCAGCAGTAATTACAGAACTACCAGAGCTTTAACTTCATGATGTTTCCTAAACTGCTACAGTTTACCCAGATTTTATCAAAGTATTTGGTAATGTATCCCACACTGTTCTTGCTGAGCTACGTGGGCTTCATCAACATAATTAGGCTGATTCAAAGGTGGGGTTGCCATAAACAGTTCAATAACATAGTGGGAGGTGTTCATTGGAATACCCCAATGGTATATGGTTGGCTATGTGCCTTTTAACATGTTTTTCATGACTAGCAATCTCAACAAATTTTCAAATGTCCCAATGAGATAGGGTTACAAAAGAAATTATTAGAAATTATTAGGCTGAAGCTGAATCCAGTAAGATGAAGTTAATAGGTATCAGTGCAATCTCTTCCATTTGGACTCAAACAACTTAAACTCATAGAAGATGGGGAAAACACAGAGAGCACTTTGTTTGAAAAGGACCTGGGGTTCTAGTGGACTGTAAATCAGTCAGCAATAGAACAGCCAACAAAGTTAATGAAATCTTGGACTGCACTGAAATAAGGTTATTAAACCTTATAAAAACCCTGTTATTAAAATTTTTTCTGAATACTGTCCTTTATCCTTGATGCAAGAGTTTATGAAGATCACCAATAAGCTAAAGAGCTACCAGAAGACAGCGAGGATGAACAACCTCGAGACCACATAGCAGTTGAAGAAATAAATAGGGGGTGACTAACTTGGAAAGAAGATATTAAGAGCTGTCCTAAAACAGAGCTGACTTGTTGGATCACCAGCAAAGTTAAGAACAATAGGTGGAAGCTGCCCAAAGACAGTTAGGCTTCGTGTCAGGAAAAACTCTTCAACTCTTACATTTGGCCAAAAGTGAGATGGACTGCTGTGGGGCAACTGGTAGTGCACTGCATGAAGAGCTGGTTATGGGGTCAGCTAGGTGGTGCAGTGGATAAAGCACCAGCCATGGATTCAGGAGGACCTGAGTTCAAATCTGGTCTTGGACATGTGACATTTACTAGCTGTGTGACACTGGGCAAGTCACTTAACCCTCATTGCCCTGCAAAAAAAGAAAAAACCCTCCAAAAAACCCCCAAAGAAACAAAAAACGTCATAAGGTGAAAATGAGGACATATATGGTCTTACTGTGTATGTTCAGAGAAACATGTTTAAACTTGTCAGAGCCTGAGGATCTCTCTGTTTATGGTATCTGTTTAGGATCTGTTTTCCAGGTTTAAGAATATTAATGGCTATTAATGGTTAATGGTCCCTAATTACCTTCCCTAAGCTATTGCTAGTGTTGGTTGATAGTAACCCTCTGGTTGCTCAGGTCTTAGTTTCTCTGTTAACCCTTTTGTCTATTATTGAAAGGTTATCTCTTAATCCTCTTAGCCTCCTCCATCACTCTCACACGGTCTAGCTAGAATTAATGTGGTCTTTTATTTGGTGCTAGAGAAAGTGACCAGGACAGATCTAGCACAGTGGATAAAGCACTGGCCTTGAATTCAAGACCTGAGTTCAAATCTGGTCTCAGACACTTGACACTTAGTAGCTGTGTGGCCCTGGGCAAGTCACTTAACACCTATTGCCCAACAAAAAAAGAGAGAGAGAGAGAGAGAGGGTGGGTGGGGTGGGGTGGGGAAAGCTTGGATGCTTGTCCTATTCTTGAGAGTCCATGGGGATTTTTTTTTTTTTAATGATGGTCCTGACCTTTTGGGTTATCTCTTTTTCCTAGCTCTGGTCAGGTAGTACCCATGCCTAAGTGACTTTTTGATATAGATTTTATCTCTCCTTACTTCTTCTTTTTCTTTTTTTGGGCAGGGCAATAGGGGTTAAGTGACTTGCCCAGGGTCACACAGCTAGTAAGTGTTGTGTCTGAGGCTGGATTTGAACTCAGATACTCCTGAATCCAGAGCTGGTGCTTTATCCACCTCGCCACCTAGCTGCCCCTCCACTTACTTCTTAGGTATGTCTGCCCTGATATTTAGTTGGTTAATCTAAACTTTAACAGTCCCTTAATCCTCCATATGTCTGTCCTGTTACCTGGTCATCTTTGGTTTTGCTTTTCACAGGAGAAACAGAGAAACATCTTCTGATTTATTCCAAGACCATAGCAAAGTCACGAAGCCCTGATATGAATGAAATTTGTCTCATTGTTGCTGTTACCCTTCACTGTCAGGGTTACTGCTCACTGCCTAGAAGCCACTGGTATAAGTGTTGGGATCCCTGCACACTGCCTCAGGTGATAGTCAGTGGTCAGGACAGAGGTAGAAGAGTATTCCAGCCATGGGAAAAGGCCAGGGAAAATAGTGGGACCTGAGAGATTGAGGTTCTTGTTAGTGAAGCATGCAGTAGCCCCATGTCACTGGATGTATGAGTACAGGCTGGGGAGTAAGGTGGAAGAAAACTGAAAGATAGGAGAGGGCTAAGTTATGCATGGCTTTGAATGCCAAACAGAGCATTTTGTATTTGATCCTGGAAGCAATAGGGAGTCACTGCAGTTCATTGAGTACGAGAGGGTAGTGACATAGTCACTGATGGAATAGAATGGGGAGAGACTTGAGGCTTATCTTATTGAAATACTTCAGGTATGGGGGCAGCTAGGTGGGGCAGTGAATAAAGCACCGACCCTGGATTCAGGAGGTCCTGAGTTCAAATCCGGCCTCAGACACTTGACACTTACTAGCTTTGTGACACTGGGCAAGTCACTTAACCCCCACTGCCCCACAAAAAAGCAAAAACAAAACAAAAAAACTTCAGGTATAAGGTTGTGAAAGAAAATCAATCCTCTTCTCAGTAATTCTCAGGAACTCAGCAGTGATGTGTCAAAGGCTCTTTATTTCCTTTTCCTGAAAAGGAGGCACCCTAGTGTGCAGCTGGTCGGTGCAAAGAAAGGGGGCTCACAGGCCCTGTTTTATACCCTAGTTCCTAACACTAATGGATCCTCCTCTTTTTCATCATTGGTCTGATTACTCAAGGGTTAAAATCTACGCACAAAAACTAGCTAATCAGAATGCAGTATTCCCACCCCTCTTCCTTGTATGGGCATAACTCAGTAGTGGACCTTATGCTTCCTTCTATGGACACAACTCAGGAACTGACCTTATTGAAAGCAAGGCTCCTTGAACCATGTGATTTTGTTAGCCAGAGTGGGAGGAGGGGATCTTAGACCTTTGTCCTATAAACAGGTCAGGAGGAGTATGACTGACTTATATCCACATTGAGAGGAGATAACTACCCATTTTCTCACAATCACTTCTCTCTATTTTTGACTATTTGGCTCCTCTCATTCCATGTATTGAATATCTCCTCTGCCTCTTGGTCTAAATCTGTGAGTGTTTGCCTTTACTTTCCCAAATGGAGTAACCTTAGTGAGAGAAGTCTCTATTAGCCTCTGATTTAACCCTCCAAGGAAGGATACAGCATAAAACTTCTGCCACTATAACGAGAGTGGGGAGGATCGAGGCAGTGAAACCTTTGCATTTCCCAAACCAGGATTCCATCCATCCCATCCAGGTGGTGTCAACCCCTGAATTTTCTGCTAATTATTCATCCAGTATACTTAAGCCTTTCAAGGCTCTAGTTATTGAACCATCAGGGGCAGTATTATTTGGGATAAAGGTGCAGCATTGGCTGCCCAGCATAACACACACACTCCCCCTTTTTCTGCTAACATCCTACCAAAGGCTATTCTGTTCTCCCAAGCAGCCAGTTGTTCAGAAATACCCTGTGCTGCATCCCTACTGTAATTGATGAGCCTCTGCTGGTTCCAATCTACATTTTTAGTTATGGTTACCCACCCTAGGAGTGATTCCGGCACACCCCATGGGACTCCTATGCTATCTAGGCAGATTAGAGAGTCAGATGACCCTTTTTGTCCCTCTGAGCTGTGTTTCTTTCTTGATTTAGACTCGGATTTGGAGAAATGCTCAGATGCCATGGTAAAGGGGATGGCCAACTGCACCAACCCACAAGTCCCAGCCCAGTTAGGAGGTAAGGTTGGTCTTTCACCACAATACCACCATAGGTCAGCTCGGGGATGAAAAATCTACCAAGTTGTTCTCAATTACTTCCCACGTTTGGACACAACTCATATTACCCAAGACCAGAAAACCTTCTCTCTCCCATCTGGAGAGACAGGTGGGATGGTTTCCTGGGACTCCAACAAAGGTGGGTGTGATCTTTTCTGCTGTCCTTTATTACAGGGAAGAGTAGCTCCGAATCCCTGCAACTCTCACCCTTTGCCAACCCATTCTGGTATAATTGAAGGAGACACAGGAACCCCTCCAGGCTAAAATCTGGACTTCCAGTATGGACATCTGGTCTTCCCGAAATGCTGACCCATTCCAACCAAGCATTTGAATCTCCAAACCCAATCTTTGTCTCCACTGTCTGTTGCACATCCTTAACTTCAATGGTCTGTAATTCAGGACAGGGTTTCCTAATTTCCCTTCTGGACTTAGGTTATTTCTGGAGTCTTAAAAGGATAGGATACCTGGGATTTTCTGGTTATTCCTATTCTTCCTATGGGATCAATTTCTCCAGATACCAAACCCTTTTTGCTCCTCCATTACTTGTTTGCCTGAGCAGCTTCCACTACCCCCAAAATGTTACCTCCCTTCTCCATTTTTTGTACCAGGCTTTGTATATTACCCTCGGTTGATCAGATTCCTTATTCATAGTCCACTGCTTATGTTTTTCCTCTGGTTTTTCTTCTAGAAAAGGTGCCCTTTTTACTTGAGAGTAGGGAGTCCAGTTTCACTCCTCAGTCCTCACTGCAGTGTCAGTGAAAAGTAACACCAGGAATGGCCCTTCCCAATCAGGTTCCAACTTGTTGCTCTTCCAGGTGCTTATCAATACCCAGTCTCCAGGTTTAAATTGGTGAGCTGGAAACTCGAGAGGAGGAGTCTGGGCCAGAAGTCCCTTCTGTCAGAGTAAAGAAACAGAGGTAGAGAGGCCAGAAATATATTCCCTGAGAAATATGTATCTAGTTTCTATTCTTGGGAATTCTGTTTCTCTTCCCAAGCAAGGATATAAAAATCTTCTTGATATGGGGGGTTTTTACTATTCACATATACATTTAAGGCTTGACATACCCAATTTTCATTAGACCCAAATTTAGGCCAAAGGATTGACCCTCCCTCAGCCCATATTAGGCAACAGTATTTTATCATTCTCTTTTTGCATTTTCCTCTATACTTCTCAAGCTTATTCCAGATTTCTAATTTGTTTCCCAAAGGGCTGTCTTTGGGAATTTTGGGGAGATGTACTTTCTTCCTTTTCTGTATCACTGGAAGTGGCATTCTTCATCTTACTTAATTCCTTCAACACAGTCTTTAATGAACCCTTTGAATTCTTGGGAACCACCCCCGCCTGGCACACTGCTTGGCATATCTTGGCACACTGCTTGGCATATCTTGGCACACTGCTTGGCACACTTGGTGCCTATGGACTCTAACTGCCTGGCACACTGATTGGCACTTGGTGCCTATGGACTCTAACCACCTCACACTGCTTAGAACACCTGCCTATGGACTCTAACCACCTGGCTCACTGCTTGGCACAACTGAGCCTATGGACTCTAACCACCTGACACACCTGGTGCCTATGGACTCTAACCACCTGGCACACTGTTTGGCACACCCCAAACCAAGAGGGAGAATCCAGGAACCCCAGGATCCTGCATCAGGAGTGAAAAGCTGTTCCAGTAAGAGATGTCACGAATGCCCCATGCTGTTCCAAGTTTTATCTAACATAAATTATCTAACATAACAAAACATTCTATAAGTTATCCCCTCCTCTACTTCTCTTGAAACAAACTTGAGATGTGTGGCAAAAATTATTTGTTAAAAACTTCCCCAAGCCATCTGTAAAGGAGTCCAAAAAGTTATATTCCTATACCCTTCTAATTTAATACAAGACAATTAAAAATAGGATTTTCATCTTTGTTTCATCACTTTTTGCATCATCTGCCTACTTATCCTCAGGCCATTATGAGAAATTAAAGAATCTAATACCATTGGTACCAGATGCTAGGGCCAAATTCAATATCGTGTTTATCATGCCACCTGGGATGATCATGGGGGTTACTATAAAGGAACTAAAGTTTCCAAGCCTCATGGAATACAGTGTGGGGAAACCAAGTCAGGCTTAATCACATGCATGGGATTGAGATGTCCATGACATCAGACATATAGAAGGGGGATCAAAGTCAGGTGTAAAATGAAATGGTATTGCCAGCCATCCAGTGCTACGTGGCGGGGAAATGAAGCCAAAAGAATCCTGCCCTGGCCCCAGCTTTTGCTGATGACTGTTCTCTCTGCCTTTCCCAAATCAGTACAATACCTGAGCTTCAAGAATCCCTCCCATTCTGCTCTTCTCTCCCTGTGGATAGTTGGTACCTTGGTTGCTCAGATCTGATAACTCAGAATAAAGACAATTAATGTCTTAAAATGGTAATTTTCCCATAATCCAAGTCTCATATGGATTTAACAACTGAGGATAATTTGATAGCAAAAATGTGAATTAGGTTTGTAGACAGTTCTTATACTTATAATAATTTATTGGCCCAATCATAAGCTCAATTCTTTTTTTTTTTTTTTTTGGTGAGGCAATTAGGGTTAAGTGACTTGCCTAGGGTCACACAGCTAGTAAGTGTCAAGTGTCTGAGGCCAGATTTGAACTCAGGTACTCCTGAATCCAGGGCTGGTGCTTTATCCACTGTGCCACCTAGCCGCCCCCATAAGCTCAATTCTTAAAGACAAAAATGTATGGAATCCAACCAGTATTTATTAAACTCCTTTAGAACTGCTGAACATTTAGGCCATGCTAGAATTTTAAAAATACATTGCCCCTTTGACTTTCAAGATTGCTTCTAACCAAGAAAACCTAAAATTACCATAATTCCCATCTGTCAACAGTTTACCAATTAAAACATGAAATAAACAGTTTTCTCAGGATTTTTTTTTTTTTTAGTGAGGCAATTGGGGTTAAGTGACTTGCCTAGGGTCACACAGCTAGTAAGTGTTAAGTGTCTGAGGCCGGATTTGAACTCAGGACCTCCTGAGTCCAGGGCTGGTGCTCTATCCACTGCACCAGCTAGCTGCCCTTTTTAATTATATTTCTTTTTTTGTGTGTGTGGGAGGCAATTGGGGTAAAGTGAGTTGCCCAAAGTCGCACAGCTAGTAATTCTTAAGTGTCTGAGGTCGGATTTGAACTCAGGTCCTCCTGAATCCAGGGCCGGTGCTCTATCCACTGCACCACCTAGCTGCTCCCTTTCTCAGGATTTTAAAGTGGAATTCTCAAACATTTAAAAAAAAGATTTCTCACAAAAGTTGCAAGCCAAATAATAAAGTTTTCTTAATATACTAATAAGTCCAGATTAAAATAGCAAGATCCCTTTCGCAGTTTAGTGTGATAATTTGGATGCCCTAGTATTAATTTCTTTGCAACAAATTAACTCTCAAAAAGAAGGAGCCCCCTAAATCCCACAAGTGTTATATACACATAACTTTCTCTTTTCTAAGAAAAGGCACTGAATTTTCATTCCCCTTTCCCAAACAAATGAATTGCCTGGGGCTAACCAATTTTTGTTATCCCAGACTCTTGAAGGACTCATGGGCCTCCCCCACCTTCCCCAAGTCAAGTAAAACCTTTTGTTTTAATGGGCCTAGTTTAACAGAGAAGTTCCCTGGGGAAAATTAAAAGAACCCCCTCCCCATGAAACCAAACCAAAGGACAGACACCCCCGAAGAGATACTGAGTAACTCCAGAACCACCACCCTTCACTAGTCTCCCTCAGTCACAACCAGTGAGGGATGGCCATCCCCGAACAAGGTAACCCTTCAGTCAGATGATGAAACCACCGGATCACCACACACACACACACACACACACACACACACACACACACACACACACATGCCTGCTCCTCTTCTACTCAGGGAGAAAAGCATCCCAGAGAGCCACGCCTCCACACCATGCTCTCTTCTCATGAGATGAAATTCATGCAGCTCTCTCCTGGCTTTCCCCCACAAACAAAACGTTATTTCACTCCAATTGGATTTGTATGCAAGAGGGTATAATTCTTTAAAGAAGAATTCCTAAGAACCCCTATACTAAACCCCAGTAACATTTTGCCCTATCCTCACAATCCTGGGAGATAAGCTTTCATTCATAAATTCATCCAATATCCCTGCAAAAGACGGATAGCAGTGACTCCGTACCATAGGCCTAACAAACCAGAACACTGACTTTTCCTTCCTCCTCATCCACGGCAGTCCCTCAATCCCAAGGCTTGCAGCCAGAAGGCAAAGAATTCAGCTGAATGCTGAAAGGGTATGGCCTGATTCAGCCTGGAATAGTTCTCACTCACAGCCTGCTCTAGCCTCTGCAGCTGCAGCAGCCTTGGCCACAGTGGCAACCTCAGCCTCCCCACTCTACTTGTTCACCTGGATTCATGCCGTCCATTCACCAACAAGACTTTTCTTTTCCAGATGCTTACTTTTTAACTACATTGCTTCATACACAAATCTCCTTTCCCTACAATCCTACAATCCATCTCACTGTGGGTGTTTTTCCTGCCCTCTCTGTCCCTGTTTTGATAAATTCTTACCCCCTTGGTGAGCATGCTCCACCCTGCATTTGGGACATCTCTGCTGAGTTCCTCGGGCTCAGGAGTTGGGGGTGGCCTCCCTCTGGGCTCCAACCATCACTGGCGAAGAGCACTGGAAGTGCACTGGAACACAGAGGATCCCCGCAGCTCCTTAAATCTTGGTGGGACCTCTAATTGTGAGGGAAAATCAATCCTCTTCTCAATAATTCTCAGGAACTCAGCAGTGATGTGTCAAAGACTCTTTATTTCCTTCTCCTGAGAAGGAGGCATCCTCGTGTGCAGCTAGTGGGTGCAAAGAAAGGGGCTTGCAGGTCCTCTTTTATACCCTAGTCCCTAATGCTAATGGACCCTACCCTTTTTCATCATTGGTTCGATTACTCAAGGGTTACAATCTATGCGCAAAAATTAGCTAATCAGAATGCAGTATTCCCACCCCTCTTCCTTGTGTAGGGGCTGAAATTTAATATATGGAGTGTTAATTGGGTGACTCATTGAAATATTGTGGTCTTATAATGAGGGACCTCTAGGTTAAAAGCTCCCTCTCCTCCAAACTGCCTTTTTAGGTATTTCTCCTAGGTCAATAAGAAAGGAGCCTTACAGCTTTTTTTCCACAAAAGGATCAGATTTTATTACTTGGGAATTAATTAAACAACAAAGGTGAAATTAATAAAAAAATCAAAGAAGAAAATAGGGAAAAAGAAATACAGATAAATCCTCCTAATTCTAATCTAAATCTATACAATCCCCAGTTCATTTCCAATTAAGCTAATTCAAAGGAATGTAGGTTTTATTATATTCACTCACCATACCTGGAAAAGTCGGCTAGCTTTCTCACATCACCAGGAAACCAAGCAGAGAGAGACCATCGGAGCTCTAGAGTGTTCTTGAAGTGACTCCTTACCTTCCCAGAAGTGGAGGTCCTTCCAAAGACTACCTATGGAAAGTTCTCCTTCTGACCTCAGTAGCATATGTAACTTCAGGGTGGGTCAGGTGTGGCCCCTCCCAAATGAATCAGCTAAATTCCAATAATTTTTACCACAAATAATTTTTACCACACTTGTATGGGCATAACTCAGGAGTGGATCTTATACTTCCTTATATGGACACAAATCTGGAGTGGACATTATTGAGACTAGGGTTCCTTGAACCACGTGACCTTGCTAGCCTGAGGGAGAGGAGGGGATCCGAGACCTTTGTCCTACAAACAGGTCAGGAGGAGTATGACTGACTGTTATATCCACATTGAGAGGAGACAACTACCCATTTTCTCACAGAGGTGATGGTGTTTTGTTGAAAGGTGATTGAGAAACCTTAATGTACAGTATAAATATGAGAAGAGGGTCTGGGTAAATGTGAGAAGGGGAAGCAGGCTAAAGGTCTTTGTCTTCTCCCAGGCTTAGAAGAGTCACTGAGATATTTATGGGGAGTCTTAAACCTGATTCAGTTTGGAGGTGGAGGTCTGAGATCAGATACCCAAGCTCAAAAGAAGGACAAGTCTGCTTGAAGACATGTTTTCATTATTGTTGTAGGGGTGGCAGCAATGAACCCAGGCCAGCAGACTAACTCAGGCTTGGGTAAAGGGAGCTTTGGACATTCAGTCCTCCCCCCACCTCCCTCCCACCCACCTGGGCTAGGAGGAGGCTGATCAGGGTGGAGCCAAGTTTGGCCTTGAATGGCCAGGAAGGGTGAGGTGGAGAAGAGATATAAATAATGGGAGTTATGGAAGGGTGGAGGAGAGATGACAGGAGCAGTCACCATCTGTCTTTAGTCACCTCTGACCAGAGAAGACATCAAAGAACCAGGTGTTTCCAAGGCACAATGAGGTCATGGAGCTTTGAGGTTCCTTCTAGTTCTAGCCCAGGGTCCTTTTGTAGTGGGCATGGATTTAATTAATCAAATTGATCTTGAGGCTTCCCAAAGAATGAGAAGACTCAGGGACTCAGTTTGCTAAGTTTTAATAAAATACTGTGAGGCCACAGGGGACTCTAAGGAGATACTGTCTAAGCTTTTCTCCATATTGTTGGTTGATAGGGTCTGGAACCCCTCTAGTTACAGTTGATAAAAACTCAAACCTTAATTTCTCTGTTAACCCTTCCAACTACTATTGGTCAAGTCTTAGGTTATTTATTAACCCTTTCTAGCCTGGGCTGGGATGGTGGGCAAATTGCCTCAAAGATCTAGGGCTCTTTCCAGTTGTTCTTATGTATTGTTAAAGTATAAACCACCTGGATTTGATGGAACTGCCTTATTGTCCAAAAGGTTGTTGTGAAACCTTGGATGAACAGATCAACATGCCCTCCAAGTGAACTCCAAGCTGAACCCAGACCATGTCCTAGTTAGTGGATGTCAGGAAAACCCCAGAATCATTTGGGTGCTATGGATCATTTGTATGTCTGGGAAAGCAAATAAGGCCCTATCTAATGATCTCCTTCCCTAAAATAATAAGTAGACTTTATGGCACACCAAGGAACACCTTCCTCTTTTGGAATCATCATTGTAAAAACAACTGAGCATCCTTGTCCTTGAAAATACCCTTTTTTGAATTACATAATCTTCTCTTAGAGTCTGCTTTTAAATTGCATTGTTAAACTGATTTGCATTTCATACATTCTTGGTATAGTGTTTGCTTTTAAGTTGATTTGCATCATGCTAATGAAACTGATAACCCCCTGTACCAATAAGATCTGTAACCAGTGAGCAAAAACCTATAAAGCTATATAATAGCTTCAGAAAGAAGTCTTCCAACTCCTTGGAAAGGGGTCTCCAAATGATTCCCTGCTGCCTGCTTGTTCTTGGGACAAATAAACTGATGCCATGTTTTCCCTAGTAGTTTTCTGATCTGGGTTTGCCCCCGCTTCCCCTCCATCCTCCAAAAGATGACTGGTATGGAAACAAAATTTGATTATACAGTATGTCTTGCCACCAGAAAAGAGAGGGAGGCTGGTGACTTTTGAGTGGGATATGTTGGACTTGAGTCAGTTTAGAGTCTGAAGCTTATTACCAGATCATTCTGTCCATGTTTCATCCCATTGCTAATAGAATATTGTAGTAATCATGTATCTTGCTTTGCTGAACTTGGTGTACACTGGTACCATCTCTCCCTCCCTACTTGCATTCTAAAACCCCCAGTCCCTGTTACCTCCCTCGTTCTGTAGCCAAGCAGGAGAGCTGTCTCCTGTTAGCGCAGACCCACCCTGATAACTGATGTGGGCAGGAAATCTGGGGTCCAATTGATCGTGAGTTGTTCCAAAAGAATTACAAGACTCAGTGACTCATTTTACCAAGTTTTATTGCAATGCTGTGAGTGATCACATGGAGAGAACCAGAAAAGTGGAAAGCTATCTCTCAAATGGTGAAAGAAAAGACAGTTATATTTATAGTATAGATAAATTGATTGTCAGTCTCATTATAATAATCTCCACCTTGGGGAGGCATAGGGGAGGGCCTGTCCTTCTCATTATAATATTCTCCATCTAGGGATGTTACAAGGGAGGGCTTATACAAATTTGGAGTTCCTGGGGGTCCTAAGCCAACCCCTGAGGTGGGTACCTTTTTCAGTGGAGGTGTGTTTTGGGGGTTTACACATCATAAGGTGAATCTAGGGGACAAATTCGGCCTTTTCTGCACATGTCTCTTTCTGATTCCCATGGCTAGTTTCAAAATATAATCATTTTTTCATTAGAATTTCTACAGGTTGTCTTTTTCCTTTATTGTTATTTTGACCTGACCTGTTCTGGTCCATTATGGATGTCAATCACTATGTGTATGAGCTAATAGCTATATTAGAGCTTGGGTCTTAGGTTTTTCTGTTAACCCCTTTTTGCCTCCTACATCAATACTACCTCTCCCTTCTTGCATTCCTAAACCGTAGCTCCTGGTACTAGCTCCTGGTACCATCTCTTCCTTCTTCACCATTTCCCCCTCCTTACACGGGTGGAGTGGTTTCACCCTTTCCCCCTCCCCTTCCCCCCAGCTCTTGGATGTAGCTGAGCATGCATCCATACCATGATCACGAGCTAAACACACATACTGGGTGAGACAGGATTGGATGTTAGATTGTGAGCTTACCCTGTGCACGAGGGGACTGCCCCCTCAAAACTTCCAGAAAAACCCAACTTGTGAGCTCATCAGCACGCTCCTCATCTCTTGCATGGGGTCGCCCATTCCCATGAAAATGAAATAAATCTGTCTCTGCTTGACTTGGTGGTCTCCTCTAATTATTTGGGTAAACCGAGGCAATTGTCCCATACACTTTGCTGACTCATCTTGATCCTATTTGGAGATTTTTTGGGAAAAAAAGCATTAGAGTGGTTTGCTATTTCCTTCTCCAGCTCATTTTACAGATGAGGAAACTGAGGAAAACAGGGTTACACTCCTTACCCAAAGTCACACAGTAAGTGTCTGCATTTGGATTTGAACTTGAGCCTTCCTGATTCCAGACCAGGCATTCCATTTACTGCATCTCCTGGCAGGTGCTTAATTAATGTTTATTGAGAGATTGGCCTGTTCAGGTTTATTGGCTGATCCGGCCAAGGGAGTGGATGATGTCTGAGGATCTTTTTTTTTTTAAAAAGTACTTTATTTTTTAAAGCAGGTGATTATTTCTTCTGTGTTTTGTCTTGATTCACTTCCTGCAGGTGTCCTGTTGCTTCTTGAGAGAGAATTGATAAATGCAGGAAAGCATTTGCCAGAAAACATCTTTAGTAAATAAAGAGAACTCTAGTCCTGGGGAGGGTTGAAAAAGTATCTGGCATCTTCCCAGACTTTGCATAATTGATAAATCCTCTGAGAAACAGAAGAAAGCTGAATATAAGGAAAACCCACTAGAGTCAGTACTGACCTTCAAAGTAGTCAGGGAAATAAGTGGAAAACCTAACAATCACCACTTAATTAAAGAAAGGCCAAAACCTGAAATGGCCCCATATCTTCCAGACAGAAAGACAGGGAAAACCCAATCCAATTAAAGAGAAAGGCTATGAAAAAAGTTAACATGAATATCCCATCATTTCCTATCCTCAGCTGGTCAGCATCATCAAAATCATCCCTTGCTGCAAAATCATCATTTCTCCCAGGATCCAAGGGGATGGTAGCTTCAGCCTTGGTCCCTTCTGCTTCATTCTAAGTAGGCAATGTGGTAGCCAGTTTTAAGAAGGGGACTTGGGGAATGCAGAACTCATCTTTGTTGTCAAAATATGCCGCACTAAGGGCGGCTAGGTGGAGCAGTGGATAAAGCACTGGCCCTGGATTCAGGAGCAACTGAGTTCAAATCCGGCCTCAGACACTTGACACTTCCTAGCTATGTAACCCTGGGCAGGTCACTTGGTGGGTCTGCTCTTAGGGAAGCCCGGGATGGGGTGGGGGTGGGGGTGGGGGTGGGGGCGGGAAGCACTGGGAGGCTGCGGCGTTCTCCGTGTTCCGCCCTTCCTGGGCCAGACCACGCAGCTGTTGTTTCGAGGATCTTTCTTAATCTAAGAACCAGGAGCCTTGGGGCTGTGACCCCTTTCTGCCCCTGATCAGCTTTCCTTCTAAGGGCCCTGTGGGCAGGGACTGAGTCCCAGGAGCCAGGGAACTTGTAGCTCACTCTTCAATGGGACTTGCTTCTCAATTCCTCTTACCTCTTTCCACATACGAATGAATGAAGGAAAGTCCCTTGTTCAGCTCTTCACGAATGGTTTGATTTCAAGATGTGCAATAGGTGCTAAGGATTCCCAGTCCACAGAGCAGTTGTGCACTAGACAGTCCCTGCCCTCCAGGAGCCAATGGTCCAATAGGAGAGACAACACACAAATAAAAACAAAGCAAGCTTCCTAGAGGAAAATGGGAAATAGCTAACATTGGCAGAAAGCTTCCTGCAGAAGGGGGGATTTTTAGTTAGGACCTAAAGGAAGCCAGGAAGGTCATTGATCAGAGCAGAGGATGGGGACTATTCCAGGCATAGGAGACAGCCAGAGAAAATGCTGGGAGCTGAGAGATGGAGGGTCTTGTTGATGTGGGGGTGGGTTTAATTAATCAGATTGATCGTGAGGTGTCCCAAAGAATTATAAGACTCAGTGACTCAGTTTCCCAAGTTTTACTGCAATATTCACAGAGCCACCACAGGGAGTGCACCATGCAGGTGTCTCAAATAAGAGGGATGAAAATGGTTATATTTATAGTATGGATAAATTGATTATCAGTCTCATTATAATAATCTCCACCTTAGGGAGGTACAGGGGAGGTTATGTCCTAATTGGACTTCCTGGGGGCCTAAGACACCGCCCCCCTTTTCCTTAGGGGTGTGTTCTTGGGGTTTACATGACATAAGGTGAGCCCAAGTACACATTTAGCATTTTCTGGGCATGTTCAACTTCCTGAGGTCAGAGTGTTTCTGTGTTTTTGATCTCTCTTTACTTAGGTCTGGTTTCTGGGTGTCTTGTCATGTAATTTAAACTTTTCAATTGTTGATTACCAGTTAGGGTCTTTGTGAGCTGTCTCTGTTGATGGTGAGGGTTGATAGGGACAGACCCTCTTGGTTACCTTAAGAACACAATTTCTCTGTAAACTCCTTTCGGTATGTGAGAATATTTTTATTACCAGAGGCCCCCTGCTGTGAGAACCAAGGTTGACCTTTCTAAGGTTCAGTGTCCTGAAGTTACCTCCCATCAACATGTGACCACCTTCAACCAATCAGCTTGAAGCAGTGTGGGCGGCAGTCGGTTTTTGTCAGTTGGTTTTGGGAGTTGGTGGAGGGAACCTCGTGGGGTCGGCAGCGGAACTAGGACTTTCGGTCCTTCTTCGGGTAACCGATAATATTTGAATACCTGAACTGTGAAACTGTTGTCCTAGTTAGCTTTCCTCGAAAGGGGACAGGTAGGGGGACCACACACATTGAGTTTTACCCGTCACATTTTGGGCAACCGCAGCAGGATTCAAACCCAGAATCTTCTGATCTTCGTGTTGGGTAAGAAATGTTCTCCTATTTCCATGTGCCTGTCCCTTTCAGTTTTTTGTTTGTTTGGGGGGGGGGGGGTTGTCTCTTCAACCTCCCAAGTACTTGAGTCTGGTTAATCAGACTAGTGGAGGCTAAGATCATGTTTAGGTTTGGTTAGTCTGAATTTTAATCTTCTATTCTTTTTATATTTTGTTTTGTTTTGTTTTTTTGCTTTTTGCAGGCAGTGAGGGTTAAGTGACTTGCCCAGGGTCATACAGCTAGTAAGTGGAGAGGAGAGGATTAGAAATAGCATAGCCCAGGACTCCCCATGAGGAAAGCTACTCCTGGATTGGGATGAGGGGAAACCGACAATGAAATCAAACAGGACCCAGGGATATCTGATCAGACTGTGCTTCCTGTGTCATATTAGAGGAAGAATGGGCGGAACACAGTCATTTAATCCCCAAAGGCAGGGGCATTTACAAGGAATCCTCTCCCACTGGCCACCTAAACATTGACTTTATTGGAAAGTCTGGAGTAAAATGAGCAGAAAACTGATACAAGGGGATACAAGAGAAGGGCCTCTGAATATTAACAATACTCTCACTCACACATTTTTACTCTGAGATCCGCTAAAGACTTACAATCCCCTCCTTGTTATAGGGAGGGGAAATAACTTGGGACACAATAGGGTGCAAGGGGACCAGGGCTAGGGTGGACCAGTGAATAGCCGATCTAGCAGCAAGGTCTGCCCTGTGATTCTCTTGTACTATGGAGTTGGTAGCTTGGTGCCCTTGGCAGTGCATAACAGAGATCTGACTGGGCAGATTTATGGTAAAACCTGAAACGCATATGTACGTTTCCTAGTTACCATCCTCCCTCTCATCTGAATGGGGAGGAATTTAACTTTTTTCTAAACCAGAAAGATACACAGTTAATTTAACCTTATCATAATACCATGTAAGCATTAGCAGGCAAATGGCAAACCTGAAGATTAATGTACCTTGTTGTTTGGCATATCAAGTGACCACACATTTAAACAGTAAGATCTTACATACTTGCATCATGCTCATTTCTTCTATTGGCCACCTGCTCTAATTATAGAAATCTGCTATAAAAGAAAAAGCAGGGACATGATTATAAGGCCAGGATAAAATGTCCTTAGCTCTGTTTGATTTCAGGTAAAAGTTAAAAGTGACCACCAGTCATGCAGTAATAGCCAAATTCAGGGATACCCAGGTGGGAAAACATTTCCTATTCAGTAGGAACTCAATAAGTCAAAAGGAGCCTACCTTGGATTGAGTCTGAAATCATGCTTTTGGGTTTTTCCCAGATACCTCCACCTCTAAGCAGCACATTTCCTCTTGTGGCATTGATTTGTGGCATTCTCTCCAGTACTTGGATTACAGGCTTAACCATCCAAATAATTATACCTGAATTCAAAACTCAAAGCAATATAAATTACTGTTCCCCAAATTTTTTATCTTAAATAGCAGTCCTCTACTCTCATGAAATTGCATTGAGCAAAAAAGATTTACCAGGACACATATACACATGTTGCTTGGTTTTTCTTTCCTTCTTCTCAGGTTTAAACTTTCTCCTGGTGTAAAGATCAATCATTAGAAATTACTTCTATAAAATAAGCAGCCTTATAAATCCTCAGTGAAACCATTCCTTGTAACAGGCTCTTTTCTGGCAAGTTTACAAATTAAAAGAAGTCTAAAAGGTCTTTTTCTGTCTTTTTCTAATTTACCAGCTTCCAATAGTTTCCTCTGTGTTAGAGGAAACAACTAACATATCTGTTTTTGTTAAGATCATCAATTGCTTTTCCAATTTTAACACTGTAGGCACCAAATTTAATATGTGAATAGTTAATTGGGTGGCTTGCCGTAATATTGGGGTTTAGAAAATAATGAGGGGCCTCTAGGTCCAATATTTCCTCCCCTCCAAACTGCCTTTTTAGTTGTTTCTCCCAGGCCAATAAGAAAGGAGCTTAACAGCCTCTTTTCCACACACGAATCAAAGACAAGGGAATAGAGAAAAAGGAAAATGGATAAGCCCCCTAACTCTAAGAAAAGCCTATACAATCCCCAATCTTGTTTCCAGCTCAGCTAAATCAAAGGGCTGGATTTAACTCACCATTAGGGGTCTTTAGTTTCTAGGGGAGTCAGCAGCCAGTCTATAGTCAGCTCCGAAGCCAGAGGGAGAGCAAGTGTGTGAGTGTCTGTGTGTGTTACTTCCTGTTAGGGTCCTCTTTTCTACCTATTTCTCCCTCCCCCAAAGGGGAGGTTCTTCAAGGAGTTGTGACTGAGAGTGGTTCCCTGTTGATGACGCAGTTCAGAGCCTCTCTGGGTACTTAGTGGTTTCTCATTCACACCCAATTTAAACACTACTAAATCAATCAAGTCAGACCCCTGGGCATCTACCAAATTCCATTATTTTACCACAACATGCACCAATTTAAAAGTAACTTTAAAACTTGGCAGTATTGGGGCAACTAGGTGGTGCAGTGGATAGAGCACTGGCCCTGGAGTCAGGAGTACCTGAGTTCAAATCCGGCCTTAGACACTTAACACTTACTAGCTGTGTGACCCTGGGCAAGTCACTTAACCCCAACTTCCTCACCAAAAAAATCCCCAAAACCCCAAAACTTAGCAGTAATCCAACAGCATTTTAGTTTTCCAATGAAATTCAGTGACTCTTTGGTTTCTTCCAGAATTCACAAACCTTGAAATGGCAGTGCACCTTAAATATACTCCTCCATGTTTTTTACCCTCAAGATTCCAAATTCTTTGCACTGTCACTATAAAATGATGCAACTTTCTTTCTATTTGCTTTTACCAATTATTGAAAATACTCTGGACAGTTTCTAAGAATTTTTCTAAACATCACCCACCCATCACTTTGGTGCTACACAGCCAGCACCTGAGAAGGAGGGAGGAAGAGAAAGAGCAGCGGCATAGCCACGATTCATGCTTTACTTATTTCTTTGAAACTTTAACACATTACAAATACTTCCTGATTTTTAACAATTCTACAACATAAGATTTCAAAGTAGCAGCATTTTTCAAACCAGTTTTTACAATGTTCATCTAAGGCTATGAATCCCTAGCAAAGAATTAACATTTCAACTTAAGTAGACACAGACATTTCCAGAATTCAGAGACTTCACTTCCCCCACCTTCAGAGTCTGGCCACAGCTCTGAAAGGCTACGGGGATACAACCAAAAATTCCCCACAGATTGTACAACACAGTTACAACATTTGAAAGACATAAATGCACAAGACAATAAGCAGCTAACCTAGTTTTTTGTTTTTTATGAAAGTGTTTTATTGTTTTCCTCTTATGTGTAAAGATAGTTTTCAACAGTTGTTTTCATAAGATTTTTAGTTCCAAATTTTTCTCCCTCCTTCCCTTCCCCCCTCCCCAAGACAGAAAGCAATGTGATATAGGTTATATGTGTACAATCACATTAAATATATTTCTGCATTAGTCTTTACTTTTGTTTTTTTAAAAAATGCCAGAAGGATCATTGAGGATTCTGTGCTGGGGTTTTGAGCTCAGCAGCCCAGGAATCTCACTTTCTGTCCCTCTGTGGCCTCCATCCTGGTTTCCTGGCATTTTTGTATTCCACAACCAACATGTTCTACTTTCTGCACCTCTCTGTTTCCCCTAGAACCTGGGTTTTGAGGGGTGAAGAGGGAAATAGTGAAATTTCCCAGGGGAGGGATTCCAGTTGCTGAGTCAGGTAACAGTCACACCCCTAGACTTAGAGGGAGATGTAAAGGTGTGTGTAAGTAGATAGAGAAAGGTTATAACATGTGCTGTGACATATGCTCTGGGACCCAGGTGTCCTGGCCTCAGCTCCCCCTTAGGATCCAGATGTCTTCCTTTGAGAGAACATCTCTGAGGGAAGAAAAACAAGACAAAAGGAAATGTTCCCTCAGTGTGAGGACTGGGGTATGGAAGGTCAAGAGTGGGGATGGTCCAAGGTGGTGAATGTTTTCATTTTGGAGGAGACTTAAGGAGGGGTGGGCAAGTCTGGAGCCCAGACTGCAGAGAAGCAAGGGGGACTTCAGGGGAGGGGAATGGCTCAGAGAACCAGGAAGAAGATGGGTATAATGGGGGGAGAGCTGGCAGGGCAGGAGTTTCTGCTGAGGAGGTTGGAGTCCCAGAACAGGTAAGGGAGGGGGCAGAGGTGGTAGAGCAATGGGGGAGGAGAAGCCTCAGAACTGAGCAGCCAGGTGGGTGGTGGCCTTGGTGGAATTCTCTTCCTGGGATATAGGTTGTAACCTTGAGATTTGGGAAGGGGAGGAGAGAGGTCATTCTAGGAGATGGGGGGCTGGGCAGGGCTTGACCCTTGGAATTAGAAGGCTTTACCTAGAGCAGCATGGCTGGAGGGAGAAACCCTTAGATTTGAGCTCTCTCTTCCTTCATTTCAAGCTGAGATCTCCTCTTCCCTCACAGGTGAGATCTCTCTGCCTTCCCTGGACCTGAGATCTCTCTGTCTTCTGGGAGCCAGCTCTGCACACAAGCAGGTGCCAGGTAGGTCAGAACAAGGGCCCCTCTCCACATCCTGCTTCTGATGGTTGTTGTTTGGGACAAACTGCCTCAGTTTACTCAAAGAATTCAAGGAGCCCACCAAGTCTAACAGAGACAGATTTATTACATTCTTGTGAAAATGGGCAAATTCAATGACTGAGTTGCAATAATAAAATTTATGCCTTGGGTTTTTATAGTAATTTTGAGGAGAAAAGTCCCCACATGCACTAGGGTGAGCTCACAATCTAACATCCAATCCTATCTCACCCAGGGTGCGTGCTTAGCTCGTGAGACATGTACAGGAATGTAAAAGAAAAAGTGGAGGCAAGAATCACTCCCTTATCTGAATGCAATTGATTCATGACAGGGACTGGGGCTCTAACATTTGAGGGATTCCAGATAGGTTGCAGATACAACTTTTATTACAAGCCATAAACTAAGGTGTAGCTGGCATGTGGAAACTAAGCAGAAGTAAAGTAAATAATGCTAATTGGTAGAACTGACAAGCAATAAAACTTACTGGGGAGGGGGGGGGTGGATATCTTCCAGACCCCATCCTCAGAGTTGACAGAACTGACCCAAGTCCATTATTTCATACACTGACATGTGGGAAGACTAAACAAAAGAAAATACGGTTAATTGGCAATAAAACTTAAAGGATGTACCTATCAAATCTTTGGAAAGGAAAACAGTTTTTGACCAAACAAGAGATAGGGTATATTATAAAATGCAAAATGGATGATTTTGATTATATTAAATTAAAAAAATTTTGTACAAACAGAAGCAATGCATCCAAAATTAGAAGGGAGGCAGAAAGCAGGGAAACAATTTTTGAGGCCCAGTACTTCTGATAAAGGCCTCATCTCTAAAATATATAGGGAATTAAATCAAATTTATAAGAATCCAAGTCATTCCCCAATTGAGAAATGGTCAAAGGATATGAACAGGCAGTTTTCTGATGAAGAAACCAAAGCTATTCCCATATGAAAAAATGCTCTAAATCTCTAATGATTAGAGAGATGCAAATTAAAACAACTCTGAGGTACCACCTGACACCTATCAGATTGGCTAAAATGACAAAAAAGGAAGATAATAAATGTTGGAGAAGCTGTGGGAAAATTGGAACACTAATGCATTGTTGGTGGAGCTATGAACTGATCCAACCATTCTGGAGAGCAATTTGGAATTATGCCCAAAGGGTGATAAAGCTGTGCATACCCTTTGACCCAGCAATTCCACTTTTAGGTCTTTTTCCCAAAGAAATCATGGAAGGGGGAAAGGGACCCACATATACAAAAATATTTATAGCTGCTCTTTATGTGGTAGCAAGGAATTGGAAGTTGAGGGGGTGCCCATCAATTGGGGAATGGCTGGACAAGTTGTGTTATATGAATACAATGGAATACTATTGTGCTGTAAGAAATGATGAGCAGGAGGAGTTCAGAGAAACCTGGAGGGTCTTACGTGAGCTGATGATGAGTGAGATGAGCAGAACCAGAAGAACACTGTACACAGTATCATCAACATTGAGTGTTGACCTACTGTGATGGACTATATTCTTCTCACCAATGCAATGGTACAGAAGAGTTCCAGGGAACTCATGATAGAAGAGGATCTCCAAATCCAAGAAAAAAAAAAGAACTGTGGAGTATAGATGCTGATTCTTTTGTTTTGGGTGTTGTTATTGTTTTATATATATTTTATATATTATATATATTTATATATTTTTTTTTGAGGTTTTGCATTACTGCCCTGATTTTTTCTCTTGTAACAGGATTAATGCAGACATAGGATTGATGTTATTATGTGTATATATATATATATATATATATATATATGTGTGTATATATCTATCTATATGTATATGGATATGATATATAGATAGATAGATATAACCTATATCGGATTGCCTGCTGTCTGTGGGAGGGGGGAAGGAGGGGAGGGAGGGAGAAAAGTCTGAATTTGTAGAGCTTGTATAAACAAAGATTGAGAACTATCTTTACATGTAACGGAAAAAATAAAATACCTTATGTAAAAAAAAAAAACAAACAAAAAAACCTTAAAGTAGACAGTGAGAATTTAACAAGCAATTAACTTTTAGGCAAAGCAAGAGACTAACTATACTGGGGGTATCTTTCAGACCCCATCCTCAGAGTTTAATCTGACTTAAATCCATAATCATCTCATACAGTTGTCCTTTCCATTGGGCCTCATCTTCCCACTCTGTTGCTGTTGTCTGTTTGTTTGTCCTCCTTCTTGAAGAGGATCACGACACATGTCATGACTTGCAATGAGCCAGATTTAGGTGAGGAAGGTCAGTGTTCTATCCACCAAGCCACCTTTCTCTCCCATTCTTACCTCTTGGTCAATGTCCTCTTGGCTGGCCAGGAGCAAGCCTCCATCCAGTCCTTTGCTACTTATAAAGGAATCTGTCACATCCTAAAAGTCCTAGGGTGCCATTCCCAGTTTTACCATGAGGTCAGAGTTGCCTGACCTACATATCTCACCCATAGTATCAGATGGAGGTAGAGCTCTGGGTCTGGGGTCATTGAGGCTCTGCCTGGTCTCCTCCCATCTAGGATCCCCAGTTACTTCTTCCTCCTGGGTTTCTGCAGGAAGATGGGGGAAGGGCAGGAGTCCAAAGACAAGGAATTACAGAAGGTAGCAAGTCCTCTTCCTATTCAGGCCAAGCTCACTTCCAAGCCTTACCCTCCCTGCTATCCTCCTGTTCTGGTTAGAGTCTCTCCCCTGAGGGCAGGACATTTGCAAGTGCTCTGAGACTTCAGGCTCTCTAATTTCAGGTAGGCCAGTGTCCACCTTAGGAGGAAAACACAAAGACAATGTCTCTCCCACTCTAAGACCCTTTTCCCTCCCAAGGCCAGTTTGCAGACAACCAAAGCATATTCCAAGGAGAGACCCTGGAACCAGACAGAATGGCCCCAGGGACCCAGAGACCCTCATCCCAGGTGAGTGTAACCCATCCCCCTACCTGACCAACATCAGCAAAGGTAGAATCCAGCAGAGCAAGGAAGAGTTATCC